>NW_026067971.1:7536751-7563712 GCF_014885135.2 Alexandromys fortis | reverse complement strand
GGGGCTGGAGAGATGGCTCAGAGGTTAAGAGCATTGCCTGCTCTTCCAAAGGTCCTGAGTTCAATTCCCAGCAACCACATGGTGGCTCACAACCATCTGTAATGGGATCTGGTGCCCTCTTCTGGCCTGCAGTCATACACACAGAATATTGTATACATAATAAATAATAAATATTTAAAAAAAAAAAGAATGGGAAGTACTCTTTACCACTGAGCCACCTCTCCAGACCCCCCAAAAAAGCCCCCATGTTTTTGTTTTATTTTTTCTTTCGGAGCAGTGCTTCCCATAACATAGCCCAGACTGGCCTCAAGCTCACCACGGCGTTCCCATTTGCTTTCGCTAGCTTTACCCTTTCTGTTAGGGTCTCAGGTTGTATAACACTCATTTCTAGAGCTTAGAGCTACTGAAGAGAAAGAACTAAGTATGGACAAAAACATGGACTTCTTATCCCCGGGGCCAGTCTACATTTTCAGTCATGTAGACCAAACTGGGGTTTCATAAGGAACTTTCCTTTCTGGAGGCCAGGTAGAAAGTCTCTTTGTCCTGCACGGGTCAGTGAGGTATCCTCACAGAGAGAAGTTCTTAACAGACGTGAATTTGCCTTTCCTGACCTTAAACCTGAATCTCATCCAACACAGCCTCTGGCCAGGCTATTTAGTCCTTAAGAGTGGAGGCTGGAGACTTTGCTCCTGTTTGGATGGAACGGTCAGAAACTAACAAGAATTTTTCATTTGGCATCATCAAACTAGACATTGTAGAGTTTCTACATGTTGTTTTTCTTCTTGTAAATTAAAGTTCTCAGGAAAAGAGCACACATTTGATAAAGATTTTACAAAGACAATGGATTTATTAGAGCTTTATGATTTGGGATTGTGGAGAGTTAGAACACCGCAATCCAGAGCCGTACTATCTTGGAATATCCTCTTCTCCACCACCTTTGGTTTCTTTGTGTAACAGTCCTAGCTGTCCTGGAAATCACTTCGTTGACCAGTCTGGCCTCAAACTCACTGAGATCCACCGGCCTCTGCCTCCCAAAGTGCCACCACCGCCTGGCTATCTTGGACTATCTTTAACCCCCTTCCTTCATGGCCCACATCTCTGACATAATATCCTTGTGAATATCATGCAAAACCTTCTGGAATGTTTTAAATGTAACATATCCTAGCTTCCATCAATCCAAAAGCTAAAAATGCCGGATACAGATAGCATCTGAGACCTATAACAGAGATTCCTCTCCACACTGCACTTTAACCTGCCTACCTGATATGCCCCCCAGGGTATTTGAAAATGCATTGATTTATGACTTCCTTTTGCTATGTAACCACAAAAACTTAAGCCATCACCCTTTTGGAACATGTTACTTGAGACAACCTGAATCCATGGTCACTCATATTTGTTCAAGAATATACTATCTCATATTGCCTTTGAGATGACAGCTGTGTTTTCTTTTGTTTTGATTTTTTTTTTTTTGAGACAGGGTTTCTCTGTAGCTTTGGAGTCTGTCCTGAAACTAGCTCTGTAGACCAGGCTGGCCTCGAACCCACAGAGATCCGCCTGTCTTTGACTCCTGAGCGCTGGGATTAAAGGAGTGCACCATCACCGCCCAGCACATATGCTAGTTTAATAGAGACTGATATTGGCGGCTAGTGCTCTACTCCAAACAGACTTTCAGCTACGCATGTTACTGGTATTTGAATATTAACAATCCTTTGATCTGACAGTCCTCTGAGGTGATTGACAGGAAGTGTGAACGGAAGCTATAAGGGAAGAGCTGCACCTATGCTGATGAAGAACAAAGACTGTGCAGAGACAGAATGTTGCAAGTCCAGAGACAAATTATCCTGTGCTGTTTTAGCCTCCTAAACAGCCATTTATTGCCTGTTTCTGCTTCACCCAACATTCTGGAATGGACAGACAGACCCTCGCTTCCCCCAACCTAGGAGCTAAGGAGGTCGTCAGATAGCACCTGAGGCTCCCGCGAGGGTTTCTTCTCTTTGCTGCGACCTGCTTACCTGATATTTCCACCAGTGTATCTAAAAAGTGCCTTGTTTGTGATTTGCTTCGTTCTGTTAATATGTATATATGTATATATATATATATATATTTAATGAAACTGTTACCATATTGGAACAATATGGCATTTGTAGCAATTTGAATTGTGTTCATGGGTTCATGGCTATTCATTTTTAGCTCCAGAATAAATAATTCTCTCTGCTTCTCTCTTCTACCTTTGTCTCTCTGCTTCTCTCGTCCTTGACTTTTTAGAGAGGGTGTGACCATATAGATCAGGATGGCCTGGAACTCATAAAGACCTACCTGCCTGTGCCTCCAAAGGCTAGGATTAAAGGCATTGCTACTATGTCTAGTATAAATTATCTATTATTTCCTTTAAGATAAGAACTGTTGTTTGGTTTTAGTTTTGTATTGTTTTGCTTTCTGTGCATGTTGTATGCTTTGCATCACAATATCTACCCTTTTCATTTAAAAACTATGGACATGAGAATCCCTAAGATCACATAAGCACATAGCAAATAATAAAACTGGGTCTTGAAGCCAGGCTGGGTGGTACCTGCCTTCAATCCCAGCGCTGGGAGGCAGAGGCAGGCAGGTCCCTGGAAGTTCAAGGCCAGGCTGGTCTACGCAGAGAATTCTAGGTCAGGTAGAACTACATAATAAGACTGTGTCTTAAGAAATAAAAATTTAGCCGGGCGGTGGTGGTGCATGCCTTTAATCCCAGCACTCGGGAGGCAGAGGCAGGCGGATCTCTGTGAGTTCGAGACCAGCCTGGTCTACAGAGCGAGTTCCAGGACAGGCTCCAAAACCACAGAGAAACCCTGTCTCGAAAAACCAAAAAAAAAAAAAGAAAGAAAGAAATAAAAATTTAGGCAGGCCGTAGCATCGCACACCATTAATCCCATCACTCGGGAGATGGAGGCAGGTGAATCTCTGAGTTTGAGGCCAGCGTGGTCTACAGAGAGCAATTTCCAGGGCAGCTGAGGTTACACAGAAAAAAAAAAAAAAAAAAAAAAAAAAAAAAAAACCTGTCTTGAAAAACCAAAACCTAAAAACAAAAAGAAAAAGGGCAGAAAAATGTAGATATTGAACTGATATATTCCAATTCCAGTTCTTTCTACCAAAACGAGATCTTTCTGTTTAAAGCTGTCAATAGGTTTCCACCTGCCAAACGGTTGCTCCAAATACTTAGATTTAGGTGTGCCTTAGCTTTCTGGTTCTACCTATTATCATTCCTCTCTCTCTCAACCTGAGCTTGATAACAGAATTACGCAGCGGTCCTCACAAAACAAATGCACCGTGCTCTCTCAGTGTAGTGAGTGAATGAATCCGTCCTTCAGTTCTTTCTCAAATTGACAAATTACCATCTAGATCCATCCCAAATCTCGCCTCCCCTGTGAGCCTCATCCTGACCTTCTCCTGCTTGAGCACCCATATTTTGTGTTCTGTAATCGCACTCATAAGATTGGGGAAAGAATTCACAGCATAGAGAGGACAAGGTTCTCGTACGACATAAACACCGGAGCACCAAGGGTCACAGCATTGCCACTGGGCAGAGACATGAAATGGGTCATATATAAAAAGAATTTTTAAAAGCATTTGTTCTATGATTTGATCTTGTGTTTCTTCAAACCTACAAAATTAAAATCAATTCTTCACAAAAAGAAAAAATCAAGCAAAAATATTTATATTCTCTCTGTGTGTGTGTGTGTCTCTCTCTATGTGTGTGTGTGCACGTGCATGCGCGTGTATACAACTTTTAGGAATTAATCCTCTCCTTCCACCTCACAGATCCCAGGGGTCAAACTCAGGTCATCAGGCTTGGCAGCAAATGTCGTCACCTGTTGAGTCATTTTCCAGGCTTGGGAAATGAATCTTGAAGCTGAATTTTATGCAGAGAGCCAGCAATCTAGGTCATGGATAGTCACCCTGAAAACCTCGCCTTAAATCTTATCTCCAGCCAGCGGGCTTTCCTGGGCACTCCCTTCTGGTCAGGTGGTCAGTTTTGTCCCTAGTGCTGGTGCCTGTATTACTGTCTCCCCTCCTCTTGAAACACCAATGTGATAGACAGCACCTGCCAGCACCAACCTTGTCCTCCTCCGGGGACACCTACACTGGAGGGTGCAGTAAATGAGCCATCAGCAGTGTCCACATGCAGAGCTATCTAAACATTACCAGTGAGCCGGTGTGATGGCTCATGGGGTAACTGTCCCTGCCTCCAAACCTGAGAATCTAAATTCCTTCCCCCAAACCCTCATGGTTGGAAGAGAAGCCAACTTCTAGCAACTTGTTCTTTGACCACTGTGCCTGCCCCTCAACACACACACACACACACACACAACTAAAATAAATAATTGTAGTAACTAAGATAAAATACCTTTCACAATGTTTGCATGCAGATTCCTGTCTAGAGAATGTTTTACAAATGTGCTCCCGCAGGGGAGTACATCTGAGCTCTGATACATTTTATTTAATCAAGTAGTTTTCACTGGGCGTGTCTTACGTGACCGGCACAAAACCACGCTCTAGGAGAGAAAGGTGACAGAGCTGATCTCCTTCTGGGCTATAATCCTAGTGCAATTCAGTTGACGGTGCACAGACAAGAAATTAAACCTTAGAAAGGAGAGCATAAAAATGCTCCAAGGGAGAGCGACAGAAAGGGAAGCCACTCCTGAAGCTGATTCTGCCCATCTGCAAGGAGCTGGTTTGCAGCTGTGCCAGGACTGGAGCTGGCTTAGATGGGATGGCATGTGGAAACTGACTAGAGTGTCCGACAAAATGTCCCCAAATGCTGGAGCTACTCTTCTCAGGTTGCCGCTATCTCTGCAGCCAGACTATAACCCCCAGGTTTTTCTGTTTCTCTCTTACTCGGCTGTGGCAACTCCCTGAAGCAAAACCAGATTTCTTTATCTTTGCTTTATTTTTATTCTTATTATTTTATTTTTCTAGTTTGTCAAGACAGGGTTTCATTGTTTAGCTCTGACTGTCCTGGAACTCACTCTGTAGACCAGGATGGCCTTGAACTCACAGAGATCCTCTGCCTCTGCCTCCTGAATGCTGGGACTAAAGACACGTGCCACTAAGCCCAGCTAAAATCCAAACCTTGAAACAAAATGTATACTGAACTGAGGAGTTGGTCAGTCATAGTCAAATACCAGTACCTGAGATTCTTTCTTCTAACGATCGTCTCTAAGGGGGAGTCTAGAAACACTGGTTAACTGAGAACTACAAAAACATTGCTCTTATCAAGTATGGTGATGCGTGCCTTTAATCCCGGTGCTCTGGAGACGGAGACCAGCAGATCTCTGTGAGTTCTAGGCCATCCAGGGATACATAGAGAGCCTGTCTCCAAAACAGAATACAACAGAAAAGAAACATAAATTCTACAGATACTGTGGGGGCTTGAAAGAAAATGAAAGGTAGTGGCACTATTAGGAGGTGTGGCCTTGTTGGGGTGGGTGTGGTTTTACTAGAGGAAGTGTGTCACTGTGCAGGGCTAGCTCTGAGGTCTCACACATGCTCAAGCCACACCAAGTGAGACAGTCTTCTTCCTGTTGCCTGCAGCACCGTGTCTCCCTGCACACTGCCGTGTCCCACACAATGATAATGAACTGAACCTCTGATCTGTAAGCCACCCCATTAAATATTTTCCTTGATACGATTTGCCGTGGTCATAGTGTTTCTTCATAGCAAGAGAAACCCAAACTAAGAAAGATCCCGTGTATATAAATATAAGCCTCTTGATTTTCATTACAACCCTTGGTTTTTTGTGGCTTTGTGACAAAGCCTTGTGAACTCCTTCCCTTAAAGCTGCCCTAGCTGTAAATATAATCCGAATTTATGCCCTAAATTACCTAATTCAGCTTCTATGCTCACTACTCAATCTATTCGGTTTGTGTGCAGATTCTGCAACCAGGTGGTTTGTAACCTGTGAATGAGGCCTCCACCAGCTGTCAGCATTACACATGGCTCTAATTTAAATGCTTAATTGCTCTCTGAGCACTTAATTTACAGCTCATAAACCCCTCCCAGATGGCAACAATGATGGTTTTCTTTGAATTAACTTTGGAGAGAAATAAAAGCTTAAGTTCACAAATGGTCCCCTAATACCCTGTGTCTGCATCTGGAGCATGAGGGTGGGATTTGCCCTGTATTTGGTGTCCAGGTTAACCAGCAACAATAGATGGCTAAATCATCACAAACTGTCCCAGTGTCCTCAGGATATGACCAAAAAGAGAAGTACTGTAATCCCACCCGTTGAGCATAAGACCACTACCACCATTTTGAGCCACAGTTGAAGCAAACTTTAATTAATACTTGCCAGGATGATGGACTCTCACCAAATCCATTTTGGGTTCTCAGAAAATAGCAATTAGTCCCATTTTGCAGGGACTTTAACAGGCAAACTCATAAGGCTGCGTATCCCCCACCAGATCCAATCAGGAGCAAGCGCATATCCTGACGTACTTCTGCCCATGTACTTCCCGCTTCCATGTGGTCAAGCACGTGGGTGTAGTTGGGTCAACTAAACTTGTTTAAGGGAGTGAAAACTTGTGGCTTGTTACCTTCTACAAACGGTCTCCAGCATTTCAGGACGTCTCTGTCCGTGGGCATGGGTTCTGCAGGCTAGAGGCATTTTTATTTCACAGATCTCTTAGACACAGTAGTTAAAACTTAACTTTGGCTCTCACGATACCAACCCTATTGGCTGCAGTGGGAGAGGGTTGTGGTCACCAGGAATTCTTCCAAAGACCTCTATTCAGCAAAGCTGGGATTTTGTACTTGTTGAATCAGGATTTTGTTGGGGAATATTATTTTTCAGGTGTGTGACTTTTTTACACTGCATTCGTTTAACTCTGTGGAGCTGTGTTATATGCTGCCTGTCTGAAACACCTGACGGTCCTAATAAAGAGCTGAACAGCCAATAGCGAGGCAGGAGCAAGGGTAGGTGGGGTGAGCAGGCAGAGAGAATAAAAGGAGAAAGGAGGAGGAGGAGCAACAACAGGAGAACAAGGAGAGGAGGGTATCAGGGGCCAGCCTCCCAGCCACCCAGCCACCCAGCCTCCCAGCCTCCCAGCCTCCCAGCCACACAGCCTCCCAGCCACCCAGCCACAGTCACCCAGCCACAGTCACACAGCCACAGACACACAGCCAAACAGACACACAGTCACATAGACACACAAACACACAGACACACAGACACACAGTCACACAGCTACAGCCACACAGCCTCCCAGCCACACAGCCACAGTCACACAGCTATAGCCACACAGCCTCCCAGACACACAGTCACACAGCCACACAGCCACACAGACACACAGCCAAACAGACACACAGCCACACAGACACACAGACACACAGCCACACAGTCACACAGCCACACAGCCACACAGCTACCCAGCCACACAGTCACACAGCCACACAGTCACCCAGCCACCCAGTCACACGGACACCCAGTCACACAGACACCCAGCCACACAGACACTCAGCAACCCAGTCACACAGACACCCAGTCACACAGACACCCAGCTACACAGCAAGCCACTGAATAAGAAGGAACGTAAGATATACATAAATTAGAAAGATAAAAGCCCAGAGGCAAAAAATAAATGGGATAACATAGTTAAGAAAAACTGGCAAGAAACAAGCCAAGCTAAGGCCGGGCATTCATAACTAAGAATAAGCCTCCGTTTGTGTGATTTATTTGGGAGCTGGGTGGCGGGCCCTCCAAAAAGCCAAGAGAGTAAAACACCACAAAACAGGGACTTACGCAGTATACACTGGCCTCAAACTCAGCGAGTAGCTGAGGATGAACTTGGATTTCGAACCCTCCTGCACCTACTTCCTGAGTGCTGAAAATTTAAGGGTATATAATCTCAAAGAGCTTATCAGGGTGGGTTCCTTCCTTCCTTCCTCCCTTCCTTTCATTCTCCCTTCCCTCCTCCCTCTCCTTCCCTCCCTTTCCTTCTTCCTTCCTCCCTTCCTCCCTTCCTCCCTTCCTCCCTTCCTCCCTTCCTCCCTTCCTCCCTTCCTCCCTTCCTCCCTTCCTCCCTATCTTGTATGTATGACTCTCTTGTTCACATGTGTATCTGTGCATCATGTGTATGCCTGCTGCCTGAGGAGGTCAGAAGAGAGCATCAAATGCTGTGTAATTTGAGTTAAGGATTGTAAGCTACCCATGTGAATTCTGAGAATCAAACCCCTGTTCTCTGCAAAAACAACAGTGCTTTCGACCCACAGAGGGACCTCTCCAGCCCCAGGATTCTTTTTCTTTCAACTGCACTATTTATGTGCATATGTGTTTGTGTACACAAACTCAAACAACTCAGAGAATCTGCAGAAATCAATCATAGGGGTCTTGGGAATTGGATTAAAGTCATCAGACTTGGCAGAAAGTATCTTTAATGCCTGAGCCATCCTCTAGCTGCATAATTCCATTTTTAAGAAATTTTAAGAAAAGAATTTCCAAGCTATGTTTCATGGTCAATGCTTGTAATCCTAGCACTCAGGAGATGGAGGCAGGAGGATTGTGATGATTCCAGAGCCAGCCTGGACCCTGTCTCATAAAATATGACATCCTGCCCGTCACATCTCCTCCCCCCAAAAAAAAGCTTAAAATCAGGCATAATGGATCAGATGAATAATGCCATCATTGACTACATAAAAAGATGGAGGCCAGCCTGGGCTGCAAGAAACACTATCAAAAAACAACAACTAAATAAATAAATAAATAAATAAATAAATAAATAAATAAATAGACTTTTTAAAGGCAACCGTGTAAGGTTTTGCCGCCCTCTAGTGGCTGGTAATAATTCCGTCAGCTCGTGTTTTTCTGACGAAGCCGACAAGGTGTCCCTTAAAACCACTTTCCGAAGTTTTCTTTGAGTAAGAAAAGCCATAGAGTCTAGAAGTTAAGCGCATAATCCCTAGAGTCAGACTCCCTCGAGACAAACACTTAGTCACTGTCTGAACCTGGGCAAGAGCTGTGTGACTGGCCCAGGTCTCAGATCTCTGTTCACCAAAAGGCAGCCTGGCTGGGACTAGGACTCAGCTGTGTACCAGGCCGTGGTGCCATTGCCGGCACTGGAAAAATAAAAAGAATAATAGAATTGACTGAGTTAATATGTATAGGACACTTAGAATACATGGTGGCCCATGTCTTTAGCCCAGCACTTGGAAGGGAGGTGAATCTCTTGAGTTCGAGGCCAGCATGGTAAGAAAACCCTGTCTTGAAAAACAACAACAACAAAACAGTATTTATCACATAGTAAGTATCATATAATTATGTCTAATTAATTAGAACACATTATAGTAAGGACTGGATGTGATGGTTCCCCCTTGTAATCCTAACACTTGGGAGGCTGAGGAGGAAGATCCCCCAGGGCTTGACACCAGCCAGGGGCTACTGAGTGAGTTCCAGGACAACCAACCAGGAGAGCTGAGTGAAACCTAGCTGTCTACATTCTAATGGATAGAGTGAGAGGAAAGGTGTGGCTTTGGGTGGATGGGGAGGTAGAGAGGATCTGGAAGAAGTTGGGGGAAAGAGAAACCGCCATAGGAATTAAAATATTTTAAAATAAAAATTAAAAATATTTTAAATAAATTACAGTATAGGTGGAGAGGTGGCTTGAGAATGAAGCAAGAGCACTGGTTCCTCAAGTGTCTTTGCTTTTAGGTGGAGATCCTATGTTGAACTGTGTTTATTTTGTGGTGAAAATAAAATAAACCTTTACAAAATAGATTGACTTATTTTCTTTAGTGTAAATACAAGAGTTTTAACACACATTTTTGTGCACCATGTTTTTCCTAGTGCCTGTGGAAGTCAGGGGAGGGCGTCAGATCCTCTGAAACTGGAATTGTTAATGGTTGTGAGCCATCATGTGGATGCTGGAAACCAAACCCAGGTCCTCTGGAAGAGAACCAATACTCTTAATTTCAAGCTATCTATCCACTCACCTCTCAATTTTTTAAAATTAGAATAAAGACCATCATTATATTTAGGTTATACTGACAATAATTTACATTTTTACCAACTTAGAAAGTTATTAGACTTCATATCATCTAATTATAAATAACTATGTGTTAAGTGTTTTAAAGATTTCATTTTATAGAATAGATTATCAGTCACAGGAAATCGAGAAAATAGCATTTTATACAAACTATGAAATTAGTTTCTGCTATTATTGCCATCTTACATGAATAGGGTGCATTTGCTACAAAAGTTGACCAATATTGATACATTACTAACTGAAGTCTATAGTTAATGTAGTAATTTTATTAGCTTCAATCTAACGCACATTATTTATTTATTTAGGTTTTTTTAAGACAAGGTTTCTCTGTGTAGCACTGGCTATTCTGGAACTCACTCTGTAGACCAGGTTGGCCACAAACTCATAGGGAGCATCCTGCCTCTGCCTCCTGAGTGCTGGGATTGAAAACGCGCACCACAGCCACCTGGCTGGAGACATTTTCTCAACTGAGGTTCCCAGCTGCCAATGGCTACTGTGTCTATCAAGTTAACATTCAAAACAAAACAAAACAAAAAAGCAGTCCAGCATAGTCTCTATCAACTAAATGATTTCTCATGAGCATTGCGTTTGCCTTTTGTCTTTGGATTCTAGACAAATTCAAAGCTACTTAAGGCCAGTGCCTCCTCCCACTGCCTGCCTCAGTGAGAAACTTTCACTTATTATTAACATGTTAGGTTTTACTGCCCTGGTCTGCTTTCCTTCTTGGAATTCTCCCTCCTCCTAGATAATTCTATTTTAATTTGGATACGTTGTCTCACTTTTCAAGTTCAACAATTCCACAAGAGTAATAAGACACAGAGTGGTCCCTCTGTTCAAATATCTCCTGTGCTTTGTCTCTCTGTTCTGTCCCCACCTTAACCCCTGGAAGCAACTCGGGTTTTCCTGTCTTTGTGGTTTGTTTGTTTGTTTTGTTTTGTTTCTATTCTTGAGACAAGGTTCTCTGTGTTGCTCTGGTTGTCTTGAAATTTGCACTAAAGACCAGGTTGGTCTTGAACTCAGAGATCAGCCTGCCTCCTCAAGTACTGGGATTAAAGGCATGTGCCACCACTGCCCAGCTTGTCTCTATAGTTTTGTCTTTTTATTTTTATTTATATGTGTAGTGTGTGTGTGTGTGTGTGAGAGAGAGAGAGAGAGAGAGAGAGAGAGAGAGAGAGAGAGAGAGAGAGAACGTGTATAATGAGTGCATTACCCAAGGTGGCCAGAGGAGGGTGTCAGAGCCCCTGGAGCTGTATGTACAGGGGTCATGAGCCACCTGACATGGCCGCTGGGAACAGAACTTGGGTCCTCTGGAAGAGCAGCGAGAAATCAAAACTGCTGAGCCATTTCTCTAGAATATCATATAACTGGAGCCCTGCTGTGTGTAGCCATTTCACACTTCTATCACTTAATGGCACATACTTTAGTTCTTCCAAGTCTTTTTATGCCTTGAGAGCTCATTTCTTTTTCTTTTTATTTATTATGTACACAATATTCTGTCTGTGTGTATGCCTGCTGGCCAGAAGAGGGCACCAGACCCCATTACAGATGGTTGTGAGCCACCATGTGGTTGCTGGGAATTGAACTCAGGACCTTTGGAAGAGCAGGCAATGCTCTTAACCTCTGAGCCATCTCTCCAGCCCAGCTCATTTCTTTTTATCTCTGGGTATTGTCCCTTTGGGTGAAATTATAATTTATTTAGTCAAGCAATGTTTTAATAATTGAAAATGCAAAGGTAAAGAGGAAATTATTCTTCTCCCCAGTGAAATTCATAGTCTTTAGGCAGGAATAAAGTGTGGTTCTCCCCTTGCAGCCTGGTAAGAACCTCACACACTTGCAGGTCTAAGCAAATTGTCGCGGAAACGCATAGGAGATGCTGGAGATCTTCATGGAAACGTGGTGAGGAGATGTCTAGGACCTGGAATATCCAGTAGGTGTTGGAGGTGGGAAGAGAAGAAGAAGGTGGTTGGAAATCAGCCAGCCAGTAAGCATTGCAAGGCAGTGACAGGCGGCTTCGTGTCCTCAATAAGTGCATTTTGTCATCTGCATATTTGACTCCGCAGCCGGATCTGCACCAGGAAGAAGGAGTGGTAGCCGCCCTTTGCTCTGATAAGAATAGTGCAGCTCTCCATGGAGCGCTTGCTGCTGTCACAAGCTGCACTGGGCTCTCGGCACACACTCTTCACTTTCAGAAGGAGATAGATAAGTGTGTATGTAAAGCGATGGGAGAATTCCGTCATTCTCTTGGCTGGGAGCTGCCACTGCCGATGGGATTGCTGCTCACGGCTGATAGGGTGGGGAGAGGGGGGCTGAATGGAGAGGAAAGCCATCTCTTTCTGCCTATCGCACCCTAGTTCCTGGTCTCAAGTCTCAGAACTTTAGAAATGTGTTGTTCAGTCCCCCTCTGTATGCTGTGAATATATTTTATTACCATTGGTTAATAAAAAATTTGCTTTGGGCCTATGGCCAAGTGGGAAATCCAAACAGAGATATAGAGAGAAAGTAGGAGGAGTCAAAGAGACACCATGTCAGACGCCTGGAACCTTACCAGTAAGCCACGAGCCTTTTGGTAAAATACAAAATAATCGGAATGGATTAATTTAAGATGCCCCTTCAGGTCCATCACCCGCCTGGACTGTTGTAATCTCTAGGGCCACCTCCTTTATCTCTTCTAGTATTAGACCCCAAGATTGCTACCATCTGCTGCCTCTTTCTCCTCCTTCTCTTTCTCTTAGCTGTTTGTTTAATTTCTGAGACAGGGTCTCATGTAGCCTACGCTGGTTGTGAACTCCTGACTTTCCTGCCTCTCTTCCCAGTAGTGGGATTGCAGGCACGTGTCACAATGCCAGCTTTGGGGGATGCAGGGATTGAACCATAGGGCCTGTATACACCAGGCTAGCACTTACCAGTTGAGCTACAACCCCAGACCTTGTGTAAGTTTCTTTAAGAAAGTCAAAGAAATATTACTCATCTACATTTAGCTAGGGGCTTGCTTCACGAGTTCTAAGGTGGGGATCATCCCCACTTTTCCAAGCTGTCGACTTGACAGAAGATCCATGCCAGCAGGGCCTGAGAGGGCAGGCAAACACAGTCTTGATTCTGCAACTGGGCTGTTTGAACAGGAGTCACTCTCTGATGTTCCCAGACATCAGTTTTTCTTATAGTGAAAGTCAAAATTACCACCAGCTGAAGGGAAGGCCTGAGGGAATGAGGGGAAGGGAAGAGCCACAGTTTGCTAAACCCCCTTAACGAGACTCACTATCCCTGCCAGCCCTGGGGTGACCCTGCTGTGGGAATGCAAGCCACTTGTCCTCCTGCATCTGTGTTACCGTACCTGTATTGATATGGACTCCTTTCTCTAGACACGGTTTCTCTGTGTAACAGCTCTAGCTGTCTGGAACTCACTCTGTAGACCAGGCTGGTCTTGAACTCCTAGAGACCAACCTGCCTCTGCCTCCTGAGTGCTGGGATGAAAGGCATGTGCCACCACTGCCAGGCTTTGATTTTTTATCTTAATTAGATCACAAATATTACTTTCTTGCTGGTTATAAAGGAAGTACTACCTGGTGTTAGGAGGGCTTCCATTCCAACGTGGAAGCAGTCACATAAACAAATCCCAATACAAGACAGACAGTGGTAACATTTACATTCTAACAGAAATGGAAAGTATAATAGGTTCAAGCCATGGCATAACAGGTAGTATTTACCCTGGTAGTCTCTGTCTCTGTCTCTCTCAGTCTCTCTCTGTCTCTCTCAGTCTCTCTCTCTCTCTCTCTCTCTCTCTCTCTCTCTCTCTCTCTCTCTCTCTCTCTCTCTCCTCTTCTCTCTCCTAAAGCTGATTTCATATATTCCAGACTGGCCTCAAACTTACCAAGTAGCCAGGGGTGACTTTGAACTTCTGATCCTCCTGTCTGCCTCTCCGCAGTGCTGGAACTTCTAGGTGTGTGAGTATGAGCACAGTGCACTGCTGGGGTTGAACCCAGGGCCTCTTGAATACTAATCACCCTGCTACACGAATCACACCTTCCTCGCACACCATTCAGTGTTGTGTGCTTTTTAGTTATTGTTGTGCAGTTTGGTGGCTCCCAATTTTAATTCCAGCAGCTAGGGAAGGAAGATCACTTCAAATTTAAGGGCAACTTGGGCTATAAAGCAAGACCCTTTCAAAATTAAATAAATAAATAATAAATAAATATTGGAAGTCTGCTATATGCCGGTCTACCAAACAGTGAGGTGTCACTGCAGCCGGGCGGTGGTGGCGCACGCCTTTGATCTCAGCACTTGGTAGGCAGAGGCAGGAGGATCTCTGTGAGTTCCTGTCTAGCTTGGTCTACAGAGCTAGGTCTTGAACAACCAAGGCTGCACAAAGAAACCCTATCTCACAAAGTCAAAATAAACAAATAAATAGTTCCCCGGAAAAGCACTGGCTGCTCTTTCAGAGGATCCAGGTTTGATTCCCAGGATGACACAGTAACTCACAACCATCGTCTGAAACTTCAGTCCCAGGGGATCCAAAGTCCTCTTCTGACCTCTCCAGGCATGAGGCCCACATATAGCACACATACACATTAAGTAAGCAAAACACTCATACACATAAAATAATAAAATAAATAAACATAAAAAATAATAAAAAGGTAAATGAGACCAAAGGGATCTAGAGCATTCGGGAGCTAGAGTGTTCAGGATCTAGAGCATTCAGGAGCTAGAGTGTTCAGGATCTAGACCATTCAGGATCTAGAGCATTTGGGATCTAGAGCATTTGGGAACACACACACATAACAGGAGGCCTCAAAGCAGTGCAATATTGAACTTGTAACTGGGCATGGGGGCACAGGCCATAATTCCAGCACTTGGAAGGTCGATGCAGGAAGATCAGGAGTTCAAACCACGGCTACATAGTGATTTCAATGAGGTTTACATAAGACCCTGCCTCAAAACAAACACTTGAATAATAACAACAAAAGCTCCACAGCCAAACTGAGTTGAGTATAATGCTCTCCAAGGTCAAATACGGGGCGGTGGCAGGTGGGGAGGATGGGATGGGCAAAGGAGGGGCAGAAGAAGACGCTCAAGGCACTGAACCAGCCTGCATCTGGCTGCCCCGATCTCCCAACCCCAGTCATTATTTTTTCTACTTATTTATTATAGTGTGCAGTTATGTGCGAGCGTGGGCACACATGTCAGTGTGTGAGTGTGGAAGTCAGAAGACAACGTCCAGGAGTCTCTCTGTTCCACTCTGAGTGCTGAGAATTGAACTCGGTGTTTACCTGATCAGCCATCTTACCTCCCTCAGACATTACTAATGGAGGAAAGACGGTTTCTCCCAAGCATCTGTAATGTAAACCCTGCATGTTTTGTTTTGCTTATAATGGTTTTTCAATATTATCCTATGATCCGTGGTACAGCGTTTTGTTTGAATCAAAAAAAGGAAGTAAAGAGGAAAGGAAAGGACGGCATAACTGCTCCTAGATGTGGTGGGGGGGGAGAACGTTTATTTATGTTTCTCGTGTACCTTATTTGAAAAGTTTAAATCTCCCGGTAGTAACACCGCCACTGATGTAATAAATCAGATCAGGACAAAATCCAGGTTTAATCTGAGCAGACCAAAGCAACTTCTGGGGAGTATTCACAGGGCAAATCTGACTCCCAGGTCTCCTACGGCTTGGAGGCGTGGTCTCAAACCGCCTGTGGGCGTGGTCTCGAGGGGCTGGTTTGGAATGGGAGGAGAGAGACTAGAGGGTGGGGTGGGGCCCCCAGCTGGAGATCCCCAACATCCCATCTAAACATTATTGTTTAGAACAGTTTAAGCTCACGGCAGAATTTTGGAGGTATCAGCTCCCTGTCTCAATGTTTGCTCAGTACCCCATTATCAACAGAGAAATTTACGAGTTACCTCTGTCTCAGTGTGAGTTACTCTGGAAGCCAGTCGGGTTAGTTTCTTCTACGACTTTAGGGATGAATGTTGTTTAGCAAGGGAGGACGAATAGGGTTCTAACTTTAGAACTGGGGCCAATGTAGAGAAAAAGGTTACACTAGGATGCTTTTCTCAGTACAAAAATGCAATTAGATTTGGCACAGGGAGGCATTTGGCGGCTTCTTAGAGTCGCGGTAGAGTTGAACAGGAATCCAAAGATACCTGGAACCCAAGAGCTAGCTCCATTCCCCATCTCCGGAATCGCTCCTTTTGTTTTAACTGTAGGTCTTATTCTTTCGGCATGGTTTCCCCGGGAGGCAGGTTGCCAGCAGCGCCGTCAGCAGCTCCTCTGCCCAGGGGCTTGCAGCTTGGCCTCTTCAGAACACTTTTCTTCCTACGTGAGGCTAAATGGTTAGACCTAACCCTGCAGGGTCTGTGCCATGCTGGGGTCGGCGCAGGAGGCTCCCGGTTCCAGATGAAGACTCGTGAAGTGTGACCAGAGGGCAGGGCTTGTAGCACAAGGTTATGGCAGGAAAAACATTCTTCAGAAGACAAGAGTTGTTCCCTGACGAACACTGGGCACAGCTGCTAGGCGTCCACCAGAACAGCCGGAGTGTGTGCCCATGTCCTTAGACAGCGTAGGAGACTGGGGGTGGAGAGAGGCAGAAGTCCTGGGAGTGGCCTAAGTGCACAGAAAGCAACTCCCAATATCTGTTGCTGTTTTCTAGCTCTGGAAATCTGGAAATCAGAGTGGTGGTGGTGAATGTCTTTTAACCCTAGCGCTTGGGAGGTAGAGGCAGGCTGACCTCTGTGAATTCAAGGCCAACCTGGTCTACAGGACTAGTTCTAGGACAGCCTAGACAGTTCTAGTTCTAGACAGAGAAACCATGTCTCAAAAAAAAAAAGTTTTGTTTTTTAAATTATTGCTGTGTATGTTCAAGGGCATGGCACCAATACGGTTGCCCACAGAAACTAGAATCGAATGTCAGGAGCTGGAGTTGCAGGAGGTTACAAACTGCCTGACGTGGTGGCTGGGAGCCAAACTCAGGATCTAGCCCCAGGCCCTAGAAATTTTAGCTCAATCCACCCTCCTTCCCCTCCCCAAAGTCATCATGGTTAAGGCCCCAGATAGCATCACAAGCCCTGCACCTTCTCAATGTCCAAATAGTCCGGAAGGCAATGTACCTGTTTCACTAGCATTTCTCCCCTGGGGGCCCTGAAGAGGGTGATCACATCAAATATCACATTATTTGTGGGGTAGGCTCCTAATCTCAACTATTTGTTCTTGTGAGTCTAAGGCAGGAAGATTAAAAGTGGAATACCAGCCTGGGGCCAGCTAAATGGCACCTGCCACCTGTAAGATACCAAGAAATTCCTTGTCCCAAGGTCTGGCACGTAGATAAAGCCGGCATTGCCTTGGGGACTTAAGATGGTTCCTACTTGGTAGGAGGAGCTATTCTCCTCAACACCACAAAAGGGACACACAGCTCTTCATAGCCTCTGCCTGTGGTGCCTGTTGGCATATCAAGGCCTACTCACGAGTACCTGTTACAGAGTCCTGGATGGCACACCCCACTCCTACCCTAAACCTCTCCAGCCCCTGAGACTCACTTCCCTTCCCTCAGCTTCTCTGACTTGCCTATAACCCAGCCATTCCGGCTGTGTGCACTCTTGGCCTCTGTACATGCCTCCATCTCCTGTCCCCTTCTCATCGTCTGGTTCAGTCTGGACCCTTCCAGGTATCCCCGGGCAGATACCCCTCCCTCACTGTGACAATCTTCTCAACCATAACTTGGAGTGGTCATGTCCTCGTCTTTCATTCTTGGTCAAGCCTGCGTTGGATCAATAGATATGTATATAAATATATTTATTATCTGCTGTGTGGCATGAGAGTTAGTAGTTAAAATTGGAATATAGAATTCAAGCAGCTGCATTTGCCTTGGTGAGGTTACCAAGGTAGGTGGGATGATATGCCAAATCAATTTCTGCCATCAAAAGCCACTGAACATTGTAAATTTGTTTCTGACATCATGGACAGGCACAAGCACGTCCATCTATGTTGCTGGCATAGGGTGCTCGGGACAATGAAAATAAAAATCATAGTACTTGAGTTTGCTCTGTATTCAGGGTCTTTTTTCAGCCCCGTCTTCATCTGGATATACAATATTCATTGTGTTCATAGTAAAGGTTCCCTCGTCGAAGAGCCACCCCCTCCCACCCAGATTAAATTTGCTTTGACCCATTATCATTGGTTGATACTTACCTGGCTCTTGATTGTCTCTGTCCCAAAAAACAGGCATCTGAGTTATGGTATGACATAGTGAAGGCCTCTCCATGGAGGTCTCCGTGGTCTCCACACGCATCCAGGTGAGGTGGTGGGAAATCGGGACGTTCTTATTGGAATCATGAGGTATGCCATTTTATCTTCTGTGACAGAAGCAGAGCCTCATCTAAATTGTAATCCAGACATCGGCATCAAGGCATGTGGATCCAACAATTGTCCCATCGTGATCTGACATCAGCTTTGGGTAAAAGATATAAGGATATATTTTATTTCTATACATACATAAAAATATATACAACATAGAATAAACTAGTTCTCATCAAACTTGAAATAGTTGTTACATCTGGGAACCAAGAGAGATAAGGTTCAAAAGGGACATTAGCATCAGTTTAATTTTGGGAATGTTTCCAGGGTTTCTCTGTGTAACCCTGGCTGTCCTGGAACTCACTCTGTGACCAGGCTGGCCTCCAACTGACAGAGCTCCACTGCCTCTGCCTCCAAGTGCCGGGATTAAAGGCGTGCGCCACCACTGCCTGACTATCAGTTTAATTTTTTGTGTCTTGTCCTCCCAGGCTCAGCCTCCAAACAGGGTCTCAGATAGCTGAGACCAGCTCTGAAATTGATCGTTTTATCTCTGCCTTTCAAGTCCATGCTGCAGGACATCTGGAGTTTGTTTGGTTGCATGTATGTTTTAAAATGTTCTAGGGTGTGTGTGTGTGCATCTGTGGGGACATGCATGCATGGGTGGACAGCTTACAGGAGTTGGTTCTCTCTTTCTAAGATGTGGGTCCCAGGGGTTAAACTCAGGTCAGGATAACAGAAAGTGCTTTTAGCTGGCGAGTCCTTGGCTGGCCACTTCTGGGTTCTGATAGCCTGGCTGATCTTGCTTTGCTGGGAACCATAGGTCTCACTAAGTGGACCTGGCTGGCTTGAACTAGTCCTCCTGCTTCTGCGTTTTAAGTGCTGTGATTACATCATATGCCACCATATCTGGATGTTTTACCTGCATGTATGTGTGTGACAGTTGTTAGATTCCCTGAAAGTAGAATTACAGACAGCTATGAGCTGCCTTGTGGGTTCTGGACATTGAACCCAGGTCCTCTGGAAGAGCAGCCAGAGCTGTTGGCCACTGAGCCACCTCCCCAGCCCCTTTTTCTATTTTATGTTTTATCACTGATGGCTTTATGAATCCAAGGCACACACACTCTGCCACTGGACTATAGCCCCATCCCTACTTTAGTGATTTTTGTTGTTGTTGCTATTGCTTTTAATTTTTATTTTATGTGTATGGGTGTTTTGTCTGCCTGTCTATCTGTGTGAGGGTGCCAGATCTCCTGGAACTGGAACTACAGACAGTTGTGAGCTGCTAAGTGGGTGCTGGGAATTGAACCTGGATCTTCTGGAAGAGCAGCCAGTGCTCTTAACCGCTGAATTATCTCTGCATCCCCTACAGCATTTTTTTGTTGTTTTTGTTGTTTTTAATATTTATTTATTATGTATACAATATTCTGTCTGTGTGTCTGCCTGCAGGCCAGAAGAGGACACCAGACCTCATTACAGATGGTTGTGAGCCACCATGTGGTTGCTGGGAATTGAACTCAGGACCTTTGGAAGAGCAGGCAATGCTCTTCACCGCTGAGCCATCTCTCCAGCCCCCATGTTGTTGTTGTTGTTGTTTCGAGACAGGGTTTCTCTGTAGCTTTGGAGCCTGTCCTGGAACTCCCTTTGTGGACCAGGCTGGCCTCGAACTCACAGAGATCTGCCTGCCTCTGCCTCCCTAGTGCTGGGATTAAAGGCGTGTGCCACCACCGCCCGGCACAGCATTTCTTTTTAATAGAGTGCTGAGATTCTGACGATCCCCGGAGGGAAATGATGTACCTTGTGCCGCATCAGCAGCTTCCAGAGGCATTTCAGATTCTAAACGGTTTACACACTGCTTCCAACCTGCAGGGTGAGTTAGCCCTGGGAAAGAACAGAGTTTTAACGTCTCTTTCTATTAATCTTTAGCATTTCTAATATGTCTTGTAGAGTAAATTAGCCTTAGAATCCACAGGATCGTTGGTAACACTTACTTGATCATAGATGAGTTTGATGGACCTCGTAGATGCTGTATCTGAGTGAAATAAATGGACTCGGAGCATTTTAAGAAATCCCTGTGCAGGAGGTATGCCTTGATGATATTTATCTAGCTCATGCAAAGCCCTGGGCTTCATGTCCAACGCCAGAAAGAAGAAAAAGAAAGAAGAAAGGAGAAGAGAGGCAGGAAGGGGCGAAAAAAAAGGAGGAAGCAGGGAGAGGGAGGTCACGGTGTGAGAGTCACAAAAGATGCCCTAGGTTTATTGAGTGGGACCCTAAGCAAACCCAGTAGGAGAAAGTCCCAAGGAAAGGGTGACTTAGCTGCCATGTTTGCTCAGTGGTCTCAGTGGAAGAACAGTTCTTACCTTTTGGCTTGCTGTGGGGTAGGAATTCAAACTTTAGTTGGGCAACAGTGAGGCGTTTCCTCCACACCTGGAATCCCCACACTGGGGAGGCAGAAGCCGAAAGGTCAGTGATTCAAAGTTGCGCTCAACCTTGTGTCAGCTCAAGGTCAGTCTGGATTGCAGGAGACCCTGTCACAAAAAGCAAAAAATTCTAAGACGAAATAAATCTAGAAACAAAACAGATGGTGAATTCCCAAACTTCAGAAGCAGTCTCAAGTAGTTTATGGGGCTTCACACTTACTATGAGGAAGAGGCTGGCCTTGAACTTGTGATCTTCTTGCCTTTCCAATGTGTTTTTTGCTTTTGAGACAGGATCCTGCGAGTCCAGAGCTCACTGTGTTGTTCAAGTTGTCCTCGAACTCACAGAAGCCCTCTTTCCCCAGTCTCCTGGGTGCTGAGATTGTGGTGTGAGTCTTGAAGCCAGCCGAAGATGACCTTGAACTCTTCATTCTCTTGCTTCTAGGTCCAAAGTGGTAGAATTTCAGTCTTGTTCTGTTTTTAACTAAAGTGTAACTGGACTATCCTTTGCAATCTGGTGGTGAGGATTCTGTGCTCTTGCCACTTTATGGTCCACATTGGATTTTGATCAGGGAAGCCTCTCTTCCTGTCTCAGAATCTCAGGAGCCTTCTGACCTCTCATGCACACAAATACATGAGAAAAAAGTCCTTTAGTGGCCACAGAGATGGCTAAGCAGTTGAGAACACTTGCTGTTTTTTTTTTTTAATGAAAAAATATTTTATGTATATGGGTATCTTGCCTGATATATATCCGTGTACCACATGAGTGCTTAGTGTCTGTTGAGGTTAGAAGAGGGTGTCAGCTTCATTGTGAGCCACCATGTGGGTGCTGGGAATCCAACCCAGGTCCTCTGGAAGACCAGTAAATGCTCTTAACAGCTAAACCATCTCTCCAGCACATAAATGTAGACAGAAGTTTCTGTCCCACCTGGTACCACAGAATTCAGTCCCAAATAAACAGAGGTTTATATTGATTATAAACTGTAACTTATTGGCCTATTAGCTCAGGATAATTAACTAGCTCTTATAACTTAAATTAACCCATAATTCTTGTCTATGTTTAGCCATGTGGCTTGGTACCTTTCCTCAGTGAGGCATTCTCATCCTGCTTCCTCTGCATCTGGCTGGTGACTGACTCTCTGCCTTTCCTCTTCCCTGAATTCTCCTAGTCTGGTTGCCCCACCTATACTTCCTGCCTGCCTACTGGCCAATCAGCATTTTTTAATCCAGTACCAGTGACAAAGCTTTACAGTGTACAGATCATTATCCCACAGCACATAAATGCTTGCAGCTCTTGCAGAGGTCGGAACGCCCACATCAGGTGGTTCACAGCTACCTATAACTTCAACTTCAGAGAATCTGACCTCTGTCCTTGTCCTCTAAGAGACCCTGCACACACAAGCACAGGAAAACACACACAGCACAGAAGAACACATACATGCACACACGCACACAAATAAATAATAAATCTTTTAAATTTTCAGTACAGCTCACTGGCAAACACAAATCATATACATTAATATTTATAGTGCACAATGTGATGTTTCTGCTTCCTGCATGCTGGGATTACAGGCATCTGCCTTCACATCTGGGTGATGGCAACACTTTTCATTGTGAGCTCTTCACCCATCCTTTTATGTTATTCAGGACATTTTGTCATAAATTCTGATGAAAGTTTGATTTAACAGCCTTTTGGGATCTGTAGCTTTCCCCAAACACACAGTTCACAGCCTATAAAATTGTGAGTTGTTTCTTGCATTTGTAACTGCAACCCCATGAGGGTGGGGACTGCGAGTGAGCGCGCAGATTCTGCTGTATCATCAGTCTGGATTGCCCAGATTCTCTGCCTCTGTTTGCCCCATTATCCTAGTTATGGTCATATGTTCTTCTAAGCACATTGCCTTTTTAAAAAATATCCATGTCAAATTATATAGGAAAATGGTAATTTTTTGCCTAAAATCCAGTGGGTCCAAACTGAGTGAAACAGGTTACACAGAGATCGCATTTCTTTGTCCTTGAAAATTTTATGATTCTGAAACAGGCTTTTAATATTTTCCTTAATGGTGCTTCCTTCCACAGCAAGTTAGCAATGATTACTTGTGGGTTGGCAGTGGCCTTGGCCCCATACCAAAAATAGAAGGCGTATTCTCAGCCAAAGAGACTTAACATCTAAACCAGAAGTTCAACTGCCTTCCCTCCTATCCTCCCCTCCTCCCTTGAGAAAAAAATGTCATCTGTTCGGTTCACTGGTCCCCCAACCCTGAAAAGCCATTGGAGCCTCGACATTCCCAAGAAAGCCACTACCATTTCAAGCCAGTATAAATGTCAATCTGTTTTTTTATAGGAGAGTATTTGTCTTCGAGTTAAAGTCCCTTAGAAAAGTAAGGCTGGGGGCATAGCTCCAAGGTAGGACACTTGCCTAGCAGACACAAAGCCCTGGGTTCAATGCCCAGAGGAAGAGGAGGAGGGGAAGCCGGCACAAAAACAGGGAGTGGTGGCAACAGCTGATCTAATATCTAGAGATGGCTCAGCAGCTATGCACACTGGCTGCTGTACGGCTGTGGTTTCACATGGCAGCTCCCAACTGCACTCTAGTCCCAGGGGATCCCACATCCTCTCCTGTCCTCCTCAGACACTACACACATGTGGGGGGGGGGGGCAGATGCCAAGCAGGCAAGACACCTATACACATTAAACACAAAACAAAACAACCCTCCGCGCATGGAATCATATTGTGGGTGAGATTAAACTCAACCAGGGTCCCTTTCCCTCTCTTGCATGAAGACACCTTCAAAACGCTAAGGAAGCTTGCAAACATCTTTGGTTTCTTTCACAAAATCTGAATGTCCTCAGAGTTCTAGTTGGTAAGAACAGATGGGGTCATGGATATCCTATGCACCATGTCATGATCCTCACCTGTCCGTGTCCCTCATCCAACCCTCACACAAGAGTTTCCAGGGGGCTCTGTCAGGTGTGCCACGTGTACTCTGGAAGAACACCCCAGTTCTGGCCCGTGAGGCTTCTCTGGGAATCGCCTGTCATTAGGAGGCACAGAGGGCTTCATGTGGACTCTTGTCTCCCCATAGATGACCTCAAATCATTCTTCCCTCTACCAGAATCTGGATGGGGATCTGAAGAGACACCTCGGGGGTTAAGAGCACTGGTTTCTCCTCCAGAGGACCTGAGTCCAACTCCCCCAGCATCCTCATGGTGGTTCACCCATCAGTCGATCCAGTCCCAGGGAATCCTACCCCTCTTCTGACCTCTTCCAGCACAGGCACACACAGCATGCACAGACAGACATGCAGACTAGACACCTGTATGTATAAAATAAAAAAACAAAAGCTTCTAAAAAATTTTAATTTAAAAAAAAGAATCTGCCGGCCGATGGTGGCGCACGCCTTTAATCCCAGCACTCGGGAGGCAGAGGCAGGCGGATCTCTGTGAGTTCGAGACCAGCCTGGTCTACAGAGCTAGTTCCAGGACAGGCTCGAGAGCCACAGAGAAACCCTGTCTCGAAAAACCAAAAAAAAAAAAAGAAAAAGAAAAAAAAAAAAAAGAATCTAAACGGCTGTGTGGTCCTGTGTGAGCCCTGCCGTTTTGGGTTGTTCTGCCCTTGGGATGCCCAGGAGTAAGATGAGGGTCACGGAGGGGATGGTGACTGTGTTAGACCCTATGAAGAGGAGCCCTAGAGGAAGGGCTTGGGCCTGGCTCTTCTATTATGACAGGAGAATAAAGGAAACTTTTGTAGTTTCCTTGGCTTTAAAACAGCTCATGAGAGAAGCAGACACAGTAGATGTGATATTAAATTCTGGGTCAAAGCCAGAGCTGGTAGGCCTGGCTTCATTCCCTGGGTATGGATATGTCAAGGTCTTATCAGGGCCATGTAGCTAGACAGTGGGCCTCACAGATTAGACTCAACACAGCTGACTTTGTATGACTTGTGTCAGAGACTCCCTTGAGAGAAAGAGATTAAGTACCTTCTTCATTATTTTAATTTCCAGCAACAACCTTAGAAGTCTCTCAGGACAACTGAACATATTGATACTAATTCCTCCCACCATGGAGAAAGCAAGCCAAGAATATGAAAAGAAGTTTTATTTTAAAAAGCATTTGAGATGTGATCTCATGTATCTGAGGCTAACCTGAAAGTTGTGGATTATCCCGTGGATAAATTTTTGATCTTTCTTCTCCATTTCCTGAGTGCTGAGATAATAGGCAGGTGTTCCAGTGCCAGGTTTTGTTTGGTATTGGGGGTGAACCCAGAGCTTTGGGAATGGCCTAGACACATACTCAAAATCATATGCACATACCAATGGGAACGTGTGTGTGTGCGCGTGCGCGCGCGTGTGTGCGTGTGTATATCCTACACATAATTTATTTTAGGACTGGGTATGCAGCTCAATTGGTAGAATGCTTAAATACCATTTCCCAAGCTCTGGGTGTAAGTGCTTGCCTGCCTTGTTTCTGGATTTTTTTTTTTTTTTGGTTGCTCTGTTTTGTTTGTTGGTTGATTTTTATTGTTGGTTTTGAGAAGTGAACCCTGTATTCTAAGCTGCTCTAGACCTCATTATGTAGCCCAGACTCACTTTGAACTCTTAGCAATCCCCTGCCTCAGCCTTTCGAGTGCTGGTGTTACACGTGTAAACCGTGTCTGGCTCATGTCTTGCTTTTCCAGCTCCCATTTGCTTCCCTGAGTTCGCTGTGACATCGAAGTCGACTGTCACATGCAGGAAGTGTGACCAGAGTCCACAGACCAGCCAGTGGACAGTAGAGGCATATGTACTTCTCTGCAGTCTAGAAACGAAAGAGTAGAGGCGGAATTACAGATCTGGGTCTCAAACTGAGAGCAGTCTGAGCAGAGATGTGGCCCAATGTCACTAGAACAAAGGGGCTCCATACTGGCCAGGTTCGATGGAATACGGGGAGGGAGATGACCATGGCAAAGTCGAGTGGGGATACAGAAGAGACAGTACGAGGGATTTCAAAGTGATACTACGGGATGTTTACATGCTAGGCAAAGTTTTGAACCAGCAGGCACTACCACGCAAGGGAACGTTTTTCTGACTCTTTCTCCACCCACACATTCTGCCAGTTTAGCAATAATCAGCTTCCCGGTGACTTTGGTTATTTCTTAACTCCACCGAGCCTCAGTTTTCCCTTTTGTCAAATGTGGACAAGCAAGTCATTGTGAGGATTAGTTAAGACCCTGTCCGTAAAACCAACAGCATAGAACTTAGCATGGTGGATCTGTTTTCTCTCCCTTCTTTCCATCTGCCCTGCAGAGAGAAGTGAGATGTGATGTGGCCTGTGGGTGTCTGTGCTCTGTTTAACATCTCTACAGGAAGAGAAATAGGACTCCCTTGGTCGATAGGCCATCTAGTAACTGAAGTTCCTGGCAACCAACGGGTCTTCAATGACTCCATCTCTGGACTGAGAATCAGAAGCGAAGCAGTGTCTCTGAGGTTACTCAACACCACTGGGACCGCCAGTCAGATCTTAGTCATGATGGTTGGCGCAGAGACCTTTTCTTTTGTCACTTGGCAAGCTGTCATGGCCTAATTTTTTAGAAAGAGACTTGAATAAAAGAAGAAAAACCTTGAATATTAATCAGCTCCCAAGCGTATAAATAGTAAGTAGAATTAAAATTGTCTGATGAAGTTAATTCACAGAGAAACAATCCTCTTTCAAGCTGGGGTTGGTGGGCACAAGCCTACAACCACAGCTACTGTGAGACAAGAGGATCAAGAGTTAAAGGCCCTGCTGGGCAACTTAGTGACACAGTGTCTTCAGGTAAAAAGGGCTGGGGTGTAGTTCACTAGTAGTGCATCTGCCTAGCATGCATGAAGTTCTGGGTTCCATTATACTAGCACCATTACTGCCCCTGCTCCCCCTGCCTGCCACCCGATGCCGCCTGCTGCTGCCACCCCCCACCGAACAAATAAAACAAAGGTGGCCTGGTGGTGCGTGCCTTTAACTGCAGATCTTGGGAGGCAGAGGCAAGTGGATCTCTGAGTTCAAGGCCAGCTTGCTCTACACAGCTGATGCTACACAGACAAACCCTGTCTCAAAAAAAAAAAAAAAGAAAGAAAGAAAGAGCCGGGTGACGGTGGTGCACGCCTTTAATCCCAGCACTCGGGAGGCAGAGGCAGGCGGATCTCTGTGAGTGCGAGACCAGCCTGGTCTACAGAGCTAGTTCCAGGACAGGCTCCAAACCACAGAGAAACCCTGTCTCGAAAAACCAAA
>NW_026067971.1:7438543-7535327 GCF_014885135.2 Alexandromys fortis | reverse complement strand
ACTATGCTCTATGCCCCTGGGGACTGAGTGCCTACTATGCTCTATGCCCCTGGGGATGGAGTGCCTACTATGCTCTATGCCCCTGGGGATGGAGTGCCTATTATGCGCTATGCCCCCCCAGGATTGAGGGCCTACTATGTGATGTGTCTATGCACTCCCTCCAGGATTGCCTATCCCATATGTATTTGTATTTTTCTGTGTTGGTTACTGTGCTCCTACTGTGAGTCCCTGTAGGAAGGCAAGATGGGTCTACATCATTAAACAATGAAGGACAATAGTGGTACCACGTTTAATTCCTACTCTTTGGAGGCTGAGGCACAAATTCAAGGTCAGCCTGAGTTAAACAAACAAACAAACAACAGGACCGAAGGTTAACAGCAACAAAGGAGGAGGAGGAAAAGAAGGATGAAGGCCAAACAATGAAGCTGAGAGAACGTATGGCCAGTTAGGAAGGCAAATGTGTACAGTAAAGTCTTCTGAACATGTTGGCTATGAGCTGTCGTCAGATAAATAGAGAAGGGCCTGTCAAAACCACACAGGCGCAAAGACCTGCCTTAAGAGTGTGCCCTGTGTGGTGCACACTCCTTTAATTCCAGGACTTTCATGGCAGAGGCAGGTGGATCTCTGTCTAGGATGGTCTATGCAGATGGTTCCAGGCTAGCTGGGGCTACATAGTAATACCCTACTGCAAAATAACAAATAACAACAAACAAGAAAAAATGCCTGCTAAAGGGAGTACAAGGTAGCTCAGAACTCAGAAGACTGAGGCAGGAACATTGCTGAGAGTTTGAGGCTGCCTTTGTCTACACAGTGAGTTCCTGGCCAGAAAGGACTACACAGCAAGATCCTGGCTCAGAAACTCCAACCGAGCAAAAAATGCATTGTTTTGTTTAGGAAGCATCTCACATAGCTCAGGCTGGACTCAAACTCACCTTGAACTTTTGAGTCTCTTGTCTCCGCCTCCCAAGAACTGGGATCACAGGAACCATCTTGCCTGCTTTTATATATGGCTGGGAATTAAACCCAGGGCTTCTTGAATGCTGGGTAAGCATTTTGCCAACTGAGCCAAACCCCCAGACCAGAGAAGTTGTGCTGATGGAACTGGGATACGAGAAAACGAGGTTAGGAGCTCCCAGGTCTCGGGTCTAAACTGAACAGAAGCTTCCAGAATGCCCCTGTGAGAAAGCAGGTCACTCTCTTCCTCTCTTTGCTTGGTCTCACCGCAGGAGAGCTAGGTGTCCTGAGCCCTGGTTAGAAGACAGGATCCGGCTTCCTCACTTCATTCTTGACATCTTATTTTCCAAGAGCAGGGCTCTGAATTTGAATAGATTTCTTTGAATGGCCCTGTTCTGCCAAGATTATCCGGGGAAGGAGATTCAGGTGAAGATTAGCGAACCCCATAAACATAGTCTCACTTCTTTTGCTGTAAGATGCGTTTCTCAGAGGGGTGTCCTGGGTAGTTTAATTGTCAACTTAGAAACAACCTAGCTACACCTGGTGCACATCTTTGATCCCAGCACCTGGGAGGCAGAGGCAGGTGGATCTCTGTGAGTTCAAGGCCAGCCTGGTCTGTGTAGCAAGTTCCAGGATAGTCAGAGCTACACAGAGAAACCCTATCTTGAAAAAACAAAACAAACAAAAACCAACCTAGTATCCTGTGGGAGGAAGTGTGAGCGGAAAATCATCTAGATAGGGCGGAAGGATGGTTTGCCTGTGGGGAATTGTTTGATTGCTATTGTAGAAGAGCTAGCCCACCATTTCATAACAAGCTGCACCTGAGGAGTGAAGAAGGCGAACATGAGACGCAATAAAGGACTGGAGAGATGGCTCGACAGTTAAGTGTTCTTGTTGCTTTCCCCGCCCAGACATGGTGTCTCTGTGTAGCACTGACTGTCCTAGAACTCACTCTGTAGACGACCCGCCTGACTCTGCCTCCTGAGTGCTGGGATAAAAGGCGTGCACCACCCAGCTACTTGTTGCTCTTGAAGAGGACCTGAGTTCAGTTCCCTGCAACCACGTTGACTCCAGTGTTGGGGATTTGATGCCCTCTTCTCCCTCTTCTGACCTCCATAAGCATCGGGCACAAACATGGCGCACAGACAATCATTATGGCAAAGCACTCACACATAACAAAATTAATAAGTCTAAAAAAATTTTAAAAACAAGCAAGGAGGGGCTGGAGAGATGGCTCAGAGGTTAAGAGCATTGCCTGCTCTTCCAAAGGTCCTGAGTTCAATTCCCAGCAACCACATGGTGGCTCACAACCATCTGTAATGGGTTCTGGTGCCCTCTTCTGGCCTGCAGACATACACACAGACATAATATTGTATACATAATAAATAAATAAATAATAAATAAATAAAACAAGCAAGGATCCATGCATTTTTCTTTCTGCTCATCTGTGGGTTCTATCCGACTTTCCCATGGTAATCAACTGTGACCTGGAACTGTAAGTCAGATAGACTTCTCTTGCCTGTGCTGGCTTTTGTCATGGTATTTATCATAGCAAGAGAAAGGAAACTAGAACACCACGTACTGTGGCACATACCTGTAATGTCAGTTTTTAAGGGGTGGAGGCAGAAGGATCAGGAGTTCAAGGCCATCCCTAGCTACCTACAAAGTACAAAGCCAGCCTGGGCTACATGAGATCCTTTGAAAAACGTTCCTTGATATTTAGAAATATAGTTTGCTATACCATACTAGTGGGTGAAAATTAATAATTCCATGGGTGATACACAAGTGTGGAGGGCAAGAACGATAGATTAGGTAGAATAAATTTTGATTATAATGAGGAAATATTATGAAATTACAAATTACTTTGAAAAGGGGGCAACGTTACCAACCTGCCACATGGTGGCAGTCTTTTCCTGGGGAGCTTGTTTCTGAACTGTGGGCACAGGCGATGGCCTTGAAGACTCAAAGTCAGGCTGCCATTTAACAGCTCCCTGAGGTCAGTGAGATAAGCGTTGTTGAAGGGAAGACCACAGGAAGTTCATCGACAATTAAATGTGCAGGTCATTGAGAAAGAACTCGAATCATCAAATAGGTAATCTTGACCTCGGTAATTTACTACATCTCAACCTCTAAGAGGTGTGTGTGCCTGTGTTTGCACACACGTGTGTTCAAGCACTGAGCACGGCCAGACTCTGGCATCAGGTACCTTCCTTAGTTGTTCTCCACTTTATTTTTATTTATTGGTTTGTTGTGGGTGTGGCTGTCATGCCATAGAGCACTGTGGAGGTCAAAGGGCCCCATTGTGGAGTGGGTTCTCTCCTTCAACTTTTATATGGGGTCCAGGGATCAAACTCAGGCTGCCAGGCTTTTGCAGCAGGCTCCTTTACCAAGCTGAGCCATTTCACTGCCTACCCCCCCCCCTTTTATTTGAGGTGCAGCCTGTCTCTGCCAGGCCTGTCTCTGCCAGCAAGCCCCAGGGACCCTCCTGTTTTTTCCTCCCCAGCACCAAGGTTATAGTATACATACACAGTCTATACATAACATACACTGCTGTGCTCAGCTTTTTTATACGGTCTCTGGGAAATAAATCCATGTCATCTTGCTTGCACAGCAACCCTTCACCAACAGAGCCAGATTCCCAGCCCTTCAAAGATTTATTTTGACAGTCGTTCACACAGCATACAAACACTCTCACATTCTGGGGTCACCTCAGTATTCTTACTCATGGACATTACCACTAAGTCTCTAGCTCCCAAATTCATCGTGTTTCTGTTCTTCATTTAAACTTTTGAACATACAACCGTACGCCTAGACTCTGCCCTTTGAATCTATGGATCCCAACCTCAGATCAGCTCACCTCTGTGACACAAAAGTCATGGGATGTGTTGATCACAGTTATTGTACCTTTGTTGTCTATAAGGACACATCCAACTTAGATCACTGTTACAGTTACTTTTTAACTTGGTGACATTGTGGAAAGCTGTCCAAAACCCAGAGCTGAATTTCATGATCTTCTGTTGACTGGCCAAAAAATAACTTTCCATGGGCATAGAAAATGAAAGGAGTAGGCAAACTCTGAGTGAGATCCTCCTGCCTATGTGTAGAGAGAGGTTTCTGTCCCGCCTGGTCCCACATCCATTCAGTCCCAAGGAAACACAAAGGATATATTAACTATAAAATATTTGACCTACTAGCTCAGGCTTATTATTACTTAGCTCTTACAACTTAAATAAACTCAAGATTCTTGTCTAAGTTTCGAAACTCAAGATTCTTGTCTAAGTTTCGTCATGTGGTTTGATACCTTTTCTCAGTGAGGCATTCTTATTTTGCTTTCTCTGCATCTGACTGGGGACTGTGTCTCTGCCTTTCCTCTTCCCAGAACTCTCTTAGTCTTGTTGCCCCGCCTATACTTCCTGCCTGGGTACTGGCCAATCAGTGTTTTACTAAACCAATATGAGTGACAAATCTTTTCTTTTTTTGTTTTTTTGAGACAGGGTTTTTCTGTAGCTCTGGAGCCTGTCCTGGAACTAGGTCTAGTAGACCAGGTTGGCCTCAAGCCCCAGAGATTCACCTGCCTCTGCCTCCCAAGTGCTGGGATTAAAGGTGTGTGCCACCACCACCCAGTGACAAATCTTTACAGTGTACAAGAGCATTGTCCCCCAGCACCCATGAACCTCATTTGGTTTCTAGATGTTTCTTATCCTAATGACATATGTGCCACTTCCCCTTGAGGATGAAATGAGCCAAATTTTTGGCTCAGTGATGCAGACAACTCTGTTAAGATGAGGAACTCAGATGGTAAGATAGATGGACAAGACTATTCCAGAGGTGGAAGAATTAGCTCCTTGGAGACTCCCCTCCACCTTAGGGAGGTTTAAGAGGTCAGCAGTTAGATGTTTACTAGAATGAACTTTCCAGAGTGAAGTTGTTGTTCTTCAGTTAAACAGGCAGTGTTTGGGTACCAACCACACTTCCCTGCCCCTCTCTCGCTCTGCCCCTCTTCCTGAAGATGAGCTTGCTCAGTGATCTCAGTAGCATTGGGTCCCATCCCCTACCTCTGTTTTATCTCTGTCAAACTGAGTAAGCAAATGTCCCAAAGCAGGAAGATGTTCTGATGCCTCCTACTAATTTCCTTAGGGTATAAATTGTAACCTTATGGTGATGTTAGTCTTGGCCTCTTGTTTCATTTGAGGTCTTGATGGACAGGCAGACTTCTCCCTAGCTGCAATACAAAAACACAAAAAGCAAGCAATAATTTCTGTACTAAGAAGCTTAAAGTAAGGGTTTTGGGTTTTTTTTGGTTTGTTTGTTTTTCGAGACAGGGTTTTTCTGTAGCTTTGGTGCCTGTCCCGGCCCCCCCCCCCCCCCCCCCCGAGTGCTGGGATTAAAGGTGTGCGCCACCACGGCCCAGTTTAGGGTTTTGGTTTTGATACTAGTTTTTGCCCATGTAGCCCAGGCTATCCTCAAACCCATGATCCTCCTATCTCAGCCTTGAAAGTGATACAGATGTGAGCTATCCCTCCCAGGTTAAGGCAGGATATTTATGATATCTGAGAAATTCTCCTCTATTACTGTGCATAGTGGGACTGTTCAAGTTTCAGTGCCAGGACAGGCTTCTTGAGACCCTGACTTAAAAATAAAAAACAAAATACCATACAACAGCTCAGTTTTTGTCTCCTCTGTTCCCCTACAATAATTAATCCTTTCATAACAGTATTAGGAATATCAGGTCCCTCATCAGGTGATGTTTGCCTTGAAGACGTACACAAAGGTCTGGAAGTAGTAAGATGGCTCAGCTGGCAACATGCTCGCGATCAAAGCCTGGGCCCTAGCCATCCTAACAAGCCGGGCTTGGCCCTCCATTCTCGACTGGCTAATTACAGAAACAAGTCATAGTGAAAGAAGATAAAGGAGGTTTATTGGATATGACCACCTTGGGGAGAGGAACAGACTCCATCTTCAGGGTCCTGACAAGGGTTTCAGGTTCCAATAGAAAGCAAAGCACACGCACAACTAAGCAGGCCTGGTCAGGGTGCCGGACGCAGTTAGGGTCTCAGCTTGTCTCTCTGATCTGCAAGGTACTCTGACAAGTTGTCAGCCTCGGGAAACCTCTCTCCAAGAAAAAAGCTCCCCCTCCACCTGGCACCGGGCTCCAGTCTTTTCCTTTCCCAGCACGGGATTCCTGGGGAAATTCCAGCTTCTTGGGGTCCATTGTTTCAATAGTCTGATAGCCAAAGGGAGGGGCGCAAGTCTTTTTAAAGTATCTCGGCTCCTGCCAGGACGGCTACAAGATCCAGGGTTAGCATCAGCCAAGGCACAAGTAACAGCCTGACTAAACAATTGTTTGGGACAGAGTTTCACGTAGCCCCGACTGACCTTGAAATGGTTACTTAAACTTTCCATCCTCCTGTCTCTGCTAGTGAGGGCTGGTGATCCACCCCATCCATTTTCTGTGAATCGATCCCAGGGTCTCGTGCGTGTTTGGTAAGATGGTCTAGAATTCTAAATTCCACCCCTTTGAAAGCCATATCCTCCTCATCCATGGCTTTAGCCTCCTTAGCGGACAGCTCCAGGGGTTTCTTACCACCTTTTCAACCACATACACAGCACCTGCTGCTCTTCCCATGATCCTGATTCCTTTTTTATTCTCTGGACTCTGTGAATCTTGTAATTGATTTGTTTTTCCCTGGTCGCTATTCAGTAGTAAGTATTATATTAATTTTATTAAAGATTACACTTAGTATTATATCTGTGTGTGTGCGCGTGTGTGTGCATGTGGTCCCATGTGCCACCATGTGCACGCGGCCGTCAGAGTACAGCTTAAGGGAGTCAGTTCTCTCCTCCTACCACCATGTAGGCCCCAGGGATTAAACTCTCAGATCATTGATGTTAGTTCTGACGCTTTTTTTGTAGAAAGAAAGACACCCCAGAAAAAGATAAAATTATACCTAAGAACAAGGATACAGCCTTGTCAAAGAAAAGCCGCAGAAAGTGCGCCACACAAGTGAGTGTCACAGGCTCCTCTGTCTCGGGTTGTCCATATTGTACCACTGTAATGTAACATCTCAGAAGATTGCTAAGAATTGTCCCCCTCCCGTCCCCTTTCGTTTCCTCCTTTTTGATGAGGGAGATTATAAGATGGCTCTGGATATGTCTTGGGTGGAATGGGATCACAGTCTGATAAGGTAAAGCCAGGAGCCACTAGTCTCTTACTATAAATGGAGTTTTCTTTGAGATTCCTAGAACATGGAAGGTTCACAGCTGGGAAGGGAGGAAGGCCTTAGGTCATTGGTAACTGTGCTAGGAATTCTTGCCTTGAAGTCACTGAGTCCCGCCTGCCTCTGCCTCCCAAGTGCTGGGACTAAAGGCGTGCGCCACCACTGCCCAGCATCTTTCCTATCCTATTCTTTCCCATTGCCTAATGTTTTCTTTCCTATCACCACACTCTAACTCTTCAATATATTTCATTGTGTTATTATTATTGATATGTGTGTGCATACATGTGTAGACATAGGAGGACAACTTTTGGAAGTGACGTGTCTCCATTTTAACATAGGTTCCAGGGGTTGAACTCAGGCTTACTTGGTGAACGCTGTTACTAGCTGGGCCACCTCTCTATTCCTATCTTGACTTTTAAAGGTTTTGCCTTATTAACACATTAATTTATGTGTATCAAGCAGACGCAGCATGATCTTCTCATGCTTCTCCATCCTACGTGCTAAGATTACGGTTTACACAGCCATGCTCCAGCATGACAAGATGCCACATTATAGCCCAGACCAGCCTTTAACTTGCACAACCCGCCTGCCCCAGCCTCCCAAGGGCTGGAGTACAGGGTGTGAATTGTTACACCCTGCTGACTTGTTTCCTTTTTAGGTCAGGGGTGGAGCATGAAGCTTAGCGGCACAGAACTGCTTGTAATTCGGTGATTGTTTCCCCAGCTCACCAAAACACAAGTCAAATATGTGTTATGACAAGACAGTATCAGGGCCAAACAATCCTGTGATCAAAAACCTCAGGGGAACAATGTGTCACCATCTGATCAGCATAGATCATCTGCCGCATGTGAGACACTCTGTATCCTTTTCTCATGATAGGAGTGGAATCCAGAACCCTGTGCATGCCAGGAAGTGCCTCTCCAATAAAACGCATCCCCAGCTCCTAGACACTTTCAGATGTTACCTGGGATTTAAGCACAATAACATTTTAAGTTAGTTTAGAGAATAGAAAACTAGAAACCATGCAACTTACCTAAGGTTACTAGTCAGAAAACTAGAGCTGTGCTCCAAGCTCAGGTAGCCTGATACAAACCCATTTAAAGAACTCTCACCAGGGATCTCAGGAGACTTCTGGTTGACCAGAGCTGCCTGTTAGAGTTTGCAGCAGAGACAATGTTAGGAGGGAGAGATGGGACCCATCAATGATAGGTTTTTGAGGTAGGTGTGGTGATTCACCACGCCTGCAACACCAACACTACAGAGGCAGAGGAAATTACTGAAACCTTGAGGACATTGAGCTACATAGTAAGTTTCAGGGATAGAACCTTGGACCTTGTTTCAAAAGATCAAACAAAATGAAACATAGATTCCCAATTCTAGAGTATATAAAATGAAAGTTCTCTGGATTAAAGGAAGGACATAAACCATGAATTCCTCTGCTTTGGGAGATGAGAGATAGCTTCCCCAAATGGCCTGGGTGGGGGTAGTGTTCTGTGAAATTCATGCTACACAGAAAGAGGAAGTTACCAGACTTGCAGAACTATATGACTTTGTTAGGCTTTCAAGAGGGAGAATATAACACTGTACCAGCTGTCACTACTTCAGTTTCAATATGCAAGTCACCTCTGGAACAAAACCAGACCAAAGCGGGATGGAATCAGATGTCCTTGGCACTGACAAGTTCTAACTTGGTGTGGGATGAAGAAGCAAGAACTCCTGTCCTGCTGAGTCAATGGGCAGGATCTATTTCCAGTTCTCAACTTGTCCCCAGATGCTCGGAGTCTCTCGCCAAACTGAATCAGTGCAGAAGCATCTGCTGGTACCAATTAAGATCTCTACAGTATTCAGGAAGAGAGCAGCAGACAGTGTCCAAACGTGGAGGAAATCGGCAGCTCTCGTGTCCTGTAGCCAAACCATTTGTTAGCAGTAGGAAAAGGAAAAGCCAGTCCTGGGAGCCCTTGCTTCTTGCGTAAGAAAGAACGTTATTTCCAGACACTGTTTAGCCTGAGAGTCAAGACTTCCATGGGGAATTCTCTGCCTGATACTTAACCTCTGCGGTCCAGACGTCTTGCCGAGACTACACTCAGGCAGGATAGAAAGACAGGTGAAGCTGTGGGGCACAGCAAAGAAAAATCTGGTTGAAGCCTCTTCCTTTCAACTGAGACGCAAAAACTGCAGCACAATTAACAACTGTGTGAGGTCTTCCTCCCTTCCTTTCTATAAACCCCCAATTCTCTAAAAAATCTCACCAGAAAACCCCTTTACAAGGGAAGGACATGTACCAAACCATTGTGTAGCCCCCTCCTTCTAGTTCTATCAGATACAATCCACTCCAGACCACTGGAGTCACCTATGATCCCACTTATCAAAGGGTACAAACAGGGCTCAGGCATGCCTCAGCAAGTAGAAGCCTCGTCCAGCGAGCCTGATGACCCAGGTAGGGTTCCTGGGTCCCACAGGGAGAAGAAGAGAGCAGATTTCCACCAGGTGTCCTCTGATAGAAGTGCACACACCTGTGCCCTGGTGCAAATGTGCATGTGCACAAGATAAAGTGATAAAATATAAAGAAAAATAACTTTTTGAAGTATTTAAAAAAGAAAAAGAAGAAAGTAAGGGTGCAGAGGTTTAAAACCTTTCTGAGACATAATTTGAGAAGCACCATCCATGGGGGTGAATAGGGCTAACACAGACATTTGACTGGGGATACCTGTTCTCTTTCCCTGAATGTTTCTGTTTCTCTTTCTCTTTACCCTGTTTTTTTTTTTTTTTTTAAATAATCTGTTTAGTCTGACAGTGGTGGGTCACAACTTTAAACCCAGCACTCAGGAGGCAGAGGCAGGCAGATCTCTGAGTTTGAGGCCAGACTTTTCTTCAGAGCAAGTTCCAGGACTTGAAAAACCAGGCTGGCCTCAGATTCACAGAGATCTGCTTACCTTTCCCTCCTGGGTGCTGGGATTAAAGGCACACACCACCCATACCTTATTTTATTACTTTTAAAAATTACTTTTATTTATCTTTATGTGTCTGTATGAATGAACGCCTGTTTTGGGAGAATGCCTACAGAGGCTAGAAGAGAATATCAGCTTCCCTGGAGCTGAAGTTAACAGGTGTCTGTGAACCCCTCAATGCAGATGCTGGGAACTGAACTCCAATTCTGTGGGGGAGCAGCAAGCATCCTTAACCACTGAGTCATCTCTCACACCTGCTTTCTTTCTAGTTTGTTTTGTTGAGATGGGGTCTCACCATGTAACTCTGGCTGACCTGCAAATCCCTTTGTAGACGGGTGGCCTCAGACTCACGGATCCGCCCGTCTCTGCCTCCTGAGGGTTGGGATTAGGCCTTAGGCCTCCTGCTCTCTTCAATCCCCACCTGCACGCCCAGCTTCTGGCACAGGCAGAATTCTGGCTGTCTTTACTTTCTGGATGATTCTTCCGGTCACTGCTCTTGAGTGCTTGCTGCTAACCGTAAGCAGAGCTGCAGACTGAGCCAGGGCCCCAGGGATGCTAGGTAAGCGCTCTGTGCTGAGTGACAGCCACCGTCCTACTGTGTCCTTCTCGACGCTTGCTTTACCAGGCTGGCCCAGAGCCTCGCCAAGACTCTTAGTGACATAACTTGGTCACTTCATGTTTTTAATTGTATTTGTTTTTGCTTAATTCTGGTAAAAAAAAATAAGTAAGAAGAAAAAACGCACAGCTTTTCACAGAACTGATGGGTTTAGAGCTTGGGGCAGAAGAAATTCAGGATTAGAATGGAAGCAGTTTAGTTTTCCAAATTTTATTTCCTGGTGACTCCACCATTTTTTTTTCTGTGAATGAGGTAATACAAGCTGATAAGGCCATAAGGGTCCAAGGAATCCTTACTACACTAAGCCAAAAGGAGGTTAAATATCTTTTTTATTATCATCTGACAATTTCATGTATGTATCTAGTGCATTTGGCTCACTTCACCCCATCACTCTCCCACGTGCACTGAAGTTATTCTTCCTCTTTCCCGAGTGCTACTCCTGAGATCACGCCTTTGGTTTGTGACCCACGGTTTTATTAGGGATGCTTGACTATAGGGAACTTAAAAGTGGTAGTGGGTTTGTATCCCAGCCTTCAGGGGAAAGCTGTAGCACGCAGTGCACACACCGTAACTCTAAAGCCGTGGGAGGCAGACACGAGTACCACTGGGGCTTGCTGGCCGTGTGTGGCCGTGTGTGGCCGTGTGTGGCACACCCAAGAGCGTGGCTATGAACTCCTCAAAGAAGACTCACAGTTATCAAAAGACTTTTTAGAATAGATTTGTTTGTTTTTGTTTTTCAAGACAGCGTTTTTCTGTGTGGCCCTAGCAACTTCGGCTGTACTGTCTTGACAATCGCCACTATGTTCTGTTTCTGATAACATCTTTCTGTTTGTCATATACAACAGAGAACTGCTGTGAGTGTCATTAAAGGAGTAGACCAGATGGCCGCCGCAGTTGTCACACTAACGGCATGCTCAGAGGTGTCAGGGAATATCGTCCTCGATACTTGTCTGCCCCAGTCTGTGATGGAAGCATAGCCTCAGAACTACTTGACCCCGTGGGATGCTCATCAGAGCTTGAGGATCAGGATACAGCTCTGTTATGACATTTTCAGAACTGGCTGGTCCTGGTTGGTTTTCCTAGGAGTAATCAGCAAGGAAACATCTGGGCCCTCTAAGGCCTTGCTGTCCTCCGAGAGGGCTGGTGTTTCCTGGTGTTGGATAGCTAATCCTCTCTACAAGAGGACTGGGAAGTGTCTTGGGCTGGTCACCAGAAGGAAGAACACACTACAAATCACCCAAGTGCTCCAACTGTGCTTCTAGGCTACCTCTGGCTGCCTTACAGATATCCATCTCCACAAACTTCCTCTTCTGCAGAGAGCATGGCATATTCCACTAATCACAAGAACAGCGAGGCTGCATGGCAAAGTTCCCTTTCAACCGTCTCATGATGACAGTCCAAAACAAAACGAAACACATGGAGACTCTTGCCAGAGGCTGACATCTTCTCTGCCTTAGGGCAAGTGTGCAGTCCTCTGAAGATGATAGTCGCCATAATAAGACGATCTCTTCACTGACTTCCACGCGGCAGCTTACCTATATTATTGAGCTCTGACATTTGTAACAGTCACTATGAACTACGAACATAAAATTTTTAGTGTGACATTTTCATTCATGTATTTTTAATTTTCAAAATTATATTATTATGCTTCAAGTCAGACAAAAATTTTAGCCCCAAATTATATGGACTGGTTTTTTTTTTCTCCCCCCAAGACAGGGCTTCCTTATGTAGCCCTGGCTGTTCTGGAACTTGCTCTGTAGACCAGGCTGGCCTCAAATTCAGAGATCTATCTGTTTCTGCCTCCCGAGTGCTGGGATTAAAGGCATGTGCCACTACTGCCTGGTTTATTTTCCTAAAGACCTATTAAAAAACATTGTTTGTTCAGGGACTGCATCAATACGAGTAATGGATAAAAGATCAACATTTGTAATTTATTTCAGATTTTGAATGTTGCTTTCAAGTTTAAAGTGTCTTTAAAATTGATTCACTTTTATATTCCTGGCAGCAATGAATGCATTCATTTTTTCAACAAGCTCAAATGGGCTACTTTCTATATAGGACAGTACTGAGCTATGCTAGGTATCAGAGATACAGCAATTAATTAGAATTATTTTAAACATTTGTAAGCACCGTGCTGTGTACTGATGATACCAGGCGCATAAGCTTGCCCTACTTCATAAGAGCTTTCTTTTGTTCATATCCTAAATAGCAATTTTTCAGGGTAGTGGACATATATGTTCTTTTGTTTTGTTTTGTTTTGTTTTTCGAAACAGGGTTTCTCTGTGACTTTGGAGCCTGTCCTTGAACTAGCTCTGTAGACCAGGCTGGTCTCAAACTCACAGAGATCCGCCTGCCTCTGCCTTCCAAGTGCTGGGATTAAAGGCGTGCGCCACCATCGCCCGGCCAATATTTGATGGTGGTAGTAGAGAAAAATTGTAATTTATTTTTGTATTTTAATTTATTGTGTGTGTGTGTTTATTGGTTCTTGCCTTCCGTCTTTGTGCTGGCTTAGTTTTGTGTTAACTTGACACAAGCTATAGTCATCTGAGAGGAGGGAACTCCATCGAGAAAATGCCTCTATAAGATTGGGCTGTAGAGAGTCTATAGAGAGCATTTTTGATTGATGTGGGAGAGTACAGTGGTGTTGGTTTTTGTTTTTCTCTTTTGGCTCTTTGGTAACCTGTCACCCAGCTCCAAAATAAATACACAGAGTCTTATTCTTATTTATGAATGTTTAGCTTGTTTCTTGCCAACTTTCCTTAAATTATCCTGTCTATCTTGTCTCTGGGCTTTTGTCTTTATATATACACCTTTCTTTACTTCTTACTCTGTGGCTTGCTGTGTCAATGGGTAGCTGACCCCTGGAGACTTCTCCTTCTCATTTCGCTCCCGGAACCTCTTCTCAGATTTCTCCTATTTGTTCTCTCTGCCTGCCAGCCTCGACTATACTTTTTCCCGCCTAGATATTGACCATTCAGCCCTTTATTAGACCAAGCAGATGTTTTAGACAGTCAAAGTAGTACAGCTTTAGGGAGTTAAACCAATGCAACATAAAAGAATGTAACACATCTTTGTATCATTAAACAAATGTTGCACAGCATAAACAAATGTAACACATTTTCAACTAATATTCCACAACAGTGTAACCCATGGTGGGTGGTACATCCCTGGGCTAGTACTCCTGGGTTTTATAAGAAAACAGACTGAGCAAGTCCTGAGGAACAAGCCAGTGAGCAGCACCCCTCCATGTACTCTGTAGCCCCTGCCTCCAGGTTCCTGTTCCGTTTACCTACCTTGGTCTCCCTCTGCGGACCATGATTCATGATATATAAGCCAAGTAAATCCTTTTTTCTCTGAGTTGCTTTAGGTCATGGCATTTCATCACGGTAACAATGACCCTCACTAAGACAACTTTGTTAGCCCAGTGGTGGTGGCGCAGGCCTTTAATCCCAGTACTTGGGAGGCAGATCTCTGTGAGTTCCAGGACAGCCTGGTCTAAAGAGTGAGTTCCAGGACAGCCAGGGCTACACAGAGAAACCCTTGAAAAGCAAAAAAAGACAATCTCTTAGGTCTCTTGTTATTTCTTCTGCTGTGCTCTCAATATTAGGCTAGCTGACTTATGAGGTTGTGGGTGATTCTTCAGTCCCCATCTCCAATCTTACCATAAGGGTGCTGGAATTACAAAGTGTACCACTTGACTGTTAATTGTTGTTGTTGTTGTTTTTTATGTGGATTCCTGGACTAGAATGCAGGTTGTCACGTTTGCATGGCTAGAACATTTGTCTGCCATTGTGACCCTGGTGTATATAAGTATTTATTTCTATATCCAATATGTCTTTTTTTGTTTTGTTTTGTTTTTTGTTGTTGTTGTTGTTTTTCAAGACAGGACTCTGTGTAACAGTCCTAACTGTCCTGGAACTTGCTTTGTAGACCAGGCTGGCCTTGAACTCACTGGGATCTGCCTGCCTCTGCCTCCTGAATGCTGGGGTTAAAGGTATGCACCACCACTGCCCAGTTCCAATATGCCTTCTTATGGAAGAATTTTTTAAAGTCCTGCCTCTTCTTTCAATCTAAGTTCTCATGATTAAAATGTAACATGTTTAATTTAGATTTTTCTTGAGGTGTAAATGCATTTACCATCTTGAATTACGAATACTCCGCACTACATTGATGAAAGAGATAAATACAGGCCACAGAGCTTACAGAAAGAACTTATTTGTGGTTGTGTTATCTGGGGAATTCAGGTGAAGATAATCCCCTTGCTCTCTCACTCCTGCTCTTCCCAATCCCTTATTGTTGGTGTTCAAAACCAGGGCTTCACACATCCCGGCTCCACACACTCTGTCACTGAGCTGTGACCCCAGCCCTTGGGTTCCTTTCTGTTGGAATCCTTGCTTGACAGCCTAATTCTCCCTACCTTTATTTGTGCCTTTCTTGCTTTCCATTCTGAATCTTCCAAAAATCCCCCTTTTAGAGTCTACCTTTCCAAATCCCTTGCTATGACTTTAACTGAGAAGTTACAAAGTAAAGGCAAAGGAACCAGACAGTAAAGGTGAATCAGTGCTGGGAGACAGAGCAGGAAGAAGGTGAAGAGAAGGAACCATGTAAATGGCTGGCAGAGGTAGCTGAGCCAGTTGGCCTATGAATTAACGGTCTAGTCATATTCTCTCCCCCACTCCTAACATAGCCAAGAATGACCTTGGGCTCCCAACCTTCTGTTCCTGGTGCCTCACCTGTGGGCACCTGCTGTAATTGCCAACTCTGGCTTTGAGTCTCTTCTGTCCCTGCACTTCACATCCTTCTCCGAGCTCTACTCTGTCCCATCACACTCTAGATGTGGGCACAGAAAAGTTATCTGCAAATAGAATGAAAGGCCTCAGACTCTTTACACTGCCCGTTTGTCCAAATCATTCTCTCTCCCCTCGACTCAGAACTTATGGAACCACACAGATTTCCAGTTCTTTGATCCCAAGGCTCAGGGGTACGGTGATTGCCAATGGTTGATTCTACCACCCTTTTGCTGTCATTGACCCCTTTATACCCACTATGTCCTCTTCACTGATCTTCACTCCCCTGGCGAATCAAAACCTCTCTCTTGCTTACACCCTTTTCCTTACTGCCCTTTGTTTACCCTTATTTATTCCCTTGGTGAGTTCTGATAATGGAGAATTCTCAGTTTATTCTGAAACTGTAGCTGATTATTGATGGAGAAAACAACACAATCATATCAACTTATCCCACTTAAATTCATGCTCATGAACTCAAGTGGGCAGTTGACATACTCAGTGAGCTTGTAATGTTTTTCTAGCCCATTCCCCTGGCCATCAAGATGACTGCTTGACTCTCCTCTCCCCTCCCCTCCCCTCCCCTCCCCTCCTCTCCTCTCTTCTCCTTTCCTCTCCTCAAACCTCCACTAAACTTTCCTACTTCTTTTACCTTGGTAACATTACTTTTTAGGCCTCTAATGAAGCAAGAACCATCTAAATGGACTCCCAATGATCACCACCACCACCACCTCTACGCACCTGCACGCCTACATTTATAGTTTGTTTTTCCACATATAGACTACCCAGAACTATAGTCCAAGACAAAACCTCTCCAGAACATTACCCCAGCAAGTCTAATTTCTTGTTCTGATGTTCTTTTCTAACCTTCTTTTGTATCGTATGCATTAAACCAAATATTTCTGGGCTACTTTTCAATCTTTTTAAAAATCGAATGTGTTCCTTGACAAGTTCACAAATGTGTATAACACATACCGACCACTCTTACTCCCACTATCTCCTGTCTTCCTACTACCTGTTTGTACCCCCTCCCTCCCACAAATCTTTCTTATTTCATTATCTGTTCGATTTGTTTTGTGACCTGTTGAGATCTAGGCTGATCCAAAGCTTTCCCAGAGACCCTGAAGAAAGGACAAAGGGAACCTAGTTCTATGCCCTTGCCAGGGCCAGACTTGACGGATCATCTAATCTAGAGCTGAAGCCTGGACCCCAAAAGAATTAAGGTTTCAGTTCCTGAGACCTTGGCTTTTCTCCATGAAGAAGAAGGAGTGAGTTATCGGCCCCGAGTCCACTGTGTGCAGGGTATGTGATGCTTTTGAGATACCCTGTGTTCCCTTTGTGCAACACTTCCTCCTGCTGATTTCTTCCCATTGTATGATAGTTCTGCTGTCTCTGTCCCATTTCTCCCCTGGAAATAGTATATAAGACTGTACTTCTTAATAAGCTTGCTTGGCATAAGACACAGTTTATTCAAGACTCCCTGAATCTACCCACCTGCCTTTATGTCTGATCCCCTGGCTTTTCTTCCTCCACAGCTCTCTGCCACTGAAGAATGACCTGCTGGTCCAGGTGAGTGACCCACTAAGATTAACCAGGGCTGTGTGACCTTAGATTGGAGCCTAGTCAGTTACTGAATCTCTCTCTCTCTCTCTCTCTCTCTCTCTCTCTCTCTCTCTCTCTCTCTCTCTCTCTCCTCTGTGAATTTATCAATAGTCAGTAATGCAGCAGTAGGAGGTAAAGGCTCATGAGTGCCTTCTCCATCCTTGGCTGATTTTGGACAAGGTCAGTCTTGAGCTGGCAGTTGTGAGTTGATGGTTGCAATAGTTGTCTTGAGTCTAGAGGATGGTATTTTGCATCCCTTTGCCTCGTCTTCCAGCTCTTGTGTACTTTCTGCCTCTTCTTCCAAAATGTTCCCTGACATCTAGAGAAGGTAGTCTAAGGGTCTTGTTTGGGGTTAACCCCTAATAGCTGATTATTCTCAGCATTGGGCAAACACAGGTCTCTGCATTCACTGCCATTAAAGGGTCCATAGTGGCCTTAACCTCCTTTTGATTCCACTTCAACAACTAGTGGCTGCTCCAATATGGGACTCCAGTTTTCTGTATCAGACATCTTTAATCTCCTCACTCCTTCTCTTCTCTTTCCCTCCTGTTTCTCCTCATCCATCTTCTCCTGCCCCTCCTTTCTCTCTTTCTCTTGGAGGCAGGATCTCATGTGTACTAGGCTGATCTCAAATTCACTATGAAGTTGAGAATGCCTTGAATTCCTGATCCTCATACCTCCACTTCTGGAGTGCTGGAATTACAGGCACGCGTCAACCATGCCCAGTTTAGGTGGTGATGGGGGCCAAATCCAGGGCAAGCATTCCACGAACTAAGCCACATTCCCATTCCCTCAAGGTTTTCTTTCTCCCTCATTCTTTTCTTTTAAAAAACTCACTTTATTATTTTTATTTTAATTATACGAGTGTTTTACCTGCTATATGTATGTCTGTGCACAAGTTGCCTGCATGGTGCCCTCAAAGGCCAGGAATCACACTGGATTCCTGGAACTGAGGTTACAGATGACTTGTGAGCTGCTATGTAGTTGCTGTGAACGGAAACTCTTCCTCTGGGACAGCAGTCAGTGCTCTTAACAGATGAGCCATCCTTCCAATCCCTCACCCCACTCTTTACTTAAACCTACCCTTGTTTCCACTGCTCCATTAAAATGTTACCAATGACTAAATTAGTGGTCAATTCCCAGTTCTTTGTTGTTGTTGTTGTTTGTTTTTGTTTTTCAAGACAGGGCTTCTCTGTGTAGCCCTGACTGTCCTGGAACTTACTCTATAAACCCAGCTGGCCTCGAACTCACAGAGATTGAACTCAAAGAGCTCCTCCACCTGCCTCTGCCTCCTGAGTGCTGGGATTAAAGGCGTGCACCACCACCACCAGGCCAGTTCCCGGTTCTTAATAATAGTATTTGTTCATCTGGAATCGCTATCTCCCTCCTGATTGATCCGGAAATACCCCCCCTTCTCTCTCTCCCCCAAACCCCGCCCTCTCAGAGACTCTCCATCAAAGAAAAGGTGCTAAAAAGTCCAGTTCTGCATTCTTGGTACTTCTGGCTGGTGTAGGATGATCTTTCTGTACACTGTGAATATGTGTTATTCCTCTTACTGGTTAATAATAAAGGCTGTTTGACCCATAGCCAGCAGGATAAGTTTAGGTGGAACAATCAAACTGAGAACTCAGATGAAGAAGGGTGGAGTTGAGGGAGATGTCAACCAGCCCCCGAACAAGCAGGACAGTATAGAAAATGAGGTAGCAAGCCTTGAGCCACAGGAAAAAGCATATACAGAAATATGGGTTAATTTAAATGTAAGGGTTAGCTAGTAATAAGCCTGAGCTATTGACCAACCATTAATACTATTTATATAGGCCTCTAAGTGATTATTTGGAAGCAGCTACATGACAGGGCAGGACAGAGAAACCTCCATTTACATGTGGCAGCTCCTCACCTGAAGTCACAAGTAGCCCACACGCCCAACTAAGCATTCCAAATTTGACCATACTTGGGCACAAACCCAGCTTGTGGTGGACGTGTCATCAGGCCTCACCTACAGGCTATACAAGCTCCCTGCTTTAGTTCAGCTGTGTGACTTCTCTTGCCTCGGTCTCTGGGACTGGAGAACTCACCCGGGAGTTGTTTTGTTTAAAAACAAAAAACTTATTTTCTCAGTTCAGCTTTATCTGGCTTACTGTGTTGGTGGAGAAACCTATTATCGAGATACAAAAAAACCTACTAGTACTCACTCTTCAGAGACACTAGCTTAATCTGGCTTTCAATGCTCCTCATTTCTTCACTAGCTGCTCCTTCCTAGGCTCTGTTCCTTGCTCATCCATGTCTGCCCGAATTTGCATTATACCCAGGGCTTCATCCTTGATTCTCTTCTATTTACATTCCCCCCTTTTACAAACATATTCAGTTTGTAAAACCTGACTTTAATGCCATCTAAAAATGCTTAAAATTCTTGTGCCTCTCTAGTGTGGAATGTTTTCCTTTATCCCATACTAATATACATAACCACCTACTCAACACTGCCACTTGACAGCTGGGTATGTGTGTACACAGCTGTAATCACAGCATTACAGGAGGCAGGAGGATCAGGAGTTCAACGCCAGCCTGCACTATATGAACTTAGTCCAAAAATATAAAAAAGTCAAACTGAAACCCCAAACAGACTCCACTTGAATTCAAAATACATAGTTCATATGCAAAATGGAACTCTTGATCTTTTCCTTCTAGCTAACTCTATCTGTGGTCTTCTCCACCCCTCCCTACCCCTTTACCCCCTTAGACATGGTCTGTGTAGCACTGGCGTATTGAACCAGCTATGCAAACCAGGCAGGTCTTGAACTCACACAGATATGCCTTCCTCTACCTCACTACTATATCTGGCCTTACCGCCTTTCTTCACCAATTGTTTTTATTTTATTTATTTATTTTGAGACAGGGTTTTGTGCAGCCCAGGCTGGCTGGGCTGAGGCTGGTCTTGATCCTCTTATACCTCCCAAGACTATGATTACAGGCATAGGACACTAAACCTGGCTCTTAGCAGACTTCTCTACATTCAGTGTTTGTTATTTATTGCCTGTCTCCCCATCTCCAAAATGTAATAGCCATTAGGGTAGGGTCTTTGCCTTCTTTGTCTTTCTGTATACAAGGAGAACAATCTGAACAGCGGCTAGGCACTAAGGCAGTTATTTATTGAGGGTTCCCTGCTGTTTCAGAGGACCCAGCTTTGATTCACGGCACCCAAGTCACGCTCAACCCGCTCCAGGTGATCTGTCACCCTCGTTCGGCCTAACACATAAATAACACAAGTTTAAAATATTAAATAAAACCAGTAGGATTCATTTTTTCCCTTTTCTCCCCTTCTTCCCTCCCTCTCCTGTCTCTGCCTTAAGTAGCCCAGCTTGGCCTTGAACATCTAATCCTGCTCCCACCTCCCAGGGGCTGGAATTTCAGGTATGAGTCATCTTTATCTTAGAAATTACTGGGGTCCGTGGATAATGTACATATTTGTGAGCAACACACACTACCCAGGTTAAAAACCTGTCTCCAGAAACTGGAAACACTAGAAACATAAAGTTGGTGGGCATCAAGGAAAAGCATCTTCTTGCGTTAAAGTCACTCAGATCAACTGCAGTACTCCTTCTAGGGTGGCTCTTTTTCCCTTATTTGGCCATTGGTGTCAAAGAAGGGCCCTGCGTTGTTTAGTCTCAACTGAGTCGCTCTGCAGTCTCAACTGAGTCGCTCTGCCAAGTCCCTGGAGGGCTCCTGCCCTCGGAACTGTATTCAATTCACCATTTTTTTTTTTTTTTTAACTTTTAAAATCAGTGGCCGGGCGGTGGTGGCGCCCACCTTTAATCCCAGCACTAGGGAGGCAGAGGCAGGCGGATGTCTGTGAGTTCGAGACCAGCCTGGTCTACAAGAGCTAGTTCCAGGACAGGCTCCAAAACCACAGAGAAACCCTGTCTCGAAAAACCGAAAAAAAAAAAAATCAGTGGTAGAGGCAAGGAAAACTCGGAAGCTGTTTTGTAAACAATGCAAATTTAAACAGTCAAAATTGTAAAAAAGGAAAAAAAGTTGAAGGTATGCAAAGCGGCGAAGTGGCTGGAAGGTCACGCAGAGCTGAGCGGGAAGAAGCACCGTCCTCCCGCAGACACTGGTGGCGGCGTCTCTGGGGCCGCGGGCGCCTCCTTTCCCTGCAGCGGGACCGTAAACGGGTCCCCTAAGAAGCAGCTCCAAGCGTCCTCGGAATTTCAGTGCCACCCGATACAGAGTCCAGAGGGAGCGCGGACCTCAGGGCTCAGCACCGGGAGCTGCGAGCCCCGGCCCTGCAAAGAGGCTCCGCGTACCCCGCGCGCTCGCCCTCGCCCGCGCCCGCGCCCCTCCCCCGTCCGCGCCTCCCCTTTAAGCGCAGAGGCGCGGGCGGATTTGTGTCGGCGGAGCCGCGGCCGGGGGTGGGGGCGGGGTTGCGCGCGCCGAGCCGGCCTCCTCCGCCCTCCTCCGCCCTCCGCAGCGCCGCGCGGCCCCGGGAGCGCGCGCCGGGGGCGGGCCGTGGGCGGGCGGGGAGGCCGGCGGGGCAGGGGCGGGGAGGCCGGCGGGCGGGCGGGCGGCGGCGCTCGGGTCCGCCTCCGACTGCGGCGCGGCGGGGCGATGTGAGTGCCATGGCGAGGAGTCTCTGCGCGGGGGCCTGGCTGAGGAAACCCCATTACCTCCAGGTAGGCCGGCCGCGGCCCCGCTACGCGCCCTCCTTGGTCCCGCTTCGCCCCGCGTCCCGATCCTCACCTCCGCCTTCCCCGGGCGCCACCCCGGCTCTGCGCCCCTCCGAGTCCCGGCTCGGGTCCCTATGCGTGCTCCACCTTTGCTCGGGGGGGCCCCCAGCCTTGCCATCCCCGACTCCGTGTCTCGGGTAGCAAAACGTGGTGTGTCATTCCTCCGTATTTCAGAGAATCGTGCGTGACCAGTCGTTATGCCCGTGGGTCCCCGAGTCCCCGCCAGCCTCTGCGCCTCGGTGCAGAGCCCCTGGGCTTGCTCTTCCCACCCCAACGCCGGTTTAAACGGGAGGGAGGGAGGGAGGGAGGGGTCGGCAAGCCGGATCGAGGCCGTGGGTATTCGCGTTGGTAAACGGAAAGGGGTTCGTGACTGCCGTGCGGCTGGCTCTCCAGTCAGCTCCCCGGCCGGCCGTGCGAGCGCGGTTCTCAGTCACGTCGTGTGTGCTGTTGGCGTGTTAATTTTTCATGATTTTTTTTCTGTTCCGCTGCCCGCCGTCTTTAGAACCCTACTGCTGCCTTCGTGCGCTGTTTGGTCACCAGGGGGACCTAGTAGACGTCGTGAGTAGTTGATCTCAAAATCCATCACTCCGATGGAAAAACAGCTACAAATCAATGCCTCCCACATTGTCAGCAGTGTTAGGTGTTTCTGCAGGACGCTGCTTGCAGTAAGAGGCCTGAAGGTGTGGGAAAGGTATTTTGGGTCAGCTGGTGGTGCGTCTTTCAAGTATGGAAAAAAAAAAGAGTTGAGAAGGAACCATCGCAGTCCAAGTAGATCTTACGTTTTTATTTGACGTAAGTCATTACTCTGAAATGAGTGACGTGCTGCAGATTGAAAAGACGATTTGACAGCTCAGGGCATTAAGAACATAAGACCGAATGTTCTCTTTGCAGCAGCACCGCCGGAAATAGTTGTGCACTGAGCACCCGTATTAGAACCCAGTTTAGAATTCCACACTTGCCAGGTGACCATTTATTGTTAAACTGTTTTGGCATATTTAAAATCTTTTATCTTAAACCAAGTAGCTTTAAACTGGGGCGGTGCTGATGCATGCCTTTAATCCCAGAGGCAGGTGGAATTCGAGGCCATCCTGGTCTACAGAGCAAGTTCCAGTTCAGCCAGGGCTACACAGAGAAACCCTGTCTCCGAAAACAAAAACAAAACAAAAAACAGCCGGGCGATGGTGGCGCACGCCTTTATTCCCAGCACTCGGGAGGCAGAGGCAGGCGGATCTCTGTGAGTTCGAGACCAGCCTGGTCTACAGAGCTAGTTCCAGGACAGGTTCCAAAGCCATAGAGAAACCCTGTCTCGAAAACAAAACAAAAAAAAAAGCAAAAACAAAACAAACAGAAAAGCCACCTAGCTTTCTATTATTAGGTTTTTGGGGTTTGCTAGAGTTTTAGACTTTGTTTTGACTCTGAATGTTTTCCACAGATGTGAACACAAACACACCTTGACACCTTAACACGCGGATTTTCTGATTTGGTTGAGGCTCAGGGGCACCTAGGTCCAATTCTCAGCGCCACACACTCACACACACATACACCATACACACCACACACTCACACCCACACACACTTACACACACACACACACACACACCCCACACACACGTTTTAAAAATAGCGATGCCTTCCATTAATGAAAGAGTTTCTAGCATCGTTGTCAGTTTTCAAATTAGGGTAAGCTCGTGAGCGGGCCTTAAATACCAGCACTTGGGAGGCAGATCTCTGAGTTCTAGGTCAGCCTGGTCTACACAGCAAGTTCTAGGCTAGCCAATGAGAGAGAAAGAGAGACCTTGTCTCAAAAAAAAATTAAGTTAAACTCAAGATTTCTTTTTAAAGACAAATTCTCACGTAGCCGAGATTGGCTTAGAACTTGGCAGGTAGCCAAGGTTGACTTTGAGTGTCTGATCCTCCTGCTCTGTTACACTTCGTGTGACTACAAGAATATAGCAGTCATAACCTGAGGGACCACCTTCCTGGCTTTTTGTTTTGTTTTGTCTTCCCAGAGGGTTTCTCTGTGTGTCTCTGGCTGTCTTGGAACTCGCTCTGTAGACCAGGCTGGCCTCAAACTCATATCTGCTTGCCTCTGCCTCCCCAGACTGGGATTAAAGGCTTGCTGTATGCTCCACCGCCTGGCCACCTCCTGGTGTTTTTGATACAGTCTCTCTGGTAGAACTCTCCAAATAGGCTAGGCTGGCTGACTGGCTGGCTAGTGAGCCTAGGGATCCTCCTGTCTCCATCTAACCAGCCCTGGGATTACAAGGGTGCAGGTGCTGGGGACCAAGTTCAGTTCCTCATGTTTGAGCAGCAAGGCCTTTACAGTCTGAGGTAGCTCCATAACCTCAGTTTCTTCTCTTTTTCCTCTACTTCTTCTAAATCACACATTATCCCTAGCAGTGTATAACTGGATTTGATTTGTCACAGAGAGGGTTTATTGTGCTCTCTCTTTTTGTCTGTTTGGTTTTTGAGACAGGGTTTCTCTGTGTAACAGCCCTGCCTGTCCTGGAACTTGCTTCGTAGACAGCACTGGCCTCTGACTCACAGAGAGCCACCTGCCTCTGCCTCCCAAGTGCTGGGATTAAAGACATGTGCCACCACACCCGGCTAGCAATTTTTCTTTAAAATTCATTTTTCACAATGTATTTTGATCATGTTTTTCCCATTCCCCAATTCCTCCCAGATCCTCCCCATCTCTCTATCCACCCAACTTTATGTTCTTTCTCTTTCAAAAAAAAAAAAATCCTGGGGGCTGGAGAGATGGCTCAGTGGTTAAGAGCATTGCCTGCTCTTCCAAAGGTCCTGAGTTCAATTCCCGGCAACCACATGGTGGCTCACAACCATCTGGAATGAGGTCTGGTGCCCTCTTCTGGCCTGCAGACATATACACAGACAGAATATTGTATACATAATAAATAAATAAATATTTTTAAAAAATCCTCAAAACAAAAAACTATTAAGACAAAAATGACAAAACAAAACAAAATGAAGACATTTATTTTAATTTATATGTATAAATGTCTTGCCGGCAGTGTGTGTGCCTGGTGCCTGTGGAGGATCGAGGAAGGCGTCATAGCCACTGGAACTGGAGTTATGGGGAGTTGTGAGCCAATATGAGGGTTCTGGGAACTAATCCTGGGTCCTTTGTGCAAGAGCAGCAAGTGATTTTACCTGCTGAGCCATGTCTCCAGCCCTTTCCCCATAATTTAGGAGGGGAAACTTAATCATTTGACTTATCAAAGAGCTTCAGGCACAGAATTTCCATTAGCCCTGATGTCACTGTGGTAGTTGTGGCCTCCTCTGGAAAATTCATCATCTTGAGCTAGTTAAAAACAAAACAGTAATTAAATTTCCTACCTTCCCCCCAAAGCTTAGTATTTTGCAATTAATGTTACAGTTTCTGCAGACAGTTAACTGTAACAGGAGTCTGACTACCAGCTAGGGTGTTCATCTTCGCTGATACAGCCAAGAGATTCCACTGCATCCAAAGAAAAGAACTTGGGTGCTGTAATCATGTAATGAGATGCTGTTTAGCAGTAAAGACTGGGATAGATTAGTGTTTGCTTAGGGTTGGGTGAAAATAAAGACTGACTACTAATGGGTAGGCTTTTAAAAAAATAAATTCTGTAGTATGTGAATTTAAAGGAGTAAATTCTGTAGTATGTGAATGATAGTTCAGCAAAACAGAAAAGAAGGATGAGAGGAAGTGGAAAGGAAAGCGATCCACTGAGCTAGTCCTGCGGACACTGGCCTCGTGTCTCCTTCCTTTCCACAGTGTTCACCAGTGCCAGCCTTTGGGTGCCCGCAGTAGTTGCTTCCAAGGCAGCAGTGCAAGGGCGCCGTACAGCCTCTGTGTGTAAGTTAGCCGACAGTCGTGTACCTGAGCACAGGCTTTCCAATGTCAAGGCATCCTTCTCAGAGTGAGCTAATGTGTGACATCTTCTGCCACTGTTTTGATGGGAAATTACCCTGGAAATAACACTGTGTGTGCCAAGTGTTGTAGCATACTGAAGAGTTAGACTCTTGACTCCTGGCGCAGATACTTGCTCTGTCAACCAGCTTAAATAAACCACTCTGAGTTGGTATTTCTCTTGCATTTACTGTTACATCACACACACACATCTCAGGACCTGCTGGCTGTGGTAACTCTTCATTGCACCTGCGAGTGTTTCTAGCAGTGTGGGTTTTACAAATTGGTATCTATTTTTGTTTACTCCATTGGAGTAATTTTTTGGCTTTGGGGTAAGGATGATAGTACAACAGCCCTATAATTTGTTGGCTTTAGTTTGGAATACCTGTTTTCTTCTGTCCTTAAGTTCTGGAAGAGTGAAAGTTAAGATAGTTTGGGACTGCTGATTGGATTAAAGATGGTGGCTCACATCTTTAATCCCAGCCCTCGCAAGGCAGAGGCAGGCCTGGTCTACAGAGTGAGTTCCACGACAGCTAGGGCTACACAGTGAAACCCTGTCTTGAAACACCTCCCCCCACCCCCGAAAAAAAGGCAGTTTGACGTAATTTAATACGCTTAGGTTATACCCATTCTCCATCCCAGTCATTCTGCTTGTATTCTGGAACATGGAAAAAATTGTGCAATTCTAATGAAATTTGAAGTCTAAGACTTCTTTTGAAGATTTTCAAGAGCTTTAAGTAGAAGTTTTAAATTTTGAGACATTGTCTCTAAAATGACTGCCCTGGTGCTTTTAGTATGTCTTCAGTCAGGGCTGTCATGAACTAATGGACAAACATTTTTTTGTTTTGCTGACTCTTGGAGAGAGTCTCCTGGAACTCCCTATATGCACCAGGGTGACCTTGAACTTGTGGCAGTCCTCCTGGTGCTGGGATTATAGGTACACACCAACATGGCAGACAATGGCCTGCTCTAATTGGTACTTACTCAACAGTTCTTTTGTTGTTTGTTTTTGTTTGAGACAGAATTGTGTGTTGCCTGTCCTTGGTCTTCTTCCCTTACTTCCCAAGCGTTGGTATTATAAGCATGTCATCTATCATCTAAACTTTCTGATACCTGGACATTCGACTTATATTAGCACTGTTTTTCAAATCGTTTGTTTCTTTGTGTCTTAATATGGGTATTTTGGAGGATTTAGTTCAGGGAGAGTTACTGACACATCAGTGGTAGCTGTAACAGTATTCACAAATGCTAGAGCAAGAGTAATGTGGTCTCCAGAAACTTCTGACTCAAAGGGCACTTAGAGTAGGTAGCTCTTTATTCCCAAAAGTTGGTAGAAGGAGAAGCCGGTGCACTGACCTTTGCCTGAAATTAAATCTCTAGAACTATTATTAGCTCCAAAGTTGCGTGTGCACAGAGACCATCCATGACCAGTAATGCTTTAAATTCAAGTGTGTGCCTGCAGCTCCAGGATTTTGGAGGCTGAGGAAGAAGATTGATAGTTGTAATATATCCTGGACTACCTAGTGAAACACTGTCTCAAAAAATATCAAAATGAAACCAAAACCAAATTTAAGTATGGGGTGGCATGTAGTCATTTGATATTACAATGCTTCTTGAGAACCTTGAAGAAATGATAAATTTTCTAGCAGATCCCATCCTTACCAACTTAAAAGCTATTTTATTTTTATGTGTACTGGTGTTTTTTTGTTTGTTTTTTTGTTTTTGTTTTTCGAGACAGGGTTTCTCTGTGGTTTTGGAGCCTGTCCTGGAACTAGCTCTTGTAGACCAGGCTGATCTTGAACTCACAGAGATCCGCCTGCCTCTGCCTCCCGAGTGCTGGGATTAAAGGTGTGCACCACCACCGCCCGCTGTACTGGTGTTTTGTGTCTAGTGTCCACGGAGGCCAGAAGAGGGTGTTGGATCTCCTGGAACTGGAGTTAGGGATTGTTGTTAGCCATTTGGGTGCTGGGAATTGAACGTAGATCCTTTGGGGAAAAAAAAAGTCCGTATTCTTAGCTGCTGAGCCATCTCTCCATTTCTCATAATAGTTTTTGTTTGTTTGTTGATTTGTGTGTTTCTTTTGAGACAGTTTTCATATCCAGCCCTTGCTGTCCTGAAACCCACTGTGTTGTCTAGGCTGGCCTTGTACTCACAGAGATCAGCCTGCTTCTGCCTCCTGTGCTGGTGTAAAGGTGTGCAGCACAACACACAGCAGCCTAAATATTTTTAAATGTGCTCTTTGTGCCTTGGGTGTGTCAGGTCTCAACTTTCTCATCTTGCAAAGTTGAACTGCTCCCCATTTCCTTCTAGCTCCATACCCCACCCTTGTCCTTGGTAACCACATCCTTTTTTCTGTTTCTATTAGTTTGACGCTCTTAAAACACCTCCTGTAAATAGAACCCTGCAGTGTTTTTCCACCCGTTATCTCCCCTCCTTTTCTCTCGTTTCTCTCTTCCATCTCTTTCCTTGCCTCTGTCTCTCCCCTTTTCCTCCCCATCTGTCCTTTGCTCCCTCTCTCTCCCATCTTCCCCTCAAGTCTCACTGTAATGCCCAGACTTGTGTCTCAAGGTCTTTGTCCTTCTACCTCCTGACTACTAATGATAATAGTTATTCTTAATTTTAAGTTCTATTTTTTAGAGTTTCATACATGTATGCGACAAAATATGGTCACATATGCCTCCTACCCCCATTTCCTCCTCCAGCTCCTCTCGTATTTTCCCCAACATGGCCCCAGCCCAACTTTTTCTTTTTTTATGACCCAATAAATTCAGTTGCTGTTGCCCATATGTGCATGGGGTGTGGGCCTTCCACTGAAGCCTGACAACCTCCCAGTGCCCGCTTCCTCAGAATAGAATGAGTAGCTCTGTCTCAGTAAGAGTTGGGACCTGTAGATGTGTACCCTGTCTGTGATGGGAATGCGATTGGCTTGCTCTTGTTCAGGGCTTGCGCGGGGAACTGCAGCTGCCTAAGCTCATGCATGCCATGGCCTTGTCGTGTCCAGAGTCCACGTTCCAAAGGCTCCTCCCATCCTCCAGATCTTACTTCCTTTCACCCCTTCTTCTGCATGTTCCCCGAACCTTGCTGGTAATAGGGTTGATATAGATGTCCCAGTTAGGACCGAGCAGCTCGGTCTCTTATCCACTTCACTTGGATCAGTTACACATCTCTTCATTGTCTGCTCTCTACTGCAAAAAGCAGCTTCTCTGACCACGGCTGAGAGCAGCCCAGGTCTGTTGGCACCAGAAACTGGGAAAAATGGGATGATTGTAGAAGGTGTGTGTGTGTGTGTGTGTGTGTGTGTGTGTATGTTTGTATGTGTGTATGTAGTAATAGGAGCGGCGGGGCTGCATCCCTGGCACCCCAGCTAACTTATGCCCTGAAATAACAACACACAAATTGTGTTCTTTTAAACACTGCTTGGCCCATTAGCTCTAGCCCTTACTGGCTAATTCTGATAGCCCGATCAACCCATCTCTAATAAACTGTGTAGCACCGGTCTTACTGGGAAAGATTCAGCATGTCTGACCTGGCGGCTTGCTTCATCACGTGCATCTGTCCAGGAGAGGGGAGCATGGCCTCTGCTCCAGAGAGCAGATCTGTCGAGTCTGAGCTCACTTCCTCTTCCTCCCAGCATTCTGTTCTGTTTACTCCACCCACCTATGTTCTAACCAATAAAATGGGCCAAGGCAGTTTCTTTATTTTTTAACCAATGACCTTCCTCCATCATGTGTGTATGTGGTACTCGTGTTTGAACCCAGGACTTTACACATGGTATGAAAATTCTACTAGTAATAACTGCCCCCAGCCGGGTGTGGTGGAACACATCTTTATCCCAGCCCTCAGATGGCAGAGAGGGGGACTTTTGAGTTTGAAGTCAGTCTGGTCTACAGAGTAAATTCCAGAACAGCCAAGACTACACAGAGAAACCGTGTCTCAAAAAACAAAACAAAGGGCAGTGGTGGCGCACGCCTTTAATCTTAGCACTTGGGAGGCAGAGGCAGGTGGATCTCTGTGAGTTCGAGACCAGCCTGGTCTACAAGAGCTAGTTCCAGGACAGGTTCCAAAACCACAGAGAAACCCTGTCTCGAAAAACCAAAAAAATAAAAAAATAAAAAAAATAAAAAATAAAATAACATAGGCCCCTACACATAGAATAAAAGGTTTCACTGTGACATTTTAATCTTACTTATATGTAATTGTACTTTGTTTATATCCTTGCCTCCATCACCCTTTTTTGTTTCCTCCCTCTTTCTTTTCCACGAATGTTACTTTTGCTTGTGTGTGTGTTCTGTAATCTGAATATGGAAAAAATGTGCACTGCTTGGTCTTTCTTCCCCTGTAGTCCCCCCTTTCTCCAATCCCTTCCCCCCTCCTCATACTATTCTTCATAGTGGCTGTATCTTTTACAATCCTGCAGCGGTGTGCAAGGTTCCAGCTTTCCCACACTCTCTTTAGTAGCAGCTGTCCTAGCGGGAGCAGGTGATAGCTCATTCTGATGTTGTTTCCCTCGTGATGAGAAAAGTTCAGCATCTTCTGTTTTCAGACCGTTTGATCTCGATTGATCACCTCAGTTTGATGTTACTGTACACATACACCTCTTTGCTAATAACAGAGTAACTATACCCCAGGACGTTCCTGCGAGAAGGGCTTTGGATGTGCTTACACCTTCTGCATGAGTTAGTGTGCGGACAGAACAAGTCTGCTAATAGTTATCAGAGCTCACCGATAGTGTGAGTTAGTGCGTGGACAGAACAAGTCTGCTAATAGTTATCAGAGCTCACCGATAGTGTGAGTTAGTGCGCGGACAGAACAAGTCTGCTAATAGTTATCAGAGCTCACCGTAGTGCCACATTTCACTCCTCACTCTGCTTTTCTTGAAAATCAGGCAGGTGGATCTTGAGTTTGAGGCCAGCCTGGTCTACAGAGTGAGTTCCAGCATAGCCAGCGATACATAGAGAAACCCTGTCTTAGAAAACCAAAAAATGAGAAAGAAGGAAAAAAAGGAAGGAAGAAAAATCAGAGCTTCTTGGCAACATGCCAGCCTACAAACCCTTGCTTGAGGCTAATTTTATGTTTATTTATATTCAATTTTTCTTAAAATTTATTTACTTTTATTTTATGTGCATTGGTGTTTTGCCTGCAGGTGAGTCTGTGTGAGAGTGTCAGATCTTGGAGTTACAGAAGGTTGTTAGCTGTCATGTGGGTGTTGGGATTTAAACCCAGGTCCTTTGGGAGATTACTCAGTCAATACCCTTAACCCCTCAGCCACCTCTCCAGCCTTATATTTAATTATTTCTAAGACAGGGTTTCACTATTCTGTAGCTCTGGCTGTTCTAGAACTCACTATGTAGGCCAGGCTGACCCTCTGGGATTAAGACAATGCACTACTGTCTAGCCGACTGTGGCGGCACATGATTTTATTACTAGCATTTGGGAGGCAGAGGCAGGCAGATCTCTGAGTAGAAAACCAGCATAATCTGCATAGTGAGTTCCAGGATAGCCAAGGATATGTAGAGAGACCCTGTCTCAAAACAAAGAAACAAAACAATGTACCGCCAAATCTGGCTAAGAGCAATGTTTCTTAATGTCAGTGTCACTGAAATTTTGGACTAGTTTTTTTTTGTGTGTGTGTAGGATTCTGTACTGTAGAATATTTAGCAACAAATTGGCACACCAATGTGGTGGACTAAATCCGTGTAAAACTTGAGAGGGCTTGAAAAGGAACTCTAGACAGTTAATACAGTTTCCATGTGATTATTTCAGGGCTAAGTGGCCGGGAACCAACAAGTGGCCCTCGCCCTCCAACACCAGTCTCTCTGTATTAGCTAGCTTTCTACTGCTGTGATTAAAACACCATAACCCAGGCGGCTAATAGATGAAAGGGCTTGGGGGCTTAAGGTTTCGAGGAAAATAGGAGCCCATCACCATCATAGTGGGGAGCACGGCAGCAAGCAGGCTTGGTGGCAGAACAGCGGAGACCTCACATATCGTGGAGAGAGTGAACTCAAAATGGCAAAGGGCTTCAAGCTTTCAAGCCCACTCCCAGTGATGTACCTCTAGTAAGACCACACCACCTAAGCCTCCCCAAACAGGTCAACCAAAAGCCAGGCATTCAAATGCCAGAGACGGAGGAATAGATCGATCATACAAGCCACAGCTCTCACGGCCCAGGCTGGCCTTGAAGTTGCAATGCAACAGATGATGGCCTTGAACTTCTGACCCTGCCTCTACCTCTCTGGATTTGCTGGGTCTGCACATGGTTTATGAGGCACTAGGGACTGAACCTTAGATCTCATGCCTGCTAGGCGAGCATTCAATTGAGCTGCATTCCCAGCCCCATGAGCAAGCACATTTGAAGTCTTTTATGGAAATGTGTTTGTGTCCCAGGGTTCCTGTAACCAGTCACCACGATAGCCGCTGAAACAAAATTCAGTCATTTGTACCCTGATTTCAGTTCTGTAGGTCACATGTCTGGGCATAGTCACTTGACTTTTTGCTCCAGGTTTCACAAGGATGGAGTCAAGGTCTCTAGGCCTGTTTTTTTCCCAAAGTTCTAAGAATAAGTTGGTTTTCAGACTCCTTTAGCATGTTGTCAGAATTTATTTCCATGTGGTCGTGGGATCTAGGTCCCCAGTCGTCCCTGGTGGCTGCTGGGTAGTTCTTTTCTTTTCTATGTGTTTTTTTTTCTTTTTTCATTTACATACCAATCCTAGAGTTCCCCCTTCCTCCTTTCCTTCCGTTCCCCCCATCCTACCCCCATCTGCTTCTCACAGAGGGTAAGGCCTCCCCTGGGAAGTCAGCTAATTCTGTCCCATCACTTTATTGAGGCAGGACCAAGGCCCTCAGTCAGTCAGTCTGTCTGTCTGTCTGTCTGTCTGTCTCTCTCTCTCTCTCTCTCTCTCTCTCTCTCTCTCTCTCTCACACACACACACACACACACACACACACACACACACACACACACACACCGTGCCTAGGCTGAACAAGGTATCTCTCCATTGAGAGTGGGCTCCACAAAGTAGTTTATACACACTTTGGTTAGATCCTGTTGCCACTGCCAGTGGCCTCAGACTGCCCAAGCCACACCTTTGTCACCTGCATTCAGGGAGCCTAGTGCAGGTTCCCCAGCTGTCAGTCCAGAGCCAGTGAGCTCCCACTAGCTCGGGTCAGCTGATTCTGTGGGTTTCCCCTTATTTCATATCATTGTTCTTGCTTCTCTTCAGCTGTACTCCGATTGTACTGGGTGGAGGTTCTTACGCTCTGCAGCCATGGGTCTCTCATCTCCAAGCTCAGCAGCAGTGGTGGCGCACTGTTTCGGGTGTCATCTTTTCGTCTCCCTTTTCAGCTGGCTCACTCTTCTGCCATTCTCCTCTGCTTCCAAGGTTTGTATTGCTACATTAAGTCCATCAGGATACTTTCTTTCAAAGTCTTCTGATTAGAAACTTCTGTAGCTCAGATAATAAAAACCCAGAGACAGAAACTGGGGTTCAACCCGAAAACAGAAAAACAAAATAACCAGCCACTAGAGAAGTCTTACCTCTACCAAGGCTGGGTGAACGCAGACTAAGCCTCTCTCTCCTCCCATTTTATATTCCCTCTAGTGCTGGTATTAAAGGTGTGAGCCACCACCACTTGGATTTGTTTCTGCACTGATCTCGTGTAATCCAGGGTGGCCTTGAACTCACAGAGGTCCAGTGGCCTCTGTCTCCTAAATCCTGGGATTAAATGTGTGTATCACCATTTCCTGATCTCTAGTGGCTTTCGCTTTGCCTCTCATCTTCAGGAAAGATTTATCAAAATACAAATAATATATCACTACAAACTTCAATTCATCTGTAGAGTCCTTCTGCAGGAGTTCCTAGTTAGTGTTTGATTGACTAACCAAGGAGGGGGAATCCTGAAGGACATTTTTGAAATTCTTTTCTGCGAGAGAAAGTGTGACTGAATTCTAACCATTTAAAAGAAAACATTCATTTCTCCAAATGTTTCTTTCCCAGTAGTGTTAGATTTACTGTGGTAGCAGGATTAGGGATGCAGCTCTGTGGTCGGGTGCCTGCTGGTCGTGTACAAGGTCCTGTTCCCTGCAGCCTGGGGAACAGTAGTACCAAAGATTTGAGAGGAGAGCTATGCGTTGTGCAACACTGTTCACAATCACTAAGTTGTGCAATCAACCTGGATGCCAGCAACAGAGATATGGATAAGAAGAAATTCGGTATGTGTACACTGATTTTGTGTACAGCCATAAAGAAGAACGAAGTCAGCCAGGTGTTGTGGCACAGGCCTTTAGTCCCAGCACTGGGGTGGCAGAGGCAGGAGGATCCGAGGTTAAGGCCAGCCTGACCTACAGTATGAGTTCCAGGACAGCATGGCCTATACAGAGAATCATTGTTTCCAAAAACAAATTGAAGAAGAGAAGGAGGAGAAAAAGAAGAAGGAAGAAGAAGAAAGAAAGAAAAAGATGGAAGAGGAAGAAAGAAAGAAAAAGAACTACCAAGTCATCTTGCTTGCAGGAAAATGGGTGCAAGTGGAGATCATCACGTTCAGTGAACTAAGACAATCTCAAGAAGTCAAATGTTGATTTCTTTCTCTAATTTGTGGTTCCTAGATCTTACATATGCATGTATAGTTTTAAAAAGGGGGGAAACTATGTTTATTGACCTGGCAATTGCTATGGAAAAAACTTGGGGTATTTATTACAAGAGGAGAAATGCAAATACTGAATTTGGAAACTCTTGTTTTTACAGTAGTAAAGTAGTCAGTGCTCAAGTCTTTTGTATTCATGCAAACTAAATAACACGCGAATGCATCGTAGCTTTTTGTCTTCTGCTGGCTGGCCTACTACAAGGCCTATCTGCCAGCTCAGAGACATCCTCCCTACACCTTGCTTCAGCATCGTCTTCCCCAGGCTGGGCCTGCCTTCTTCATACTCGTTCTTCCGTTCTTTGGAGAGCTTGGCCTTTTATTCCTGCCACTCCAGCAGCCTTCCAAACATACCAGCACGTCACTTGACTCTCATGTCTACCCTATCTTTTCCTCTTTGTTTTAATTTTTATTATTTTGCAGTACTGTGGCTTGAATCCAAAGCCTGTGAACACTAGACCAGGGGTCTGTCACGCTCTCACATAGCACTTCCCAGTTCTGCCAGTTCCTCTTGGTCCTGCTCTGCCTCCCAAGCCTTTACGCCTGCTTATCTGTTTTAGTCTCGCTTATCTCTTAAGTCTCAATTCAAAGAGGCAGTGACCTTTGAACACTCCCTCTCTAATTCCTTCAGGTGTTAGCTCCTCTCTTGTGCCAGGCTCTAAACAGATGATAGCCAGCTCCTGTGTCTCTCACATACTGAAGCACCATCAGGGATTTCTTTTTTGTAAATATTTATTTATTATGTATACAATATTCTGTCTGCGTGTATGCCTGCAGGTCAGAAGAGGGCACCAGACCTCTTTACAGATGGTTGTGAGCCACCATGTGGTTGCCGGGAATTGAACTCAGGACCTTTGGAAGAGCAGGCAATGCTCTTAACCATTGAGCCATCTCTCCAGCCCCCCATCAGGGATTTCTTGTCTTTTATCAACGTTGTGAACGTCTTGAGAGCTGAGATGTCGGTTTCTGCTCTCTGTCCCTTAGGTCTGACTCAGAGCAGGAGCCTGGTAAATGTGGAGTACAATGGATCTGCTTAGACGTTTATAGAGATGTGGAGAGGGTTTGATTGGCAGTGGAGCAAGGGTGTTTTATTTGTTCATTTGCTTGTTTGAGAAAGGGTCTTGTTGTGTGTACACCAGGCTGGCTGGAACGCTCCTGTTTCAGCCTCTTGGTGCTGGGATCACACACATGTATCACTACAGCTGGCTCAAGATACAGAGTTTTATGGAACTGATACATTAATTACTTATGTCAAAGAATATATTTATAGTAAGTAAAAGTGCATGGCTGATCATGTCGTCCAAGCCGTAAGTGCTTCCTTCTGCTTCTGTCTGATCTGCTTTATTCCGAAAGCCTTTATCTCTCTTGTCTGGTAACTACACCTCTAACTTATAACTGCGTCTCTAAAGAATAGTGTATATATTCTAGGTGCTACCTAAGATGATGGGTGTGGTTGCTGGAAGAAATTAATAAAATATATAATAAAGAAAATTTCAAGTATTTTTGTTATGGTAGCTGATTTTCTGTATTATTTTATTAATTTGTAGGGTTTTTCCTTTTTTTAAAAGCTGGATGTAGCCCTAGCCTTGGTAGTCCTAGCATCTTCTATGTATATCATACTGGCCTTTAACTCGCAGACTTTCACCTGGGTCCTCCGTATTCATATAAACAATGCTACTGAATTTTAACTTTTTATTATATTTTTACTCATATGTACTTGTGTGTATGTATGTGTGTGGCTGCATACATTCTGTAGCTGAGATATGGAAATCAAATTGTTGCAGGGTTTATTTTTCCCCTCTACTATATGAATTCAGAGACTCAAACTTAGGTTATCAGGCATGGTGGCAGGCGCGCTTACCCGTTGAACCATCTCATCAATCAAGAAACTTTTATTAAATTCAGTGAGGCACAAAAATAAAGAAACATTAAACATATCTGAAAGGTAGCAGGGGGACTTCGGAAGAAGGGGCTTGGAAGGTAACAGTGGGGAAATTATCAAAGTATGCAGATGATCAAAGATACATGTTGAATTAGGAGCGGTGGGGCTGCGTCCCCAACACCCCAGCCGCTTGGCTAGCTCATGCCCGAAATAACAACACACAAACTGTATTCATTTAAGAACTGCTTGGCCCATGAACTCTAGCCCTTACAGGCTAATTCTCGCACCTGGACTAGCCCATTTCTAGTAATGTTTGTAAGCACCCCAGGTGCGCTTACCAGGAAGATTCTAGCCTATGTCCATCTTCATCGCGTGTGCCTCAGAGAGCAGAGCTATCGCGTCTACCTGGGAGAGCTGAGCAGAGTCTGACCTCACTTCCTCTTCCGCCCAGAATTCTATTCTGTTTACTCCTCCCATCTATGTTCCAAGCCATGAGGCCAAGCAGCTGGTTTATTATAACTTAACCAATGAAATCAACAGATTGATATATGACACTCCCACATCAGATACATAATACAAATTATCCTCTGTCTGAAATTGTGAAAAATAATATGGAAAATAAATGGTATTATATTTTTACAGGATGTTACTTTTCCATGAAATAAAACTTCCCTCATAAACCTGAGACCCATAGACTAAAGCTTGAAGTAGTCTCCTGAGGTAATGGACCTTAACGGTTACCTCTGTTATTAAGCCCATTATTAGGACTTTTTTTCCTTCCTGAAGAACCTCACATATCTGCCACTAAGAAAAAAAAAATATGGCATTTGCAAATCCTAGATTTGGTTGCTTTTCAACATTTCTGTTAAAGAATAATGATTTAAAACTAAACACATGTTTTGTTTGAGAGCATCACAGCTCTTCTTCCCTGAGGTTTCTTTTTGCATGATTGCCTGGTTACACTCAGCTGTAGGTACAGACACTTTTTTTTCCTTTTATCTGCCCCTAACGTCAAGTGAACTGGGCTAGTTGATGAACATCAAACCACTTGAATTATGACAATGACTCTCACCTCCAGAGAGAGTGCATCCAAAGGGAGAACTGGGTTTCGGTTGATATTGTATATATTTTAAAAAGGCAAAGAAAATGGTCCTAGCATACTGCAGTTTATGTCTTGAGACCCAACATAATCAACGTTTGTCCTGGCCTAGGATGAAAGACATGTCCAATTTTAGAATTCCCTAAAATACGACTCTATAAATACTACTCAGTGCAGACCTAGTTCGTATGCTGAGATTACGATTCTTCCCTCTAGGGTTGGGGTGATGACCCTTGGGCTCCCAAGCTTCCAACATTCATAGCAACTGCATACTCTTCTCTCATCTACCATGGATCCTTCATAACCAGGGCACTGCCTGTACTTGGGCATGGAGTGGGGTTTGGTTTTCGTTCTTTTTAAAATGAACAAAAAACAAGGCATTACTTTGTAGTTCAGGCTGGCCTGGAACTGATGAATATAGCCCAGGCTGGTCTCAGACCGGTGACAGTCCTGCCTCAGCCTCCTGAGTGCTGAGATTAAAGGAGCGCATCACTATATGTGACTTCTTTCCTTAGAAACAAATCCCTTACCTATGCTGCAGGCTGCACTCTGGTTGCTACCCAGCTCTGTCCTCTTTTAGTGAACTCAGTAAGTACAAATTTTTCTCTAGGTGTTTCCTAGTTGCCTTACTTCATCTATCCTCTCTCCCTCCCTCCCTCCCTCCCTCCCTCCCTCTCTTCCTGGCACAACATGCCTTTGTCACGTGTGTGTGCGTGTGCATGCATGCTCAGGTGGTCAGGCCTGCGTGGAAAGTGCTTTTATCCCCTGAGCCACCTGCACAGCCAGGCCTTGGACTCCTCAGCCTCCTCTCTTGCTGCACGAGCGTGCGCATGTGCGTGCGTGCGTGCGAGTGTGTGTGTGTGTGTGTGTGTGTGTGTGTGTGTATATCAGCATGTCCTGGGACTCTAACAAGCTGTGCATGCGTGCCAAGAGAATGCCTAACCAGCTGAGCTGAATTCCCAGGCCTCTCATTGTTTTTAATGTATTTCGAGATCATCTGTTCACTTTCCTTATTTTTCTCAATGCTTCTGAAATTCCAAGTATTTAAAAATTTCTTTAAAAGGGTTCTTCCAAATTTATTTTTCTTGGTTGGAGTGCTGGGGATTGAACCCAGGGAGTCAGTGCCGCTGAGCTACATTCCCAGCCCTATTCTTTTTTTGTGGATTTTCCTCTTTAGCACCTTGTCTGTCCTTGTTCCCGTCCTCCCACCAGCGCTCCTTTGCCCTGCCTCTGCTGAAGACCACAGCTAAGGTTTGCTAGGCAAGTGTTCTCCTACTGAGTATATTCACAGCTTTCATGGGAGTTTTAAAGAATATTTTACTAAACTATTTTGATGTGTGTTTTATTTTCTGTGTGTGTTTTCTTGGCTCTGGATTACCTGCTGGTCTTCGGTTGTCTCAGAGAGGACTGGGTAACTGGTGTGGTAGAAGTTGTTCTGTTTCTTCACTAGACTCCTGACTTGTGTGGTTGAGTCTCCTCCTCCGCCAGAATGTAGTGGCCGTTGCTTTGCTTTGTTGTCCTAGGCCCCTTGTGTCAGAGCACTTTCTTCTGGTTCTCTTGCACCCACATAGAAGCTTTGGCTTTATCAGGTTGCTCTTTCCCTCAGAATTCCAATGTTTCTCTTCTTTCCATTTTGGGTTTTAGAAACAAGCTATCACACGGTAGCCCAGAATGGCCTGGTATTTACTATGTAGCCCAGGCTGGTCTCAATCTCTCAGAAAATACTGTCTCTGCTGAGTGCTGGAGCTACAGGCATGTATTACCAGGCCCAGCCAGAAATCTGGTTTTTGTTATTGTTTTTTTGGCTGACCTCTGTTGAGTGGGGGAAGTGATCAGCCTGCCAACAGCAAGGTCCAGGTCCAGCTCCTCAGATGTCCCTGCTGTTATCAGACGCTCTTGCTCACCCTGTCATTGTCCTGCTGGCTGGCTCTCCACATGCAGTTTGGCTTCCAGTTCCTGCAGGCTGTCTGATGGATTGTTCTGGGATAGGGCTCTCTCTGCCTTGCTCCTTCATCCATCAGCCGAGTTATGTTTGCCCTTTGAATTCTGCCATTTCATTAGATCTTTTATACAAGTGAATGTCCTACTTTCTCTTTAATGTTAGTAGTTTATTGCTTCTTTTGCTTATTTGAATATAGTTTGGCAAGCTGTGTAAATAGCAAACATATATCTTCAGTCTAATGTCTTGATTTAAAAGTCCTGATGTGAATTTTAATCTTCCTGTTCGAATTTTAATTTACCTGCCCTATTTATCCTCACGCCTGCTGTGTGTTTGTTACAGAGTTAGTAAGTTATTTCAGTAACATAAGGCAAGAGAATTGGAGTAAATGGCCTTAGATTGCAAGGCAAAGGAAGCAGTCACTGAGATGAAGTGACAACCTAGAGCACAAAAGAAAATATTGGCAAAGTGCACATCTTGAAAGGGATTAGACCCAGAACAGTTAAGGAACTTGGAAAAACTTGATAGCTAGGGGACTGGGGAGACGGCTCAATGTACTTGTCTGAGGGCTGAGTTCAGATCCCCAGCCCCACATTAAAGCTAGGGTGGCAGTGTGCATCTCCAACCCCTTCCTTCTCTGGGGAGGTGGCGGTGGAGGAGACAGCTGGGGGTTCACTGGAAAACAGGTCTAACTGAGACTGTGAGCTTCAGGCTCAGTGAGAGACGCTGACTCAGAACGGTGGGGATTGATGTCACATCAGCCTCTGTTCCAGCTGTGCATCACGAGTGCACACATACATGTCCTCTCTCCTTCTTCACCCCCTCCTCCTCTTCTTAATATAACTCAAAATAACTTAAATAACCCAATAAATCTAAAAGAATACGTGCAGATGCTCCACAGGTGTAGGGAAGATGCTCCATGTAACTAAATGTGACGGTTAATACTGATGTCAGCTTGGCAGGAGTCTGTAAGGAGTTTTCTAGATGGGTTAATTGAGGTGAGAAAGTTTCTATGTGAGCAACACCATTCCATGCACAGGGCCCTGGACTGGATATAAAACAGAAAGGAGAATGTGAACTCGGCACCAGCATTCCCTTTCTTTGCTTTCTGTTTGTGGACGCAATGTGATTAACTCCTTCAGCCTTCTCTGCAATGGTGGACTACTTTCTGACTGAAGGCTAAAATAACCCTCTCCTCAAGTTGGGTATTTGCTGTGGGATAATGCTCCTGTACACTGTAAAGATTTGTCACTCATATTGGTTTAAAAAAAAAAAACAACAAATAACAAACAACAACAAATACAAAACCCGCTGATTGGTCAGTAGGCAGGCAGGAAGTATAGATGGGGCAGCCAGACTAGGAGAATTCTGGGAAAAGGAAAGCCAGATGCAGAGGAAGTAAGATGAGAATGCCCTACTGAGAAAAGGTACCAAGCCCCATGGCTAAACATAGGTAAGAATTATGGGTTAATTTAAATTGTAAGAGCTAATTAGTAATAAGTCTGAGCAATAGGCCAGACAGTTTCTAATTAATATAAGGTTCTGTATGTTTATTTGGGACTGAATGACTGCTGTTCCAGGTGGGACAGAAACTTCCATATACAGGTATTTGATTACAGCAATGAGCAAAGTAACTAACACACTAACCACCAGAGAAACACAAAACAAAACCGTAGTGGGTATGACTTCACTTCAGGGTTGGGGAGAGCTCTGCAGCAGATGGCTTGCCTCATAAGCGTGAGCACCCCCAGGTCTGAGTCCTAGAACCTGTGAAAAAAGTTGGGCATGGTGATGCATATTTGTAATCTCAGTAACTGGGAATCTGGAGATAGGAGGATCCTTAGAGTTTGCAGAGTAACCATTTTAGCTTAATCTGTGAGTGCTGCGTCCCATTGAGAGACCTACTTCAGAAAACAAGACAGGAAGTTCTGAGGCACAACACCCAAAGTTGATCAGTTGATCTCTGGCTTACACACATGCACGTGCGAGCACACACACACACACACACACACACACACACACGGGTCTTAAAATGAACAGGAATGCTTGTGCCTTATTTTATGGTTATGGGCTATATACAGCAATACTTCTCACTTTACTCATAATGCCATTTACACTTTGGTTCATAGTTATGTCCTATAATGGATTTCTATATTAATAGAATGAATTGTTCAAGCATTTCATCAGCTTTTTAAATAGCATTGGATGAAATGGACTCATGAGATAATTTATTCCCCTAGGACAGAGCAGGGCTAAGCAAACCTTCTTAGTCAGCTATAGCAGGGTAATTTGGTGAAGTTATAATCCTTAATTATTATCATTTAAGCAGCAGTCTAATTTGCTTTAGTCTGATTCTTAGCTCTCCAGTGGAGCTGCTCCTTCAACGGATATTTTGTTGCTGTTTTGATGAGCCTGGTTTTGCCGTTGTCCTCATCAGAAACATTCATTGTTCAACTTGTATAGATTCCCTGTGCCTGGACTGACACCTGTGCACCCTGACTTGTTTGTTTTGAAAGACAGTCTGTAGTCCAGGCTGCCCTCAAGCTTAAATGTAGCAAAGGATGCCCTTGACCTCCTGATTCTGCTTTTAATCTCCCAGGTGCCAGGATTACTGGGAGTGCTACCACGCCTGGTTAGTGTCACTATGTCAGGTGGTTTATAAAGAACTAGAGGTCTAACTATGGCTACCACACCTGGTTGGTGTCACTATGTTAGGTGGTTTATATAGAACTAGAGGTCTAACCGTGGCTACCACGCCTGGTTAATGTCACTATGTCAAGGTGGTTTATAAAGAACTAGGGGTCTAACCATGGCTACCACGCCTGGTTAGTGTCACTATGTCAGGTGGTTTATATAGAACTAGAGGTCTAATTGTGGCTTCCATGCCTGGTTAGTGTCACTATGTCAGGTGGTTTATATAGAACTAGAGGTCTAATTGTGGCTTCCATGCCTGGTTAGTGTCACTATGTCAGGTGGTTTATATAGAACTAGAGGTCTAAACGTGGCCTTCCTGCATGCTTAACACCCTGCCAGTTGATCTGTATTCTCAGCCCTACTTTGACTTTTTCTTATGTTTTAGACGTGGTCTCACTAGAATGGAGAATCTTTGGTATATGCCCAGGGATGATATAGCTGGGTCTTGAGGTAGATGGGTTATCGGTTTTTCTGGGGATCTCCATATTGATTTCCATAGCGGCTGAGAAAGTTTGCACTCCCACCAGCAATGGAGGAGCGTTTCCCTTGCTCCGCATCTTCACCAGCATGAGCTGTCACTTGTGCTTTTGATCCATTTTGACAGACATAAGATAGAATAGAATATTAGAGTTGGCTTGATTTACAATTCCCTGATGAGGAAGGATGTTGAACATTTTTTTTAAGTGCTTCTTGGCTGTTTGAGATTCTTGTGTTAAGAGTTCTCTGTTTATATCTGTACCACATTTTTAAATTGGATTTTTTGGTTTGTTGATAATCTCGTTTCCTGAGTATATGTGCATATATACATAGATTATATAGTATATTAGCCCTTTTTCTGATCAGGGGTTGGTGAAAAGTTTTTCCCATTCTATAGGCTGCCATTTTGTCCTGTTGATGGTGTCCTTTGCCTTACAGAGTTTTTCAGTTTCACGGGGTCCCATTTATTAATTGTCAATCTGAGTGCCTGTTCTATCAGTGTTCTGTTCAGGAAGCTGTCTGCCATACCATACCATTCAAGGCTGTTCTCCACTTTCTCTTCTACCAGGTTTAGTGTATCTGGTTTTATGTTGAGGTCTTTGATCCACTTGGACTTGAGTTTTGTACAGGGTGATATATATGAATCTCTTTTGTATTCTTTCTATATGCCAACATCCAGTTGGACCAGCACCATTTGTTGAAGATGCCTTCTTTTTTCCATTGTATATTTCTGCCATTTTTGTTAAAAATCAGGTGTCCATAGATATGTAGATTTATGTCTGGGCCTTCAATTTGACTCCACTGATCAACCTGTCCATTTTTATGCCAATAACATGCTATTTTTATTACTATGGCTCTGTAATACAGCTTGAAATAAGGGATGGTGATACCTCTGGAAGTTCTTTTATTGTACAGGACTGTTTTCCCTATCCTGGGTTTTTCATTTTTTCACATGAAGTTGAGATCATTTTATCAAGATGTGTATAAGAATTGTGTTGGAATTTTGATGAGGATTTGTTGAATCTGTAGACTGCTTTTGGTACGATGGCCTTTTTAAACTATGTTAATTCTACCAATCCATGAACATGGGAGATCTCTCCATCTTCTGATATCTTCTTCAATTTCTTCAAAGACTTGAAGTTCTTGCCCCTACAGGTCTTTTACTTACTTGGTTAGTTAACCCAAAATATTTTATATTACTTATGGCTATTGTGAAGGGTGTTAGTTCTGATTTCTTTTTCAGCCCATTGTCTGTTGACTGAGTTTTCTATTTCCACCCAGTCTCTGTAACCATTTAGTCCCAAAGAAATACACAGAGGCCTACATTAATCATTAACTGATTGGCCTAGTAGCTCAGGCTTCTTATTAACTCTTATAACTTATATTAGCCCATAAATCTTGTTAGCCACGTGGCTTGCTACCTTTTTTGGTGAGGCAGTCACATTTTACTTGCTCTGTGTCTGGCTTCCTCTCTGTTTGGGTGAGGACTGACTCTCTCTTCCCAGAATTCTCCTGTTTTCATTGCCCCACCTGTACTTCCTGCCTGGTCGTCTTGCCTATACTTCCTGCATGGCTACTGGCCAATCAGCATCTTATTAAAAATAATACAATTGACAGGTACAGATCATTGTCTCACAGCATTTGTTTATAGGTCATTTGTATATAGGAGGGCCACTGATTTTTTTTTTTTTTAGTTAATCTTGTATTGAGCCACTTTGTTGAAGGTGCTTATCAATTGTGGGAGTTCCCAGGTAGAATTTTTGGGGTCACTTATGTATAGTATCATATCATATCACTGCAAATAGTGATACTTTTTATATGTGTATGGCTTTTGTTTTTTGAGAGAAAATTCATTTTTTGTTTATTTTGGTTTCTCTGTGTAGCCCTGGTTGTCCTGGAACTCACTCTGTATACCAGGCTGGCCTTGAAGTTACAGATTTCCGCCTGCCTCTGCCTCCAGAATTCTGGGTTTAAAAGTGTATGCTGGGAAGTAGAAAAAGGCAAGATTTCCTGAATAAATTGGGAGCATGGGGACCTTGGGAGAGGGTTGAAGGGGAGGGGAGAGGCAGGGAGTGGAGCAGAGAAAAATGCCACAGGTAAAGTCACGAGTCATGTGGAAATTCGTAGATTAATAGGAATGGGTTAATTTACAAGTAGGAGCTAGTTAGCAATAAAGTCTGAGCAATAGACCTAAAAGTTTATAATTAGAAATAAGTAAATAAAAATAAAAGCATGTTGAAACAAGATATAGCTAGACTGGCCTTGAACTACTCTGCCGGCAAGGTGACCTCGTATCACATCCACCTGCTCCCTCCTCCCAGCGCTGGGATTACAGGCAGGCAGTGCCATGCTCGGGGAATTTATTGGCATTTAATGAACCTCTTGTCCATACTTTCAAGCACTGAGACATTGGTACCCCAAGATCTGTAAACCTCTGTAGCCCTACTACTGAAGAACTGGCCTTAGAGATCTCAGGGGCACAAGGAGGTTTCCCCTCAAACTCCAGTGTCCTGATAGTGCTGAGCCAGTGATGGGCAAGAGGAGCCCAGGCTAATAATTTATTCTGAATTGCCCATGTCTGTTGACTGGCCTGTGTCCAGTTTTTCACGGTTGGCAGTTGGGTGAAAGCTCTGGTTAATTTTTAAGTGCTAAGTCCTCATACAACTTTCCCAAAGTAACCTGAATTGACAGCGCTCAGAATCGCCCCTGTGGTGATCCACCTCACCTGTTCCTCCCTGTCATTATTGCCTTGAAGCAGGGCCTCTCACTGAACTGGAAGCATGCCAGTTTGGAGAGGCTGGCTTGCCAACTAGCTCTTAGGGTTGCCTGTCTCTTTCTCCATGCCTGGATTTTTATGTGGGTGCCAAGTGTTCAAACTCAGGTCCTCATGCTTGTCCACCTGGTCCTCGTCCAGCACCCACAAATTCTTAATGTAAACAGTTCATCAGTTGTAAGCAGAAACTGTACTTTTGTTTCCTGGCCACCCTGACCCAAATTTATTTTCAGATGTGGTCTTGCTGTATGGCATAGGCAGACTTTGAACTCACGGTCCTAATACACAGCCCGTTTGAACGCTATTGTGAGCATCAACTGAAATGGTACTTGCTAAACAAGACTGACAACCTGAGCTCAATCCCTAGGACCATGTAAGGGTGGAAGAAGATGACCAACTCCACAGAATTGTCCTCTGACCTTCACACGTGTGCTGTGACATGCATGTCCAGGCACATAGACACACAATCATCATCATTACCAAATAAAATAAAACTGTTTTGAGCCGGGCATGGCACTTCACACCTGTAATCCCAGCACTGGAGAAGCTGAAACAGGAGGATTGCCACAGGTTCATGTTTAGCCAAGGCTACGTAGCGAATCCCATACTAGCTTTAGTGAAATCTTGCCTTTATTAAACTGAAATAAAATCCGAACCACACCAAATAAAAACCAGCTTGCACAAGGTCTTGCAAAAGTAAAAGTTACATTGAGTATTAAATAGGAAAGAGTCTATGACTCAAGTTTTTGCAATGACTGAGATGAGAAGTGGTTTTTTACTTAATACATGAACATCGTGTTTTCTTTTCTTTTTGGTTACGTATGTTACCCCGTTTGTTGCAAATGGTAGTGCAGTTGTGGTCTGCAGACTTGGCTGTGACAGCAGAAGCTGTGGTCCAGGTGCCCCCCGCCATTGTTTTCCAGTGTGGGACCACAGTGCCAGACGCCAGCGAGTCATCTCTCCTTCATCTTGGTCGTGCCACACGGGACAAGTGTACTGGTGTGTTGGCTGATTTCCATTTTTTTCACCATCTTCCTTAGGGAGGCACCATAGCAGATCTCCTGTTTACCAACCATCCCAACCTTCTTGGCGTTAGACACGTCACTGGACCTAAGCCCAAATCCGTAGAGCTCATGATATACATACACAGACACACACACACACACACACACACACATATATATATATATATATATACACACACACATATCCATATATCCATACTTTCATACATACAGAGAGGGGTTAAACAGTTAATGCACTGACCACCTGCACTCGGTTCTGACACCAAGAAGCCGTGTGATTTGGGGCAAATGGCCTCTTCTTTCTGGACTTCAGTTGCCTTGTCTGTAACATGCAGGAGCAGGGCAGGGCTGCACCCCCTCTGCAGTAAATAATCCTCATTATTGGTGAGTGTAAGAAGTTAGACAGAGCAAGTCCATCATCAGAAGTCTCTGGGCACCAGACGATGTGCACCTGATATCCTTCATCTTGACACTAAGTAACCACAGGCCGGCTGGCCATCAATCTCCATCCACAGAGCAGCCACTGTTGTCCATGTACAGCGGACTGGAGGAGAGCCAGCTTTTATTTTTGCCAGTCACTCTCTTGGCAAATAGGTTTCCCTAGAGATGACTGTTTAATTTGTGGTGTAGTGCATGGTTTGGTGGGGAAAGAGGAATGCAGAATGCACATTTGTTCCATACTACGTGTGTCTCACGATGCTCTGGGGGGAGCTTAGCCAAGATGAAACGAGGGTGAGAAACCTCACAAATTGTGCTGATTCTGGAAATGAGTTTGAACTGTGCATATACAATTATACAAATTTAAAATGTCTGCTATGTGTTTAAGATAAACATCTTGCGGAGTGGTGGTGGTCACACACCTTTAATTCCAGCACTCGGGAGGCAGATCTCTGTGAGTTCGAGGCCAGCCTGGTCTACAGAGAGTTCCAGGAAAGGCTTCAAAGCCTTTGGAGACTATCTTGGAACTAGCTCTCTGTAGACCAGGCTGGCCTCAAACTCACAGAGATCCTTCTACCTTGGCCTCCCGAGTGCTGGGATTAAAGGCGTGCGCCACCACCACCCAACCACCTTAGACTTTCTTATGTTTAACTATGTTTTGTTTTTTGAGATAGATTCTCACACTGTAGCTCTAACTGATAGGGAGCGTGGATGTAGCTCAGGCTGACTTCAAATTTGGGACATCCTCCTGCCTTAACCTGAATCTTCCTGTGCTGAGATTACAAATTTAAACTGCCATGTTTAGCTTAACCTTTTATTTTAAAATAATCTCATAACTTTTGTTGTTGTTGTTTCTGTTTTTCAAGATGGGGTTTTGTCTGCATATCCATAGCCATCCTAGAATTTTCTCTGTAGACCAGGCTGGCCTCAAACACAGAGATTTGCCTGCCTCTGCTTCCCCAAGTGCTCAGCTAGTCTCATGACTTTTAATTTGTTATTAAAGAACAGTTCTCAGGGGCTGGAGAGATGGATCATCAGTTAAGCGCATTGCTGTTACAGAGGACCAGAGTTCATCACCTGCAGTTCTGATTCCAGGGGATCTCACACCATATTCTGGTCCATACAGGACTGCATACGTGTGGTGCACAGATGGACACACACATACACATAGATGAAAATGAATTTATAAAACATAAGCTAAGGGTTGGAGAGATGGTGGAGGACACTGGTGCTCTTCCACAGGACCGGGGTTCCATTCTCAGCACCACGTGATGGCTCACAACCTCTGTCACTGGTTTTAGGGAATCTGATGCCCTCTTTGGCCTCTGTGGGTACCAGGCACACACATAGTACATAGGCATACATTTAGGTAAAACACCCAAACACATAAAATAAATTAAAAACATATAAAGTTTTTAAAAAACCTTATGAAAAACTGGTACATCATACTAAACATTTCAAAAATAATCCTACTTTCTTAAATTTTGGAAATAAGAAAATACATAGAAAATTAAACTACTTTGAATTAATTCATATATTTATAATATCTCAGTTATTAACATGTATATTTTAATTTGTTTAAAAACTTTATTTTAGAACCAAAAGTTATGAGTGGATATTAAATGTTTGAATTTCTTTTGCTTATTGCTTTTTGTGGGTAGCGTAGGGTAGGGAGACAGCAGTTCACTTTGTCACTTTGTGTCCCAGGCTGACCTTGAACTCTTGCAGCAATCCTCCTGTCTCAGCCTCCTGAGTGCTGACATTTCAGCCATGAGCCCCCCAGGCCTGGCTGACACACCTGAAGTTTTCACCCTGTGGGTGTAGATCCAGCTCAGATGGCGACTAATCAAAGTGTCCTCTATTCTACCACTGGTTATTCTTCATTATCTTCATTTAGATGAATATTTCAAATACATCTAGCATCCTTTGCTTCTACTGTTCATGTCCATTATCTGTAAATCCTGATAGTTTGACTTTGATGCCTCTGAGATTCTTCCTTTGCCTTCCCTGACTCTGACGTCCTCCCGCAGGCGAGGTCTGGATGGCCGCAGCAGCTCTCTCTCCAGCCCTTCCAGAGCTGCCACGTGCACATCTAGATGACTTCTTTAACCAGCTGCAGTTTATTTATACGATCTGGTGTTGTGCCACAGATCTGATCTCTTTGTTGTTCTGCCCGTTTCTTTTTTTAATAGTTTATTTAACTTTATTTTATATGCGTTTGTGTGAAGGTGTCATATCCCCTAGAACTGGATTTACATACAGTTGTGAGCTGCCATGTGGGTGCTGGGAATTGAACCCAGGTCCTCTGGAAGAGCATCTAGTGTTCTTAACTGCTGAGACCTCTCCCCAGTACCCCCCCCCACAGAGATCCACTTGCCTCTGCTTCCCAAATGATATGATTAAAGGTGTTTGCCACCAACGCCTGCCCTTTTTTTTAAAAAAATTTATTTATTTTTATTGTATATACTTCGGTGTTTTGCTTACATGTATGTCTGTGTGAGACACATACCTGGAACTAAAGTGATTGTCATGCGTGTGCTGGAAACTGAACCCAGGTCCTCTGGAAGAGCAGCCAGTGCTCCTGACTGCTGAGCCATCTCACCAACCCCTGGAACAAATTCTTATTGTTGTGTTCATCCACCATCCAGCTGTGGATTAGAGCAGGGTTTCCCTTCACATGCAGTGCAGGTCAGGCCTGCAGTGGCCCAAACGCACCACTGGCAGCTGCTCTGTCCAGATGTTTCCTATCCACAAACGAGAGCTCACATAACAGCGTGGAACCTATAAAACTTACAGACGGGCTATTGAGATGGCTCAGTGGGTGAGAGCACTGACTGCTCTTCCAGAGGTCCCAGGTTCAATTCCCAGCACCCACATGGCAGCTCACAACTGTCCGTGGCTCCAGTTCCAGAGGATCTGACACCCTCACACAGACACACATGCAGGCAGAACATCAGTGCACACAAAATGAAATAAAATCTTTAAAAAAAAAAAAGAGTTGTGAGGCTGAAAGGTTATGACTAAAGACTATGGCATGTAGCTGCGTTTTTGCAGACAGTAAAACAAAGAAGTGTAGTTGACTGAGAGACAGTGGAGGATGAACCTAAGAATAGAGTCCGTGTTGGGAAAGATCTACGGACTTCAGAAGGACTGCCAGGAGGGGGAGAGCCATCGAGTTCTTTTTTGTTTTATTTTTTGTTTGTTTTGTTTTTCAAGACAGGGTTTCTTTGTGAAGCCCTGGCTGTCCTGGAACTCTCTTTATAGCCCAGGCTGTCCTCACACTCACAGAGATCCGCCTGCCTCTGTCTCCCAAATGCTGGCATCAAAGGCTCACACCACCATTGCCTCGCCCCATCAAATTCTTAGTAAACATTTGCCCAGCCACAGAGTTGAACCAAGTCCACCGATGAATCTGCAGAAGTGTTTACCAAATTGGCATCCGGGTTAAATTCAAGTGCAGTTTCTTCCTGGTTGGTTGTTCCCCTGATTGTATAATTAGGCACAAACAAGTCATCTGGAAAATCCGCTCCCTCAGGCCTGTTAACCACAGATTCAGAAGTTCCGTTAAGTGAGAGCGTAGTAGAGCCATGTTAAACAAAACAAACAGAAAGAAAAAGTTTAAAAACAAAACGAAAACACTGAAAGGAAATATTTTTAAATATCTCAGGAGGCAGAGGCAAGAGGATCTCTGTGGGTTAAAGCCAGTTTGGTCTACATAACAAGTTTTAGGACAGCCAGAGCGACATAGAGAGACCCAGTTAAAAAAAATTAACTTTCTTGTGTCCTTGAGCTTTTAAAATTACATTAAATTTTCTAATGAAAAATCTATGGATAAAGGAAGATTATGAAAATATCATTACTAAACAAAAAGAACATATAAAATAGTGGAATATATGAGAGCCAAATGTTAAGCTTCTATTAGACAGCTAAACTGAAAATATTTAAAAAGTGATAGCGCTAGCTAAACAACATAAAAGGGAATATTAAAAACACTACCATATTATTTTTTTTCTTTTGTGACAGGTTCTTCATAACCCAGGTTGGGCTCTTCTTTTTCTAAAAAAAAAATCTTTATCTTTTTAAATTTAATTTTTAAATTTCATGTGTATGAATGCATATGTGTACCACATAGCACAGTGCCCATGGAGGTCAGAAGAAGGTGTTAGATCTTCTGAAACTGGAAGTACAAATGTTGTAAGCCACCGTGTGGTACTGAGAACTAACTAGACCTGAGACTTTATCAAGAGCACCAAGTGCTCTGGACTATGGAAGCATCCCTGAGCCTCACCTCTTCCTTTCTCCCCCAAGTGCTGGACTTACAGCTACCGTGCTCAGTCCCCAATGATAAACATTAGTCTCTTTAGGTTTGAAATGCTTTTTTTCTGCTTTATTTTTTATGGGATAGTGGTGAGGATGATGGAATCAAACTGAGGGCCGTGAGCTTCCTAGGTGTGTGCTGCAGTGTCACACCAGCCCCTGACTTCAGTTGTGTTTCCCAAATAGGCCAGGTGAACATGAGAGCTTACCGTTCCTCTGCAGTGACCTGCCAGCCGGCTTGTAATGGAAGCATAGGCTGGTGACCGACAAGCCTTGTGATGCTCTAATCAATTGTCCTCTGGCAACTCAGAATAGAACTCTGTTCCTTGCCTTGAGCATTTTATAGATCACTTGCTCAGAGGCTTTCTCTGCCTTGTGCTTTTAATAGATGACTCTCTGCAGTCCTCAGTCACTGCCTCACTTGAAGTTGACCGGGTCGCCATAACTACCGAGTTCCCGCTAGCCCATCCAGTACCTTTTCTCTGTAGGTGTCTGGAGAAAAAGCAGAAATCTGGAAGTCTTGATGACTCTGGGCAGGTGTGTGGTTCCTGTCAACACTGGGTTACATAAATGTCCGCTAAAATGCCCTCCTGGTGCTGGATGGTTACCCATCAGTTAAGACTCAAGTGTCTTCCCAGAACCCATGTTGGGCAGGTTCACAACATTGTCTGCTGCAGGGGATCCAGCACCCTTTTCCGGTCTCCGTGGGTACCCTACACACATGTGCCCATATCAACATATATTACATGAATAAAGATACACTTTTTAAAATGTACCTTTATGGGGGAGCCTATGACCTGTGCAGGCTGGGACCTTTAATGGTGCCTTCAATTACAGATGGCACCAGGAGTTTCCTTTATGTACAACTCCTGATCAGGAATCATCTCTTAACTCTGGATTTTGTTTTTACTTTCTGCCCAGCCCCGAGGAACTATCCTTTCTAGACTGTTGTCACCCTTGAGACACCACGCTCAAGGCAATACCTCCTCGTGAATCTTTGTTTTCTTAGATGCCACTGTTCTACCCTCAGGGTGCTTAAAGTATAGCAGCTTGAACTGGGCAGTGGTTGCACACGCCTTTAATCCCAGCACTCAGGAAACAGAGGCAGGAGGATCTCTGTGAGTTCCAGGCCAGCCTGGTCTACAGAGGGCTACACAGAGAAACCCTGTCTCAGAAAAAAAAGCATAGCAGTTTGTCTTTGTATTACCCCTCCCAAGTGTATACCACCCTCCCTCACCTCACACGACCCTACCTCACCTCACACCACCCTCCCTCACCTCACACGACCCTACCTCACCTCACACCACCCTCCCTCACCTCACACAACCCTACCTAACTTCAAGGTTTTGATTTAGCTTTTGCACATTGTATTTTCTGTGTATGTCTGCTAAATTTAATCTGACATGCTCATCTTTGAGAATATCATTTTTCTTCCATGCTCTTTTTCAGGGAAGAAATTGTCTTCTTTCCTGAAAATTTCACAATTTATCAGCCTAGAGTGTTTTTCTGTAGCACTTAAAAACTAGAACACAGAACTGCTTTCTCAACATAATTGTGAGGCTCTTGAGGACCGAAATAGTGCCTCATTCTATTCTTAGGCAATTTAGGACAAGCAACCTGGGATTTTTTCAAAAATTGTTTTTAAAAAGTATCCGTAACAACAGCAAGTCATCATTAATCTCCCAGTAGTGAAACTCTGGCTTCCTCTAAATCCTTCCAGGAATGGCTCAGATCTGTCTTCCAGTTCTCCAGGCTACTTTGTGTTCTGTGAATGTTTTTCTCTCAGTCAAGGTACCCTACACCCCTTCCTTCCTTTACAGCCTGGCTACTTTGTAGCTGCCACTCCCGTGCTCAGATGCACAATGTGTTGTGAGCCTGGGCTCTCAGCCTGGTTCTTTTGCTGGTCGGTTTAAGCAGAGTTATTGTTTTACCGCTCCAACACCAAACCACCATCTTTATCCCTGGCTTTGTGCTAGCGTTTTCTCCCTGGGCGTACAGCTCTTTCCTGGGAAGACACTTAGCCCTTGCCACAAATTGTCCCCTTCATTCAGACATGCTGTTAACCATATAAGGCTGAATTCAGTGACCATCTCTTCTGTCGCCTCCAGCTACACAGTTTCTGTAGAAATCCTGTCCTGAACATGGTTTTAGTATGTGCTTTTGTAATTATGTTCTTATATCCTGTCTGGACTGTAAGCTCTTTGAAGGAAAGACCTCAGAGTCTCAGAGTGGCCCCTTATGCTGTTTGTGCCACAGTAGAGTTGGCTCAAATAATACATCATTTTGATTGATGGTAGTCTTCCTTCAGATGAGAATTTTGTGCCGAATTGTCTCATACTTTTTTTTTTATTTTAAGGTTGATGTTAAATCAATTTATCAGTGAGTTTCTATGTATTCTAATTACCACCTACGTGTATGTAAAAGAATGGCTCCTCCTCTAAGGTCAGGGTGAACTGGGTCATTTTAGCAGTCTGTTTGATACAACCTAGAAATAACTGAGCAGAGTTTTAATGGGAAATTATCTAGATCAGGTTGTCCTTGGGCATGTCTGTGGGGATTGTTTCATTGTTACTTGGTGTTGGAAGACCCAACTTGTGGGTTGTACCATTTCATGGGCTAGGCCCCACACCGCATGAAGAAAGTTGCCTACATTAGCAGAAGCACAGACAGAATGGCCCTTTTCTCTCTGCTCTTGACTATAGATGGACATGCCGGGATGTTCTTACAAACCCAGCACCTGAGACACTTGGGAAACTGATGCTCAAGCATTGCCAGTTCCAGACCAGTTTGGACTGGGTAACAAAGTGAGACCTCATCTCAGAAAAAAAAGGGGGGGGGGAGGACTTTTCTGTATTTCTGCTAAGCTACTCTCAGAGCGCACTGGAACTGTTATCTCCTCTATCTCTCACTCTCAGAAACACCAAGTGTGCTCTTTTCTCAAGGAGAGCACAGCCTATTATCTTCAGTCTTACATTACCAGCACCCTCCGTTCGAATCTCCTTCCTTCTAACAGCCATGAGAATCTCCATGAGACTTTGATCATCAAATACATTTTACACTTAGATAAATTCAAATTCAGGAGAAGTATGCTTTAGTCACCCCCCCCCCCCCCCCCCCCCCGCCCCAAGCAGGAAGACTCACTTTCCCCTTCTTTTGCTATTTTATAACTTCTTTTTCCAAGACAGGGTTTCTCTGTAGCTTTGGAGCCTGTCCTGGAACTAACTCTTATAGACCAGGCTGGCCTTGAACTCACAGAGATCCGCCTGCCTCTGCCTCCTGAGTTCTGGGATTAAAGATGTGCGCTACCACTGCTCAGCAAAATATTCATTTTTTTTACAGTGAGTTTTTGCAATTTTTATAATTAAAAGGTAGATTTGGATCTATTTGGAAAAATAAAATTCAATAATAATAGCACTGTAGTGCTATTTAAGCCCGTTTAATTACCCTATCTTTATACATGCTCCCACACCGCCCCTGCTGCTACTACTAACAACACTGTAAAACAGTGTTGAAAATTTGTTGAAGAGCAAGAGTCATAAAAAATGTTTGTGTTGAGTCAAAATGGAGGTCCTGGTGCCCATGGGCAAGCTCTCAATAGTGAACCCTCACTCGGCTCCATCTGTGTGTACGAGTAGACCCCAGTCCCCTGCTCTGTCCTACCGCCAAGGTCTTGGAAACGATTTCCTACGTGAGTCTGAGAGACCCTCCTAGACTGAACAGCAGTAAAGAGCTGAAAGCTGATGTCATCGCTAACCCTCACTGACGTGCAAGGCTGACCTCATGTATAACTCGAGAGCTGTTCTAATTCAGGTACGAATATGTGGACAGAGGCTGTGCAGACACTAATGCAGACAGAATGACAGCAGAGGAGCCCAGGACCCCACTGTGCCCTGGAAAGTGATAAGGTTGCTTCACAAATGGAAAAAGTAGAATGGAGATCTCCACGAGGAGGCCATGCCATCTTTTGTTTCCCTGTGGCTCCCCCAGCATCCTTGATGGGCGATAACCCACCAGACTCTTAAGTTGAGTGAATCACCTCTACACTGTCCTTGTGCCTTCAGTCAGGAAAATCCCCTCCCACAGAGTAACAGAGTTGGGTATTGTGTATTGTGGGAATTTTGTTTCTATGTATATTTTTATTGTTGTTTTTGTTACTGTTTTTTATTTTATGTGCATTGGTGTGAGGATGTCAGATCACTGGAATAATGGACAGTTGTTTTAGCTGCCATGTGGGTACTAGAATTGAACCCAGGTCCTCTGGAAGACCAATCAGTGCTCTTAGCTGCTGAGCCATCTCTCCATCATTGCTGTGGGACAATGGTTTTACCCTGTAAACATTTGTTTCTTGTACTTGTTTAATAAAAAGTTGATTGGCCTAGTATCTCAGGCTCTTTTTATTAACATTATACATTAACCCATTATTCTTGTCTATGCTAGCCATGTGGCTCGGTTCTTATTCAGTGAGGCAGTCACATCTTACTTCCTCCTCGTCTGGGTCATGACTGTAGACTGCAGAACCCTCTTCCCAGAATTCTCCTGTTCTCATTGCCCAGCCTCTACTTCCTGCCTGGCTACTGACCAATCAGCATTTTATTAAACAAGTACAAAAAACAAATGTTTACAGGGTGAAACCATTGTCCCACAGCACATCATGCCTTTCTTTGTTTTGTTTATTTTGTTCTGAAATTAAAGATATACAAAATAGAAAAATGTTCATGTGGTTTGACTTGTAAACTATTGTTAAAAGTCAGCCTAAGAAAATAATCGAAAAGAATAAAGCAAAACTCTGTGTATGTCCTTGCCTACACACAGCCGAGTGCAGGAAATAAAAGTTAAGAAATAAAAAGGGTTAGGTAAATAATAATCACTTGGCTGAATGGAATATCATTGCGGTATTGAACACCATTGTTAAAAACCAGGCTAACATTGCAGTGCAGAGAGAATGAACACTGATTACAGTTGTCTGTAAAGGAAATTGCACTTGGATAGCCAGGAAAGCAAACGGGTAATGAACACCACTCTTCTAGTTTAATAGAATTACAGACACATTTTTAAACATTACTGTTTTTCAATGTCTAAAACTGGAAAAAAAAATCTAGAGTTTCAGATTGTCAGTTAATTCAGATTATTGGTGTCCTGGGAGATTTGAGTAAAAAAAGAAAACTCTGGAATCTGAGCCCTTTCTCTTTTCTTCCTTGGCCCAAATAATTATGCCCTAGGAATAAAGGAAACTTCTGCTTTGTTACAGAGTTAATAAAAACAAACATGTTTGGGATTGTGATACTAGAATGGCCTTCTGGGAGAAGTCCATCTCCACTCCGGCCCCAACAACCACTCATCCACTTTGTGTCTCCATGGATTTCCCTGTTTGAGACATTCCATCTGAATGGAAATCATACGCTATGTAGCTTTTGAATCTGGTTTCATTCATGTGTATAATGCTTTCGAGATTCACCCTGGTAGTATGCACCAGGACTCCAGGGTCTCTTGTGGCCCAGGCTGACTTTGAACTTACTGTGTCGCAGAGGAGGATGAACTTTAAATGTTGATCCTTCTTTGCGTTTTGAGAGCTGGGATCATAGGCATATGCCTCCATTGGATCCAGGCCCTGTGCGTGCTAGGCAGACACCCTACTAGGCTCATTTATGACCAAGTCATAGCCCATCGAATAATGGGACAGCGGACTGTTGATCTGCTCGCCAGTTGATAGGCATTTGGATCGTTTCCAGTTTTTGCTATTATAAGTAATGCCGCTATGAACACTTGGAGCATGTCCAAATTCTTGTGTGGACATTTATTGTCAGTTCTTCTGACTGTATACCCAGACATGGAACTGCTGGGTCCCGTGCTGAGTTCTTTACCCTTTTGAGGAACTGCCAGCTTGCGTTCCAACGCAGCCTCTCCAGTCATTCCTGCCAGCAGTGTTCAAGTCTGATGTCTTTTGGCATTGCTTCCAGCTCTCAATGCAGTACTTGCTTTGTGGTAGACAGTGAGTAGATGCCAAATTTCTTATTGATGTCCTCACATCAGGGAAAGCTGAAGTAAGTAAAAGGGAGGAAGACATCTTCTCAGACCTCCAGTAGGTAACTGAAACCTCAGATACTGTTAAAACTCTAGAGATGGACGCAGTTCGTATATGGCTTGTCCCCTAAGTTTCGTGTACTGGAAGCGTGGTTCCCACTGTACCAGCGTGGAGTCAGCAGAATGGCAATGTTGATATATTATTTATCTTTTCTCTCTGTCAGGATGGGAAGAATGATGTAGTTCAAAGAGAATAAGCAGAGCAGAGCAATATAAAGAGCTCTGCCAGGGTAAGGGCTGGGGCAGGGTTAAGACCTCTGCTACATACTGTATCTACCCTGTTACAAGAGGACCCTGGAGTGGGCTGGAGCAGGGTTACAGCCTCTGGTACATACTGTATTCTACCCTGTTACAAGAGGAGCCTACTGTATTCTACCCTGTTACAAGCCTCTGAGAGGAGCCTGGAGTGGGCTGGAAGGCTCAAGCAAGTGAAACCCTGTTGCAGATACCTAATACCTTGTAATGCTTTTAGAGTTACTTTTAGGGTCCAGGGAGATGGTTCAGTGGTTAAGAGCACTTGTGGTTTTTGCAGAGTGGCAGGGTTTGGTTCCTAGTACCCACGTGGTGGTGACTCAGTAATCTGTAATTCCAGTTTCAGGGAATCTGACACCTTCTTCTGACCTCACATGGGCACCATAGATATCCATGCAGACAGAGCACTCATGCACATAAAATTAAAAACTTTCAAACAACTTAAGAACTTTCTTTATAAAAAAAATTACTTGCTGCTGGGATGTGGTGGTGCACACCTTTAATCCCAGCACCTGAGAAGCAGAGGCAGGTGGATCTCTGTGACTTGGAGGCCAGCCTGGTCTGTAAAGCGAGTTCCAGGACAGCCAGGACAGTTACACAGAGAAACCCTGTCTTGGAAGAAAAAAAAAGTGGTAAAACCCCTCTGCAAAATAGTTTTGCAATTACTTTAAAAGCTAAACATGTAAATGTCACATGGTCTAGCGATTATACTTTGGTTTATTTATTCCAGGGAAATGAAAACTTGTTTTGACACAGAAGTCCGTATATAAACTTCAATAGCAGATCTGTGTGTCACTCCAGTGGGAAAGCATAAGGAAGCTCCACTGTGGTGTGGGACACGACTCAACCGTACAGTGGAAACCTGTCAGTACACCTGGGCTCCGCATCACCTGGGCTCCGCATCACCTGGGCTCCGCATCTAGGTGTGCTTTGTAAATGGCGTCCTTTCTCAGGGCTTGAAGATCTGGGAAGCCCCAGATGAAGGTGCTAGCAGGCAGGTGCAGCCTCTAGTGAAGACCTGGTGCCTTCTGGCTTTGTCCCATGTGGAAAGAATAAAAAAAAAAAAAAAAAAAACTCCAGGGCCACTTAGAAGGCTATTAATCCCGTAAATGGGGGCTGCAACCTCATGGCTCACTGCCTTCCAAAAACTCCTTCCCCGGAAACCATCATCTTGGTTGAAGAATTTGGAGGGGTGGGGGTACAAACATTCAGATCATCATGACCTGGATAAATCTCCAGAAAGTTATGCTGAGTTGGGGGAAAAACAGTTTAGGGGCTGGAGAGATGGTTCAGTGGTTAAGAGCAGCAGCCCACGGGGACAGCGCCCCTCACTGGTCAGGACAGCAGCCCACGGAGACAGCGCCCACGGGGACAGCACCCTCACTGGTCAGGGCAGCAGCCCACGGGGACAGCACCCCTCACTGGTCAGGATAGCAGCCCACGGAGGCAGCGCCCCTCACTGGTCAGGGCAGCAGCCCACGGGGACAGCACCCTCACTGGCTCTCAGATTATTTTAGCAGGAGCTGTTTTTGGACCATAGTCCCTGAGCATCCACTGCGGCAGAATATTGGTGTTCAGAAGTGACCTGCCGTCCACTCCTCTGGCTGCCTGAATATCCAGACATACACACTTGCTTCTCCTTGAAGGAAAGAGATTATGCTGCAATGTTTAACTGCCCTGGGTCTAGAAATCATGAAGACTGTCAAGGGAACCTTCAGAATCTGTCAGAACTCATTTCTAATCTCGCAAAAATATTGACAGTTAAGTGAATTTTTGGGTGGAGGGGTTGCCATTATACAGGTGTGTATGTAGAGGCCAGAGGTTGACTTGGTAATCATTCCCCTTGAGTAGTTCGCCTTGTTTTTTGAGATGAGTTGTCTCACTGGGGCCTGGCCCTCAGTCGCTAGGCTACCCTGATTGGCCAGCTGAGCCCTAGGATGCTCTGGTGTCTACCTCCCCAGGGCTAGTATTCCACTCATGCCTTTCTCCTCACCGCTCCATCCTGCCTTTCTCACCCTCTCAGAGGAGCTGCTGGTCTAAAAACTGGCCCTTCAGTGAGCCACACCTCCTGGCAGTTGTGCCCAAATGTGATTCTCCCCTTCCGTTCTTCCTCAGCGGGTCTTGTGTAACTGAAAGAATGCTGCAGACACCTTGCAGCTGCAGGCACGATGTAGCTCCAGACGTGGTGTAGCTGCAGACACCGTGTGGCTGCAGACATGATGTATGTGCAGACACGGTGTATGTGCAGACACGGTGTATGTGCAGACACGGTGTAGGTTCAGGCACGGTGTATGTGCAGACACGGTGTAGGTTCAGGTACGGTGTAGCTGCAGACATGGTATAGCTTCCACCTGGACGTTAGAACAGGACTCGGGAAAATCAGCTCTCACGTAATAACTCCTTTAAGTCCCAGTACTCGGGAGGCAAAGGCAGGCAGATCTCTTCAGTTTAAGGCCAGCTAGGTCTATATAGTCAGTTCTAGAACAGGTAGCTATATAGACCCTGTCTTAAAAACAAAACCAACAGAAAAAAATCTTTAGATTTGTTTTAAGATGAATTATCAACGTGGTGTCAGCAATAGTTTGAAAAGAGAAATAAATTTCTGCTTTTTAAAATCACTCTGGGGTTTTGTGGGATTTTCTGTTCTGCCTTGTATTTATCTGGGAGGTGGGCACATGTATGTGCACGTCCCCCTCAGACATGCCATCTGTGTGGAGGCCATAAAATGGCTTGTGTCAGGGAGCACATTTTCTCTTTCTGTGGTATGGGTTCTAGGGCTTGAACTCAGGTCAGGGGCAGGCTTGGTGGGAAGCCTCCCCTACCCCACCCCACCCCTGCTTCATATTTCTTTATGTGGATGAGTGTTTTACCCACACACATCTGCACACCACTTGCACACAGTGCTTGCAAAGGTCAGAAAAGGGTGTTGGATCCCCAGACAAGTGGAGTTACAGATGGTTGTTGCTCACTGTGTGGGTCCTGGGACTTGAACTTGGGTCATCTGGAGAGCAGCCAGGTCTCTTAACCTCTGAGCCATCTTTCTAGCCCCTTGCCTTTGAGACAGATGTCATGTCCCCCAGGCTGGCCCCAAACTTGCTACATAGCTAGCTGACTTTTGCTTTGAACTTCTGTTCTTCCTGCCTTTACCTCTCCAGTGCTAGGATTACAGACTTGCTGAGGATACCCTTGGGCTTTGTGCCCACCTACACCACTGTTCTCTAGTGTGGGGTTGACAGAGAAAGGTTATTTATCACGTGCATTTTTTCCATCTTCAGTGACATGTATTTACAATAAAAGATTGATGATTATTCTTACCAATTGGTCTGTTAATCCCAGACAGATATCACATAACTTTAAATTAGTAATAATTTCTGCATTAAAGGCTAATCGAAAATAAAATGATAGTGTCATACAAATTCAACATCTTGGGCTGGGTGGTGCTTGGGGGAGTGACTTAGTTAGGGTTTCTATTGCTGTGAAGAAAAACCATGACTACAGCATCTCTTATAAAGGAAAACATTTAATTGGGGCTCACTTACAGTTTCAGAGGTTTAGCCCATTATCATCGTGGCAGGTCACAGCGGCATGCAGGCAGACATGGTGCTGGAGAAGGAACTGAGAGTTCTGCATGTTAATCTGCAGGCAGCAGGAGCAACTGTGTCGTGGTGAGAGTAGCTTGAGCAAAGGAGACCTCAAAGCCCACTCACTCCCACAGCAACACACTCTACAACAAAGCCACACCTCCTAATAGCGTCTCTGTCAAACCACCACAGGGAGAAATTAGTATCCATCCTAGCATGTCTAAATGTCCCTGGATGCTGCCCGTGAGAGATGAGCAGCAAACCACAGTCTGAGACTGGAGGTCTCCAGATGTCGCCAAGTGCCTTGCTAGGGGCCGTACTGACGCAGTTGGGAATCGCTGTCCTGCGTGTTTCCTAAGACTGTTTTGCTTTACAGGAGCATAGTTTGGAATAAAGCAGTGTTCCATTAGGAGCCAAGAACAGAATCAGCACAATAAAAGCCTGCTAGGACATAACTCCAAACAGTTGAGCATACACAAAAATTTCAGACTGTATTTCCTAATCAAAGGAAGATTGTCTCGGTAGCTGTTATACCTGGGGAAAATAAAATTAGTTAACAGGTATAATTTATAGTGTTTCTTCCTTCAGTCATCATTTTACAGTGGGAGGCTGCAGATCTGCAGATATTAAGGTCAATGCACCACTTTGTATACATAAGGAGCAATTTTTCCATAGCATGCTGGATAAAGATGTGTCATGATGTCTATAACCCTGCTGGGGACATCATTAATCTGACTTCCTCTACAGCATGCTTGACCTTTTGTGTGTGGGAAGATACAGCTCATGGAGAGAGAAGAGCAGAGTACTGCTACCCTAGAACCATCTTTTCACTTCACGGGTGTTCTGTCATTCTTCAGTTACCAGCTGTCTCACAAGTGCTGGTGGTTCTTTGTGGGGTCTGGAGGTAGAATGCTTGTCTAGGAAACATTAGAATAGAGGAGGGGGGAGGAGGGAGGAAGAGCACGCTGGCAGAATGGCTTAGCTAGTACAGGTGTCCGTTGCCAAACTAAGGACCTGAATTCAATCCCTGGAACCCACATGGTGGTTGTAGAAAATCAGTTCTCTCTCTCTCTTCTCTCTCTCTCTCTCTCTCTCTCTCTCTCTCTCTCTCTCTCTCTCTCTCTCTCTCTCTCTCTCCACCCCTCTCCTACTTGGGAAAATGTAGAAAAAGGAAAAACTTTGGCTTGTCACAAATACAGTTTTCTCTTTGTTTCATTTTGTTTTGTTTTGAGGCAGGTTGTCACTGTGTAGCCCTAGTTGGTCTAGAACTCTCCATGTTGACCAAACTGGCCTTGAACTCAGAGATCAGACTGCCTGTGCCTCCCAGATGCTGGGATTAAATTATGTTCCAGCAATCCAGGCCTTCAAATTTGTTTTTTTTTTTTTTTAGTATTTTTTGAAATTAAAACTTTTTATTTATTTTTTTAAATTAAAATTTTACCATTTTCCTCTTCCCTTACCAGCGGCTCTTCCCATGTACACCACCCCCTCAAATTCATGACCTCTTTTTCTTTAATTGTACGCACGTACATAATATATTCCTAAATATAAATATACAAATACAGCCTGCTCTGTCTGTATAATGTTACATGTATGAATATGATTTCAGGGTTGAACATGTGGTATTGCGGATGACCCTGGGGAAGACTATTTACCCCGCTCAGCACTGCCTGCAGCCTTCCTCTAGGTTGTGACCTATGAGCTTCCCCTTGCGTGTTAGCCTGTCTGTCCGTGTTGTTGGTACCCTCCTTTGTTCTTTGGGGCTTGGGGTTTGGTTTGTGGGGGGGATTCTTGTTGTTGTTGTTGTTGTTTTGGTTTTTTGAAACAGGGTTTCTCTGTGCAGCTCTGGCTGTCCTGGAACTCACTCTGTAGACCAGCCTGGCCTCAAACTCAGAGGTCCACCTGCCTCCATCTCCCAAGTGCTGGGATTAAAGGCATGCGCCCCCACCACCCAGCTTATTTTTTGTTTGTTTTACCATTTTTTTTTCATTTGAGTCAGAACTCTAAAATGATTTCTATATTATAGTCATTTGTAGTCATTTGCTGTGTCTCAGTATTTTCCCATTTGTAAGTTTCTCCTTCTCTTGCCTTTTACCTCTTGTGGTTGAAGAAATGACTTCTTCGTATTACTAGTTTCCCACAGCCTCAAACTGTCGCTTGCTTCAGGTTCTACCTCTGTCTCCACCGTTTCCTGTGACCGGTGGGTGCAGCTAGAGGCTTTGCTCAGATCCAGATCCTGGCCTCTCTTTGGCAGGGTAGAGAAGGCTGCAGCCAGGGACAGCATTGTTGGGCTCTCGCACAGTGACTTGAGATGGATTTTAGCTGATGCTCTTTAGTTTTTGCTCTGTGCACAACAGTGTGCTTACTTTGCAGGCAAGTATCTCTAATCTTGGTGGAGTCTCATAATGTTAGCCCATGCCGGTCTATTGCTGGTGATCAGACTTCTGTTGGGCCAAGTAATGGCAAAAGGTTTTTAGACGGACCCCTTGGTTCCTTGTGCTGCGTGTGGTTTAGATTCTTTTTATGAGTTCACCTAGAGCTACATAAAATAAGCTCTTTTACATTCAGTAATAAAATCCAAAAACCTACCATCTAACTGAATTATTTGTACCCAGGCTTTTGGTACTGGGGTTTTCACCGTGCGTGAAAACCCACAAGGACAGATTTCCCTCTGAACTCCTGTCTTCTGCAGGTGCACCTTGGCTCTTTCTTCTCTCCCTGCTCTCTCTTCATGCTCATGGTACTGACAGTACCCTACTGTTCCCCAAGTGTGAGAAACTGGCTCGGGGTGGACACGGCAAAACTAGCTCTCATTGTGTGTGAGCGTCTTTAATTTATTCTGCTCAGTTCTCTCTGTAGACCTCAGTTCTACTGTTTATTAAATGAAACCACTGGAATTCTTGATCTGAACAGTAAACACCAGGCGGTGTTGACCAACTGCCGCGTTTGGAGATTAGCGGCTTGCTCTGTGCCTGGCGCAGAAAGGCCCCAGCAGCTGCGAGTGCGTGGCTTCCTAGTTGGCGTGCGAGGAGTGATTTATGATTTTCTTTTTGTTTCCCTTTTTTGTTTGTTTTCCTTTTTTGGGACAGAATCTTACAAAGTCTAGATTGGCAACTCAGTGTCTCGAAGATGACCTTGAACTTCTGACTCTCTGCTTCACCTCCCAAGTGCTGGGCTCACAAGCACACACCATCATACCTGGCTAAGCCATTCTTCTTGTTCTTGTTCTTCTTTGTTTTTCAAGACAGGGTTTCTCTGTGTGGCCCTGGCTGTCGTGGAACTCACTCAGTAGACCAGGCTGGCCTTCAACTCAGAGATGCACCTGCCTCTGCCTTCTGAGTGCTGGGATTGAAGGTGTATGCCACCACTGGCTGGCTAAGACATCTTATTGTTACTATGTTCAGTCATAAAGACCTTTAAAATTCTCGTCTGCAACAGTGTTTGGTTAGTTTCTAATAAACAGCAACTAGCTCTCGTTTCCTGGTCTCAGCAGCGCTGTGCTATTTGAAAGGCTGTACATCCTAAAGTGTGTTTTGTTCCCTTTTCCTTGGTAAGACTGGGGAACTTACTTTTCTAAGACCGGTGTTGTTTGGGTTCCTTGAAAATGTGCTTTGTTCTAGATGTGCATTGAGCTTCTCTAAAGCTAGCGCTGGCTCGCTGCTGAATGAGTGACTTTTGTGTCCTTCACTTGCAGGCTCGTCTCTCATACATGCGGGTGAAGTATCTTTTCTTTTCCTGGCTGGTGGTTTTTGTTGGAAGCTGGATCATGTACGTGCAGTACTCAACCTATACGGAACTCTGCAGAGGGAAGGACTGTAAGAAGATTATAGTAAGTACTTTAAAGTCTTCGGTTTTTTGAAAAACCTCCTGTAACCAACTATAGTTACTATGTAAGGACTGACTAATAAGTGTCTTCAACAGTAAAGGCAATTTAATATTGTACTTGTGCTGAAATTCCTAACGAATATATAATACAGGAAAGTCAGTGTACCAGTGTGGAAACAGTCTCACTGCAGAAAGGGATTTTGTTTTAGTTTTCAAATGTATTTGAAATTTGGGTTATTATATATCAGATTTTTTTAAATGTTTAGGATATAAGTGTGGTATTATAGACTTTCTAGAATACTTTTGTTTATTTTTGTTTGTTTTTAAGAAAGCATTTCTCTGTGTATCCTTGGCTGTCCTAGAACTTGCTCTGTAGACTAGGCTGGCCTCGAACTCAGAGATATGTAGAGATATTTTGTTTGTGATCTAACAAGTAAAACTTGTTAGAGTGCAGAGCTAAATCACTAGTTAGCCATAGAGGCCAGGCAGTGGTGGCACACACCTTCAATCCCAGCACTCAGGAGACAAAGGTAGGTGGACCTCTGTGAGTTCAAGGCCACCCTGGGCTACACTAGATTGATCCAGTCTCAAAGAGAGCAGAGCCCAGAGGTGGTGGCTCACATCTTTAATCTCAGTACTTGGGAGTCACAGGCCTTTAAACCCAGCGCTAGGGAGGTGGAGACAGGAGTGATAGGTATGGCTGGAGCTCGGATGCAATCTGAGAATTAGTAGAGAGTCTCATAAAAACAGAACAGAACAACAATAAATGTATGGTTCTGAAATAAGTGTTTTGATATATATTGAAAGGTATTATAGAAAATAAGGAGTTAACGTAGTCGAACCTCCATTACTCAAAAGATGAGTGCTTCACAACCAGCAGATACTGCTATTAATCTTGAACTGATAAAATCGACCGCCCCTTCAGTCTGAGCATTGGTAGAGGGAAAAGGCCTCTCTGGTGCCTGGCTGCATGCTTTTCTGATCTTTAAGCTGTCATCCCTAATACCTGACTCCAGATTTTTATTTAAGACGAATTAGAATTTGTGCAACAGTGATGTGCATCTCCTGCCTCCCAAGGGCTGGAATTAAAGATGTGTGCCACCACACCCATTTTCATTTTATCACTTCAAGGTTAATAGCAGTATCTGCTGGTTGTGGAGCACTCTTATTTTAAATACATGAGGTTTGACTAAGTTAACTCCTTATTTTCTATAATACCTTTCAATATATATCAAATCGCTTACTTCAGAATCATATATTTATTTTTGTTTTGTTCTGTTTTTACATGACTTAGGCTTAAACCAAGGACCTAAGGCATCCAAGCAGGTGCTTACCTCCAAACCGTACCCTTCTCATAAAACTGCAAAATATCTAGAGTGTGTGTGTATGCATGCATGTGCATGTTTGTGTGTACATGTGTGTGTGTGTGTGTGTGTGTGTGCTCGTGCATGTGCAAGTGTGCGGCTTTGAATGTCAGAGGACAGCTTTCAGTTCTCTTCTTCCTCCGTGTTCCTGTTTCTGCCACCGCTCTCTGCTGTGCTTTCTGTGTGAGCTGATTCCCCTTGTCTTCTACTCACTCACCTTGAGTGCTGAGGTAACATGTGTGAGCTGGTTCCCCTTGTCTCCTCACTTACCTTAGGAGTGCTGAGGTAACATGTGTGAGCTGATTCCCCTTGTCTCCTCACTCACCTTAGGAGTGCTGAGGTAACAAACGTAAAAAGCTGAACACAGGGATGCATGCCTAAAACCTCAGTCAGGGAAGCAGAGACAGGAGGACTCAGATGCTCGATGACCAGCCAGTTTAGCCAGTCCATGAGATCAGTAAAGGAAGGAAATGATAGGAGAAGGTATCACAGATGGTCCCCACATGCAGGCATAGCCGGCCACACACACACACACACACACACACACAAACTTGCATTCACACAGCAACACACACAAATACGTATAATCTCTGAGTCAAGTATTCTTTGTTCACCATATTTGGAAACAAAGTTATTAACAGAAATAAACAACTACCATTACTGAATATTTATCTCAGTATCTTTAATATGGTAGCGCATGTTCACACTTGGTTAGAAGGAAATGCACCCTGCCAACCCCATCTGGATGTTAGAGCGACTGCCCTCAGATGGAGCCCGAGGTCACACCTTATTAAACACAAGGCGTCTGTTGGCACATACCCTGCCACTGTGAAATACCACTGAAGCACCTCACTATTGTTTACCCTGACTTCCCTTTGATAGAAAGTAGAAATGATGTAATGAGAACAGGAAAATTCTGAGAAGGAGGAAGCTGATTCCTCCCACTCCTGCCCAGATCACCGAAGCAGCAGGATGTGAACTGCTCCACTGAAAAAAGGTACTGAGCCACATGGCTAACATAGGTCAGAAAAATGTGTTAATCAAGATGTGAGAGTTAGCCAGTGAGGGGCTAGAGCTAATGGGCCAATCAGCTTATAATTTATGGAGACCTATGTGTGATTTTCTTTGGGGCTAAACACTTGTGGGGTACCGGGCAGGACAAAAACATCAACAAACAAGCAGGCCTGGCCCCACCATGTTACAAATCTAAAGAAAGAAGACTTTGCCGACAGAGAGACCATTGTAAGTAGAAGGGTAGAGGAAAGCTTATAGAGGAGGTAGTACCTGTTGGGCGGCAGAGGCGGTGGATCTCTGAGCTCAAGGCCAGCCTGGTCTATGTAGCGAGTTCCAGGCTAACCAGGGCTGCGTAGTGACACCTGTCTCAAAACAAAACCTCCCGGAGCCTTATAGAATAGAAGGATCTGGGCCACAGCAAGGGAGTGTTTCTTCCCCATACTGGGAGTCAGGCTTACCCAGCATTTCCTCCCTAAGAACACTGCTGATGTGCACAGGCCACGGAGTAACGAGAGACATGTAGAAGCCACCATACCTTGGACTTGGCTAGGACCTGGTTACCTGTAAAAGATTTTTCCTCCTTTTTTGGGGGGTGGGGGTGAAGTGGGTTGAGGAGGGACAGGATCTCTCTGTAGCCCAGACTGGCTTAGAAATCGCTATGTACCCCAGGCTGGCCTTGGCCCTGCTGCCTCAGCCTCTGAAGTGCTGGGATTCTAGCTGAGCCACTATGCGCTTGATAACAGGCTCTGACAGCTAGAAAAAGCATCTGGAGTTAAGTAGGGTCCCTAGGAAAACCAAAGTCAGCCTGCAGAGTTTGTAAGGTGAGAAGCCACTTCTGAAAATGAGAGCAACCACTCTCCCTGGTCGGAAGGGGTCTCTCCTTTTCCTGTTATGCTCCCTCCCCACTAATACATAATTATAATCCCCTAACTGCTGGATCATTTCAGCCAGTCCTGTTTGGTGCTCAGCCATACAGAAGTCTTGTATAATTGGGCTCTGTAGGCAGGATTTCCTAGTCAAGCCCTGTTTCATTAGCTGGAGCGGGAGAAGTACTTCTGTGTGTTTCTCAGGGCCACAAGGTTCCATCCTCTGACTGGCTCCTCTGATGGGGGTTCACGACCCTGTCTGTAGTTGCTGGGGTGCGCCCCTGGCCAGTGGCCCTGTGTGAGTATTAGAGGAACACACCTTTTAAACAGAGGCACTAAGTGGTCCCGGGGACTCCAAATCTAATCCGTCTCTCTTGAGGTTCAGTTCCCAAGGATAATGATCTGTTACTTATGGCAATAATCATGAGATAGACTGAGGCCATTGGAGCCATGTTCTTGATTAGACAGTGATGCTTAACAGTTTTATTTAGCTTGGCCTGGCTTGGGCATCTTTAAAGTGTGAGAGGAAGTCAGTAGAGGAAGAGATGGAAAAGCTTAAGACAGAGCGCTGAAATGGTGAAGACTGGCAGACGTGAGAGGAGGACAGAAAATGTTGTTTTCAGGCATTGTGACAAGCGCGCCTCTGCTCTGTGCGCGCGCGCGCGCGTGTGCTCGCACATGCGTGTGTGCACGTGTGTGTCTATATTTGTACACGTGTGCCTGTCTCTCTGCAGTGTGTATATATCTGTGTGTCTTGTATCTGTATCTCTTTGTGTGTATGTGTGTGGGTATCTGTGTGTCTGTATTTGTGGACCTGTATCTATATGTACGCCTGTATCTGTCTATATACGTGTGTGTGTCTCTGGACGTATGTGTCTCTGTGTGCCTGTTTTTAGTCTTGTTAAGGAAAAGCAGCAATCTGAAAGTGGCATTTGAAATACATTTTTAGATCATGCATTTTTGAAAATATTTAAAAGCCAAGTACTATATACATTGCTTGTTGTTACTGCCCCCTTGTGGTCCAGTCTGTAGTTTGGGGCAGGATTCTGTCAGGGCAAGTGGGTTTTGTAAAAAGAAAGGTAAATAGTGCCCTCTTCTGATACTGTGAGGTATGTGCAAGCAGAGGCAAAAAGGTGCTGTTTATTAGAGTAGTAGTAAGTTTTAATTTTTTTATTTTAATTTTTTAAAAATTACTTAAAATTACTGGTTATTTTGATGCACAGATGAACACTTTTGTAGACATTACTTGAAATGGTTGTAGTTTTATGAAGCCAGCTGCCTTTTTCACACATGTGTGTGGGACGGTTGCCTTTGATCTGTGATAGGAAAACCACAAGCTGAAGAGCATGTTGTGTGACTGCGTCTGTGATGCAGGACTGGGTTGAGGCCTTTGCTCACAGCCAATCTGATTCTTACAGCTGTATTCCGGACTGGTTGCTGCTTAGTGGTTTACCAATAAGAGACTTTGTAAGAAGAAAACAAAAAGGAACTTAGATATTATGGGAAAGTAACACATTTTTCATACTAATTTTTTAAAAAGGGAATACAATCCTATTTGATGGAGGAAGGTCATTGGTTAATTATAATAATCCAACTGCTTGGCCTCATAGCTTAGAACATAGATGGGAGGAGTAAACAGAATAGGATGCTGGGCGGAAGAAGAAGTGAGGTCAGACTCTGCTCTGCTCCCGGGGAGAGCCGACAGCTCGGGAGCAGAGACGCCATGCTCAGCCCTCCCAGGTAGACGCAATAGCTCTGCGCTCTGAGGCAGACGCATGAAGCTCAGACCCACGATGGACGGAGGCTAGAATCTTCCCGGTAAGCGCACCTTGGGGTGCTTACACACATCATTAGAAATGGGCTAGTCCAGGTGCGAGAATTAGCCTGTAAGGGCTAGAGTTCATGGGCCAAGCAGTGTTTAACTGAATACAGTTTGTGTGTTGTTATTTCGGGCATGAGCTAGCCAAGCGGCCGGGGTGTTGGGGACGCAGCCCCGCCGCTCTTATTTCAACACCTATTGCCCTCAGTGAACAGCTGGTACTGCAGGTGCATACCCATGCCTTTGACTCCCAGTCAGAACCACTGTGTTCTTTACATTGTTTGTGGAGCACAAGTGCGGGGCCACTTCAGAGATGCAGTGGTGGCCTGTGCCTTTAAGTCACCTTGTGTTCCAGTACACACGATAGCCAGACTGCAGATGGTGTTAGACCTGGGGAAGGATACAGGCCCAGGAGCAGGCGGCAGTTACTCATTCGGAAAGGGAAGTGTTCAGAAGGGGCCGTTCTTTTAAACAGAGCGATCTTGGGATTGGAGAATTGAAGGTCGGGACAGCTGAAGAAGGCAGCTGTCAGTGTTGCCCCAGAGGTTCTTTATGATAGAGAATCCTGCACCTAGGTGAGAGCCTGGCGTGTTCCCTCAGCTCCCGGTTGGCAGGTACTTCTACCCTCTTTTTAATGATGTGCCAGGCATTGCACAGAGTCCTGAAAAGACAACATGGGAGTTGTGGCTCCATCTTAGCTGGCTTATGGGGAGGGAGGGAGGGAGGGAGGGAGGGAGGGAGGGAGGGAGGGAGGGGACCAGAGACTTCTGTGGGGACTCTAGGAGTGGCGTCTGCTGAGTCAACCTTAAACCTGCTCTGCTAGTCTAGTCGAGCTTGTCAGTCAGGCGCTTTACCAGCTGGTTAAAAGCACCGCCCTGGAGGCTGACTGGGCCCAGGTTCCATGTCTGCAAACAGAGCTCCATGGCGGTGTTCAGAGGACCTCTAGATCTAGACCCTTTTTCTTTGGAGCAAAAGATTTTGGTTACTGATTCAGTTGTTGTTGGGTATGCAGTGTTGGAAATGAACCCTCATATATGCTGGACAAATACTTCACTATATTGGTTCAGAACTGTGTGTGTGTCTTGCTTTTTTCATTAACTTCTTAGGGAAGTTTCTTTGTCTTTTTTGTTGTTTTGTTTTTCAAGACAGGGTTTCTTTGTGTAACAGCCCTGGCTGTCCTGGAACCCTATTTGTAGACCAGGCTGGCCTCAAACTCACGGAGATCCGCCTGCCTCTTCCTCCCAAGTTACCTTTTTATTGCTGTGACAAGGAACACTTATCACATGACCAAGGCAATTTATAGAAGAGTTACTGGGGCTTATGGTTTCAGAGGATGAGTTATGACTTCCTCAGAAGAATGGCATCAGGAAAGCAGGCATAGGGCTGGAGCAGTAGCTGAACATTGCAGCCTGTCCTCCAGGAATTGGAAATGGCATGGGCTTTTGAGATGACGCACTTCCCCCAAATCCTCCCCAAACAGGTCTACCAGCTGGGGACTAAGAATTCAAACGTGTGTGTCCATGTGGCTAGGTAGCATACAAAGTAATGGCTTCTCCATACATAGGTATCGTACAGTGTGCTAATTCTTTCCCCTCATTTCTTCCTCATGCTTCCTCCTCCAGCAATTCCCTTTCCCCCACCAGTTCTGATTTCATTACTTAAAATATTCGCGAGTAGCCAGGTTGCTCATGGCCGTAGTCCTAGACTTGGGAGGCCAGTGCCGGAGGATTGCCACATGTTCAAGCCTAGGTACTTACTGAGTTCCAGCTCAGCCTGGGTTAGTGTGAAACCTGTCTAGGACAAAAATATTCGAATGGTTTATTAATTTTGTTCAACTTTGCTGTATCTTCTGGCATTATTTTTGTTATTTATATTTTTCTAAAAACTTGTACATTTCAAATATATTGCCATAAAGTCATTGTATTTTTCCCAACCACTACCCAGCACTTCCCTGTTTGTTGTTGTTTCCTCTCCTGTGTTCATGGTCAGGTTTGCTGAGGCTTCTGTTTTAAGTTTCTAAAGACGGAGCTCTGGATATTGCTGGGTTTTCCTGCACCTGTTGCTCTGCTCCCATTAGTGCTAGGGTTTTGTGAGCTCTTTAGGCCTAACTTAGTGTAAACCTCAAGTTTGAGCCTCTTTAATGACTCAGTGTAGTTTCGTGTTTTTTCGGCCTTGCATTTAAGGCTGTAAATCCCCCTCTAAAGGATATGCTAGTTGTATCCTACAAGTTTTGTTTTTCCACTCTGAATATTCTGCATTTTCATTTTTAATTCTACCTCAACCCAAATTATGCATTGAAATACCCTTTCAGATTTCTTCCTCATCCCTCCTCCTCTCCTTTTCCCCCCTTCTCTCCTTTTCTTCTTCCTGCTCCCCCTTTTGAAAGTAGGGTTTCATTCTCGTCCAGGTTGGCCTAGAGGTCAACCTTGTAGCCCAGGTAGCTGTGATGAAGTTTTTGAAAATATAGTTCTTCTCTTCTTGGATAAAGTAGAAACCATACTACTTCAGACCATGTTGAGTGGGGAAAAAAAAAAAACGCTTCCAAAATTCTGTGTATGCTCCAATAGCTAGCTTCTCACAGAGCTGGTAAATAACAATGCTTAAATTCAAACCCGGGCACGTCTGTCTAAATCTGCCTGCCTCTGCCTCCTGAATGCTGGGATTAAAGGTGTGCAATACCATCTTTTGGCTTGAGAACTTCCTCTTAAAGACCGTATCTCTCAGTTACTCGGATCCTTCAGATAGTTCTACTTATGGACATTTACTTCTTTATCTCCTGGTTTTCAGTGTGACAAATACAAGACCGGAGTTATTGACGGACCTGCATGCAACAGCCTCTGTGTCACAGAAACACTGTACTTTGGAAAATGCTTGTCCACCAAGCCCAACAACCAGGTATGGACAGAAATAAACACTCCAGAATGTCAGTAGGTCTACTCATATCATCATTAATTACTGTTTTTCCTACAGAGTCTCATGTGGCTCACACTGGCCTCCGACTCTCTCTGTGGCTGTAGCTTTTCTAAATCCGTCTGTCTCCAACTCCTAAGGGCTGTCTCTACAGTCGTGTGCCACTGTACCTGGCTAGTGAACTCAAAATTCCCTTAAACTAAAAGCATCATTAAAAAATTCTGAAGCACCAGGTGTTAGTGGTGCAAGCCTTTAATCCCAGCACTCAGGAGATAGAGGCAGGAGGGTCTCTGTGATTTTGAGGTCTGCCTGATCTACAAGAGCTAATTCCAGGACAGCCAAGACTACACCAAGAAACCCTGTCAGAAAAAAAAACAAAACAAAAAGTCTTGAAGCTAAGCATGGTGTGCACGTATCAAGAAAGATTTCAAGTTCAAACCCAGCTTGGTATACATAGCAAATTCCAGGTCAGACAGGACTACATAGCAAGCTCCTGTCCATTCAGTAGGTATTTGTTTAGGAAGGCATGGTGGCGCGTGTCTACAACCAAGCACTCGGGGACTGAGATGGAGGATCACTGCACGTTTAGTGTCAGCCTGAACTACCTGAAAAGACCCTGACATGGTGGAACACACAGACTTGTGAACCCCTTCCCCAGCATCTTAGAGGAGTGCTGTGTGATGGACAGCTGTCCTTAAGCAACTGGCATTACCCGGAAGGGTGGGAGACACACAGCTCATAGATGAGCAAATAAATAATAAAGTCATTATAAATGTACTTTCTATCTGGGAAAAGCACAAGGTGAAATAGCAAAGGAGGTGGAGACAGATGTGCTTGGGAGCTGGTACGCACCGTCTGGGGGTGTGGCGCAAGGCCCTGGGTTCTCTCCATGGCAGGGCAGATTCCTGTACTCTCAACTCTCAAGGGGTGGAGCCAGACGGACCAGAAGTTTAAGGTTACCTTGTTGGATTAGAAGTCCAAACATCAAGGGAGGAGTTGCTCCAGACACCACTCACACAGCCACAATTGATGAAGAGCAAGAGGATTTTTGTTCTGTCATGACAGGGTCCCTCATCGATAGCTGCTACAGTCCATCTTTTTTTTTTTAAGATTTATTTATTAATTATGTATACAACATTCTGCCTCCGTGTATGCCCGTACGCTGGAAGAGGGCGCCAGATCTCATTACAGATGGTTGTGAGCCACCATGTGGTTGCTGGGAATTGAACTCAGGACCTCTGGAAGTGCTCTTAACCACTGAGCCATCTCTCCAGCCCCTAAAATGTGTAGCCCAGGCTGGCCTCGAACTCGTGATCCTCCTGCCTCTGCCTCCTTCAGCAAATCCTACCGGCGTGCGCCACCACTACCGGCTACAGTCCATCTTTTAAAGCGAAAAGCCACAGACACAAGGGGGGAACCTATAGGTTGTTTTCCAATTTATTGGATTGGCTTATTCAAAGGGTTCCTAGCAGTGGCTGGTCTATTCCAGGGCAGGAGAATAGCTGTGTGATGGGGGAGGTAAGGGAGAGCATCTGTGGGCCTTCCTGACCTTTGGTTCAGTGGCTAAATCAATACATCAGGAACTGAGTCAACATCTGTGGGTTCTATCTGCCTCAATTCCCAAAATGGAGTTACGATTGAAGATTATTCACAAGGACACAGGGGGATGAGCAGTCCAGCATGTGTGTGTGTGTGAGCGACTGTCCCTTTTCCAAGAGAGAGTGAGTGTAAGGTTTTAGAAAACTGTCTTAGGGTTGAGGGGGCTTACAAATGCATTTAGTCTTTCAACCTTTGTCTACATAGCCAGCTTGAGGCCAGCTTCGGACTCATGAGTTCTTGTCTCAAAAATGAATGAATGGGTCAGCACCATAAATTGAGCTGGTATTCAGGGAAAGTTTTTAAAGATAACATTTGAGCTCATACTTCAAGAGGAATTAAACGGTAGGCATAGGAGAATGAACTAAATCGCAAGTAAACCACAAAAAGCTGATAAATACGAAGCAGAAGAACTTATCATTAAAACAATATCAAGAAAAAACAAGATTATTGCAGTTTTCCTGGATGAGGTTCAGGACAAATGACTGGGTAATGAGTCAGCCTGCCTGCCAGACTTCAGTCTTGAGGTTTGGCTTTTTTTATAATCCCCAATGAAGGACTTCCACCTGGTGTAACTGAAAGTCCATCTGTCTGGGGTTCCAAATATGATTGGGTATATTTTGATATGCCATTGTTTATTGGCACAGAAAAACACGATCTGTCAGTTTGTGCCCCTTGGAGTGCTGCGGATGGTGGTGGCCAGCAATCTGTGGGGGCTCAGAGTAAGGCTTTATAAAATGGGGTAGTCCCGGGGTAGGCACAGCCTGAGCTCCCCAGGGCCGCTGTTCCTTGGTTCCTATCTACCTTACAGTGAAGTCCACAGCCAGAGTCCCAAGGCCTCAGCTGCTTTAGGGAAGGAAAATTCAGGGACCTTCTGTTAAAACAAAGTTCAACTTCCAGGGGTGTGTGTTGAAACACACCTTTAATTCTGTGAGTCCAAGGTCAGCCTAGTCTGTGTAGCAGGTTCCAGGACAGCCAGAGCTACAGAACAGAGAAGCCCTGTCTCAGGGTTGTGGTACACAGCTGCAGTCCCAGCATGGGGGAGGCAAAGGCAGAGTTTAAGGCCAGCTTGGTTTACAGAGCCCACAAACGAAAATCTATAATGAAAACCCCCGTCTTAGAAAGGAAAATAAAACAACAAAAGACAACAAAAAAAATAATTCCCATCCCAAATGGAGAAATGGGACAGAAAGATGAGACTGGACATGATCAGAGTTAAGGCCCACAGCTCCTGAATGTGGCGTTCAGGCTCCTAAGAGCTCCAGCAGGCTCAACCCTGGGAGTCGATGCCTGTGACACTCACTCCTTGTTCCTCACATCCTCTTCTAGTTTCTTTTGCAGGTGACTTTACTTCAAGCTTAATAACCATTTTTGGATTTAACACACCGTTTAGCCTTGCATAATGTAGTAAATACGATATAATGTTAATTTGATACATAGCAACAGCCTGAACAGCTTAGATTCTAAATCTTAGCTGCACTGCTTTTGTTTGTTTTTTGATTTTTTTGAGACAGGGTTTCTCCTGGCTGTCCTGGAACTAGCTCTTGTACACCAGGCTGGGCTCGAACTCACAGAGATCCACCTGCCTCTGCCTCCTGAGTGCTGGGATTAAAGGTGTGCACCACCACCGCCAAACTGCTGCATTGTGTTCATCTTTTAAAGTCTTCTAAGGAAAAAGCCTTGGGAATACTTCAGATTCGCATTCAGAAATGAAGTCGGGAGCGGGTGTGCTGGTGCGTGTTGAAATGAAGTCGGGAGCGGGTGTGCTGGTGCGTGCGTTGAAATGAAGTCGGGAGCGGGTGTGCTGGTGCGTGTTGAAATGAAGTCGGGAGCGGGTATGCTGGTGCGTGCGTTGAAATGAAGTCGGGAGCGGGTGTGCTGGTGCATGCGTAGCATTCAGGAGATTAAGGCCAGAGGATTTGAGACCAGCCTGGACTATACAGTGACACTATCTCAAAAGGTAAAAATAAAGTCACTGATCTAGTTCAGTGGCTCAGTGCTTGCTTGTGTTGTGTAGAAGAGACCCTGAAAATATGCAGCTGTCCGCTTTGTACCGTCTCCTCTCGTATGATTCGTAATTTGCCATTCTTTTTCACAAAGATGTATTTAGGAATTTGGGATAATCTACCAGGTCTTGTGAAGTGTCAAATGGAACAAGCTCTTCATCTTGACTTTGGAACTGAATTGGAGCCAAGAAAAGAAGTAGTGCTGTTTGATAAACCAACCAGGGGAACTACTGTGCAGAAATTCAAAGAAATGGTCTACAGTCTCTTTAAGGTGAGTGTCTAGTCCTGCACCTGCAGTGTGAAGCTGGGTTCACACAGAGGAACCCGCAGGACCCTGTCTTAACTCGCTGTATTGTTGGCATTCTTTCCTTTCAAGCCTCCGTCCTGAAGAAATGACCCCAATAAAAGGGGGAAAAAATGGATGTTAACCTTTATATTATTTATAGTAGCTATAAATAGAATTGAGGGGCACTCGATTGCTGCACATTTTGACATTCAGTTGATAACAAGAGCCAGGCACAGCATCTTATACCTGGAATTCAACTACTTGGAAGACTGAGGTGAGGCTGGAAAGTTGCCTCAAGTTTGAGGCCAGTTTAGTTGGGCTACATAGTTAAGTCCCAGGCCAGCCTGGCCTACAGTGAGGCCATGAGCATAAATAAGTCTGATACAAAAAAAAAAAAAAAAAATGAAATAAAATTAATGTAGTCTCAGTAGCTGGATTCCCATTATATGGGGGAATGAGTCAAGGACCACTAAACTATATCCCTAGCCCTTCCCTTTTATCTTTTGTTTTGTTTTTTTGAGAGTTTCTCTGTGTAGTAGACCAGGCTGGCCCCGAGCTCACTGAGTCTGCCTGCCTCTGCCTCCTAAAGGCCAGGATTAAAGGTGTGCTCCAGCTTCACCCAACTCCTTTTTAGCTTTTTAAAAATTTACTTTGAGACAGACTAAATTGACCAACCAGACAGGCTTTGAATTGTAATCCTCAGCTTTCTGTATTATTTCTAGTATTATAGGTGTGCACCATTACATTGGATTTGAAATTATTTAAATCCATGTTCGTGAATGCTTACAGTCCCAGGGTTTGGAAGGCAAAGACAAGAGCAGTTCAGGCCTACAGTTCAGGCCATCTCAAAAGAAAAACCTGTTTAGGTTTTTCTTATTTTTTTTAGGTCTCATTTTCAAAAAAATAGTAACTAGAAGTAATTTACTTTCTTATTCTAAGGAAATGGCTCAGAGGTCACTTGCCGCCAAGCCCAATCTCCAGAACCCACAGGGTACAAAGAGGGAACCGATTTCCACAAGCTCTTTTCTAACTTCCACCCCACGCCAAGCCCAGACACACGCTGCATGTGTGCCCAGACACACACACAGTATACATGATAATCATGTTCGGTATTTGGGAGGTGTAGGGCATTCTTTCTGTGGCAGGAGAACTGCTCGCATGGTGACGTGACCTACAGACTGATTCTATTACAGAGAGGCCTTTGGTTTTGTTTTGGACTAGAGATTAAATTCAGGACCCTCACACATGGTACTGGTACTCTAGTCTGGCACTAAGAACATTTCAGCATTTCTTTTATATTCAGACTTATTTGCTAAGATACACAAGCTTAAATTAAGGATCCTCCAAATTTTTACTCCTTCTTTGTAACTCAACAAGTATCTTTATCTTGACAGGCAAAATTAGGTGACCAAGGAAACCTCTCTGAACTGGTCAACCTCATCCTGACAGTGGCTGACGGAGACAGAGATGGCCAGGTCTCCTTAGGAGAAGCCAAGTCAGCATGGGCCCTTCTCCAGCTGAATGAGTTTCTTCTGATGGTCATACTTAAAGATAAAGAACACACCCCCAAACTAATGGGGTTCTGTGGTGACCTCTATGTGATGGAAAGTGTTGAATATACCTCTCTCTATGGAATAAGTCTTCCATGGGTCATTGAACTTTTTATTCCGTCTGGGTTCAGAAGGAGCATGGATCAGTTGTTCACACCATCTTGGCCTAGAAAGGCCAAGATAGCCATAGGACTTCTAGAATTTGTGGAGGATGTTTTCCATGGCCCCTATGGGAACTTTCTCATGTGTGACACCAGTGCCAAAAACCTAGGATACAATGAGAAATACGACTTGAAGATGGTGGATATGAGAAAAATTGTGCCAGAGACCAACCTAAAGGAACTTATTAAGGACCGCCACTGCGAGTCTGACCTGGACTGCGTCTACGGTACAGACTGCAGAACTAGCTGCGACCAGAGCACAATGAAATGCACGGCAGAAGTAATACAGCCAAACTTGGCAAAAGCCTGTCAGCTGCTCAAGGACTACTTACTGCATGGTGCTCCCAGTGAAATCCGGGAAGAACTGGAAAAACAGCTCTATTCTTGTATTGCTCTCAAAGTCACAGCAAATCAAATGGAAATGGAACATTCTTTGATATTAAATAACCTAAAAACATTATTGTGGAAGAAAATTTCCTACATAAATGACTCTTAGTTCTTTTGGATAGCATTGTCATCATTGAGAATCTACATATAGTTTTAAGAACATTTAAGCCATTAAAAAGAATGGCTTCTGTCCCCGGAGCCTATGAAGCAAGTTATCACCTGAAATGTGTTGATAATAATGGCAAGTGTAGGGCCACGCTATGTTCAGAACTCATCCCTGCCCTTTCGTAAGTACATTCACTGTTAATATTTTGACTGAAATTAATGCTGTGAAAAGCCTCATTCCATAAGGAGTGAGTGCGCTGTAGATCTGTTGGCAAATCCCACTGCTGGACACGTCATTTGCATTGATGCTGCTCTGTAAACAAGGACATTTATATATGAATTTACTAATGTTTTAGCATGGTAAAAAGTCTGCACATTAACTCAAATTAAAAATGCCACACAGGTGAATTAAAATGACTCCTTTTATTAAAAGAATGGTTTGTTGTATTATACTTACACATTTTAACTTCACATGGAGTTTAGAAAGTTGGGAGCAACTCTTAGCTTCACAGGACGTTGCCCCTGACTGGAATTAATCTGAAGATCTGATGGGGTCATCTTAGCATCAATCATCAGCCAACAGACATCACCTAAGCTTAAGTAACCATGTTCATGAAGCCCAGTACCATAAAGCAAATCCCGAACCACCTCAGCTGACAAATCAAGGCTATTTTGACAGCATAAATCAAACCATTTTTCCTTCTTGTGGAACCAAGAGTTACTTCTTAGGAGGCATAAATGTATCACCTGGTTTTTTCCCATGTAAACCTTGTAAATTCAGGATTTAATACTGGACCCTTTTAAGTTATCTTCCTATGTATATTCAAGTATGGCACATACCTTTCAAGATCTGCATAAAACTTAAGGCCAGGCACTGGTGGTGCACGCCTTTAATCCCCAGAACAGAGGCAAGCGGACCTCTGTGAGTTAAGAGGCCAGCCTGGTCTAAAATGTGAGTTCCAGGACAGTCAGAACTGATACAGAGAAACCCTGCCTTGAAAAACCAACCAACCAATAAATAAAAACTAAGCCTAGAAAAGCCCACAACCCTTTTCTGTTCAAATGGTTAAAATCTGGACTTGTCATTCTTAAAACTTCCAGCCATGAATTCACAGTGGTTTGCTTTCAAGATTGACTCTGAAGTATTTTCTTCTCACTGGAAGAACTACGTCCCAATGACCGTGGGTCTGTAGCTTACTAGATTTGACACGCTAAAGGATAGCGATTCCTTCCAGGAAGACTAGAAACCCAAGAGCTCCGCTGGAATCCATGTAAAATGGCTTGTCTGGAAAAGTAACTAAGCTTGTTTTGTTGAGGTGGGGAAATGGCCAGCGATATGGATATACTCGCCCTCCATCCCAGCAGAGGCAGTGGACCTGAGTCCCACGCCTTTGGTTTCATGACTTCATGCTATCCCCCAGTTTCATAATAACAGCTTAGCTAACACAGAAATGGCTGCTTGGTCAATAAGTTTATTATCTTTATGAAAAACTCTTCATAGAAAATTGCTTTAGCTGTCAGCAGCCCGCTCCTGAGCTCTGAGGAAGCTTGCTTTCTTTTGAGCAACCCGATCTTTCTTCTGGGCAAGAGACATTTTGGGACGGTTCCACCTACAGGACAAAGTAAAAAATAAGAAAGGCAGGAATATAGCCCCCAAGTTCAGCTGAAAAGCAGCAGACTTTGTAACTGGATGGAAGTTGAAAACCTCATTATCTGGAGATGATTTTCATAGATTTGTCAATCAATCTCTCTCTCCTTTAGGTGACTGTACTCATGGCAATCCCCACGCCTCAACCTCTTGAGTGCTGAGATCACAAACGTGCCACCACACCCACCTCAAGTTTTAGCATATACTTAGCCACAATGGCTAGATTATCATTGCCATCCTAGGAGGCAGACTGTTGTTCTGGGACAGAATGGGCACCTCAGTAGCCATCTGAGGTCGGTGCATTGCTGTCACCACAATTGCTCTAGCAAACCTGGTTCCCTTAGCCGCTGCCACATTATGCAGAGCTAGTGATCGAGTTTGCACAACTGCACTGGAACTCTGAGCAGCGAGATGAAACCTTATTACTAGAGAACAGTAGAACACAAACCTCTTCTTCTTCACTTCTCTCTTGGGCTTCTTTTCATAGACCGGATTCTCTCGTATAGCAGCATGGGCTTTCTTATACATCTCCTCCATCTGGAACAAAGCAAAGCAAACAGTATTTGCCTTCTCTTTAGACGCCCTATTAGTGAGGGACAGCACTTCACTGCCTGCTCAATCTCAGCTCTCTAGAGAACTAAGCTGATGTTTGCTGCTTAAATGCCAAAGTGCACCCTACCTCTTCCTCACAACGTTCCCAGTGTCTACTGATGTTGACAGGCAGCCATGCCCAGTCTACAACAAACTTATCTTTACAGAAATAAACCGTTACCTGCAATCTACTGCCTGACCTGCATTCTGTCAAGGTAAGGCCTAAGATGGGAACTATGCAGGGGTAAGGAAGGCCCACTGACAACTGAGCCAGTGAAAGGACACAGAAAGGGCCTCACCAAACCTAGAAACCAGCTTCTTCTATCTCATATATCCCAGGTTTACAATCTACTTTTACATGACAAGCTTTTTAAAGCAATTCCCAGCATTGAAGACATACTCTGCCATTTACTCTTATGTGGTAGTTAGTACAGTCGCTAGAACCTCAAACCCATTTGATTAAATTTTGTTGTTGAAAACTTGATTCTAAACTCGTTTAAAGAAAATAAAGCTCCTTCAAAAGAAACCCGGTCTCCCCTCCCCGGTCAAAAAAAAAAAAGAAAAAGAAAAAAGAAAACTCAAGGTTGTAATCCTGAATGTGTAGTATTAACTCCAGCCCCCTTTTAAGAAGGGGTGTTCAAAAGCCAGGTGGAGGTGCACACCTTTAATCCTACCACTCAAGAGGCAGAGGCAGGCGGATCTCTGTGAGGCCAGCCTGGTCTAGAGTGAGTTTCAGGACAGCCAGGGCTATAGAGAAACCCTGTCTTAAAAACAAACAAACAAACAAACAACCACCACAAAAAAAATTTCTTGGCTGAATGTGGTAGCCTAGGCTTGTAATCCCAGTACCTTATATGCTGAGATTCCATCTCAGAAAATAAGTATCCCCCCCATCACAGTCCACCATAGCTAGAAAGTCTGCCTGAACAATGTAAACAACCTGGTTTTCCCAACAGAGAACAAACACAGCTTCTCATATGCAGATGAGGGGGTCATTTAGGTGAATCATGTCTGCAGAGAATAATACAAGAACACAGGAAGAGAATGCTGCAGATAAAATGAACTACGGGAGTTGGCGCTGGTGGCCTTTAATCCCAGCACTTGAGGCAGAGCCAGGCAGATTTCTGGGAGTTCAAGACCAACCTGGTCTCTGGAGTGAGTGTTAGGAAAGGCTCCAAGAGCCACACAGAGAAACCCTGTCTAGAAAACAAAACAAAAAAAGCCTGGGATAGAAGCTCAGTGGTTGAGCATGTATGTTTAGCCCTACAAAAACCTGGGTTTAATCCTGAATACCACAAAATACCACAAAAAGCACTGTGGCATGAACACAGGAAACTACTAAGGAATATGCATCTCGGGGCTGGAGAGATGGCTCAGAAATCCTAAACTCAATTCTAAGCAACCACATGATGGTTCACAACCAACTACAATGGGATCTGATGTCCGTGGTTCATAACCAGGTAAGGCACGATATATATGTATAACATAAATCTTTTAAAAATGCACCCAAAGCCCAGAAATGTGATGTTTTGAGCAAAGACAACGTAAGTAGGTCAATACAAGACCCAGAAAAAGCCTGCAGAAGCACAACCACCATCTTAAAAGCTCAAGCTGTGAGTTTAAGTTTCAAATGACATCCAAAGCATATGACCACAGAAAATGGTGCTTCCCAACCCATACTTTACAGTTACAATAGCTTAGTAATGGTGTGATGTGCTCTCTATAACACACACACACACTTTTCTTTTTGTTTTCGAGACAGGAACTAGCTCTGGAGACCAGGTTGGCCACGGATGCACCTGTGTCTTATTCCAGTGAGTTAATCTGCATCATCCTAGATGTCTAATACCAAATTCACTCTTGCAAACACAATACCTCCTCTGACCCCCTGCTTTTGCAAACAACCTGTACAGCTCCCCAGGATTAATGAACTCTAAAATATATTTTTTCATTCCATCCAAAAATCAAAATGTTAGTCACAGTAGGGCATGGCAGTACATGCCTTTAACTCCAATACTAGGGTAGGGTTTGGAAGGTAGAAGCAGGAGTATCTTAAGTTCAAAGACAATCCTGGTTGAATATCAACTTCCCTGGTTATGTTCAGGAGAAAGTGAAGCCTGGTAAGAACTAAAGAGTGAATAATGAGAAACAGCAGACCTGTTCTGGGACAGAATGGGCACCTTGGTAGCCATCTGAGGTCGGTGCATGCATGGCTGCCACCACAATTGCTCTAGCAAACCTGGTTCCCTCAGCCGCTGCCACATTATGCAGCGCTAGTGATCGAGTTTGCACAACTGCACTGAAAGTCTGACCAGTGAGATGAGGGAGGCAAGCAGTGCAGGAACCACTCCCACTACCGTGTTTGCACCCAAGACTGGAGATCCTGGAAGCCCACTCACATAAAGTACCTACTTTCCTACCCAATGCTAACTCTACTTAAGGCAGTAGCAGCCCAGGAGCCTATCTATCCACCCAGAGAAACATGCTACCTTCCTTTCTCCAACTGAAAGAAACCTCAGTTAAGATTACTACCCACTGAAACAAGCATTTGCTCAAGTGAACAGGCATGTTCAGGTAAATTTTTACCATGTCTGGAGTAACGTTGTTCTTTATGTACTGAGAGAACTGTTTCTTGTAAGCATCTTCATCTTCCTCCATTAGGTAGCGCATGTAGTCTGCAACATTCTGACCCATGATGTGCTTACGATGTACCTCTGCGTTGAACTCTTTGCTTTCAGAATCGTAGCCAGGAAATCGTTTGGTACTAAAATGAAATTTTCATGTTTTAGTGTCCACACAAGAAACTACTACATTCCCAGGAATCACTTCAGAGCTGCCATCAGTCCCGTCTTGAAACAATTATTGCATCATATGCAATCAAAGGACCAACTACTAACTGCTCAGTTAGCAGGATGTCATCACTAGCAGCTCTTCTCTGAATTCCACAAGATAAAGACTCCATAAACAAATTTGCTTTTCATCTTCAGGGTAGTCGATAGCCATTCCGTCTGTCTCCCAAGCATTTAACATAGCCAGATCAGCACTTTTTTGGTTCTTTCAATTTTGACAAGGTTTCTGTGTGTAGCTTTGGAGCCTGTCCTGGCACTAGCTCTGCAGACATCTGGCCTCCAACTCAGAGATCCACCCAACCTTGCTGGGCTTTTGAACCGTCACCAGTATTTTCTACACAAGTTTCCCCGCCCACTGGCACAGGAAGCAGCCCCATAACTCATCCCTCAAATCCTTTTATATCTCAGTACCTAGGATAAGAGGAATTAGTGATTTGTCTAAAGTCACAATGAAGATATTCAAGGAGCAATTTATAAGCCAATTCAAATCTACTTGACAAAAATCACACCAACTTTAAGAAACTACAAGTTAATCTACTTAATTTCCAAGAATGCTCAGCAATCTTAATTAATGGCTGGAAGCTTTGTTTCTAAATGTATATTCTAAAAACCACTCCCAACTCAATAAACCAAGTTTTACTCTGACCAGAAAAAGAAAATGCACAGGGCTAGGCAGTGGTGACACACGCCTTTAATGCCAACACTCAGGAAGCAGAGGCAGAAGATTATCACCTCAAGTTCCAGAGTAGCTTGGGCTAGAGAGCGAGACCTTGTCTCCTCTTTCCTAATGCAGGTTACAGTCCCTTCCTGTGCAGTTATCTAACATCCAGCAGGAACAGAATGATTGTTCCCGCCCAATCATTAACAGGAAATACTGGAGTCGAGGCAGAAACCTCGAATACGATTTATTAACTATGAGGAATAGACAAGCCTCCATCCACAGCTCCCTTCAGGGCCCCGAAAACTTTATTGCCAGTTGTAGTTCGAGCAAGACCAGCATCCAAATAGCAAGTGAAGGCCCCAGGCTGACCATCGATGCTTTCCACATTGTATTCATCTCCAGTCACCTCCACTTGGCCTTCGTAGATCTTGTCCATTCCAAACCTATTGAGAAGCTACCAACAGAGAAGGCAACATAAAAACCCATCGCAATGCACTCAAACCACCCTAAGTGTATTTCGTCTAACAATGGAACAATCTGATCCTTACATTTACTTGTGTGATTTTTGTATTTCTTCAGTCGTATTTGGCTACAATTTCAACATCTTCGGATGTAGTTTTAATAGATTTTAGGTAGGATCCCAGGCTGAAAGGAACAACTGTCTGCAGCTCTGCCGTGTAACGTCTTAATTTGGGCTACTCCTCTGCTGGTACATTATCTGGCTACGGCTTCACCATAAGCCAAGACCTCGCTAAGATGTTTTTACCTATCATAGATGCAACCTTCCCCCTACAAAAGCATATTTTAGCAACCCAGGATGATGGGGTCAACATTGACACAATGCTTGCCGACTACACTGCAAAACAGTCAAAACTGAGAGCACAAAAATAAGGCAGGTTTCCTATTTCCACCTCCTACTAGTAGATCCTGTCAATCACATAGAAAAGCGAAACAAAAAACATGTTAATGTCCACCCTCCAAAGAGGGGAGGATATTTTCTTAAATCTTAATGTCTAAATAAACTACCTGTGATAGATATCTCATCAAATCAGATTCTAAGGATCTGAGCAGAACACTCCTGGCCTACATCTTAAATGCAGGCTGGTAGAAGATTCACACACCTCTAGGTAGCTGGATCTTTGCTGGCCAACTAGCCATTCTCAAAGTGACTTTTCAAATTCAAGATTAAAAGCTAAGTTCGGGGCTATGAGACAGCTCACTGGGTAAAGATACTTTGTGCCCACCCCAGGAACACACGGTTAGAAGAGAACCAGCCCATGCAGGTGTCCTGACTGCCAGTGTGCTGTGGTAGGCGTGTGCCCCACTAATACACACAAATAAACACATAACATCAGCTCTCGGAGGCATTAAACAATCTGAAATACTCAAACTACACCCAATGGATAGCAAACCGCAGACCCCACCACTGAAGAAAACTCTATCAGACAGAGCTGGTCTAGACCTAGACAGATCCAGAAGTCACAGGTGACGCACCCTGCGGGCCAGCAGCAGGCCGGTACAATAGGCGGCAGCATAGTTTGTCAGGCCAACTTTCACTCCGTATTTCGGCAGCTCGTGTGCGTAGGCGGCACAGACTATCATGTCCCCCTCTATACGGGCATAGGCAATCTGCAGGGAGAAAAAAACAGGTTAGTATTTGTTGTTCCAGTGCCAGTCCCACCTAAGTCCTTTTAACAAGACAAGGGAGGGAGAAGAGACATCTATGAACATCTGTGTGTATGTGGACACCCACAGAACTACATAGAACTTTAGCAAAAAACACAGTATGGCTATAAAACACATACTACATGTTAGAACTTAGTTACAATTACAAAAAATAAGTAAATAAAAGTCAGGGCTGTGGTGCCAAATGCACTGGAGGCAGAGGTAGGTAGATCTCTGTGAGTTCAGGCCAGCCTGGTCTACAAAGTGAGTTCCACAACAGCCAAGGAGACATATATTCTGTCTCAAATCTCCCAGCCCCAAAAATCAAGTAAAAAACAAACAAACAAACAAACAAACAAACAAAAAAACCCCAACTCTTAAAATATCCTTTAGGCTAAATTCAACTAAGCCTTAGCAGGTGGTGCTCAGTTATCAGAACACAGACAACCCTCCCTTCACAGTCAATAAATTTGCATAGAAAGCAAGTGCACCCAGCCAGCAAATTTCAGCTACTCAGAACTTATGTGCAAGTTCTAAATACAGGAACTGCCATTTCTTGGAGGGCTTCCGCACATTTTTTTGTACATTTTAAAACCCATTTCAAACATAAATAACAAGCTGGCTTTTCAGTCCAGGACCTTACTGTACAGCCAGGTGGTGATCCTGCTTGGGGGCTGGAGACAGCTCAGTGGCCACGCCGCTCGGGCAGAGCCAGGCACAATTGCCAGCACCCACATGGTATCTCACAACTGTCTGTAACTCTAGTTCCAGGGCACCCAACATCCTCATGCAGGAAAAACACCAGTGGTCATTAAATAATAGTAATAAAAAAGTGGGCCTTCCTACTTTGAAACGATTACCAGCTTCTTTAATGAGTCAAGTGGCACAGAGTAAAAGCCAGGAGCTTGTGTATGACAAACTCCGCAGGAGTAATTCAGAGACTAGACCACATGCAAACCTGCTTCCCCAGCCTTTCTCCCAAACTCAATTAAAACTGGGTCAGGATTTCCAAACCTGCCCAAAAATAGCAACTTTTTTTTTTTTTTTTTGGAGACAGGATTTCTCTGTAGCTTTGGTGCCTGTTCTGGAACTAGCTCCTGTAGACCAGGCTGGCCTTGAACTCAGAGATCGGCCTGCTGGGATAAAAGGCGTGTGTGGCCACCACCCAGCCAAATAGCAATTTTGAAGCCTCAGCTTTAAACCTAACTCAAAGAAAACCTCTGTCACAGAGACTAAATAGAGTTGTAGAGTCTGATCACACAATGCTCAAACATAACTCACCTGGCAGATGATGTCTCTGTTAGTTACACGAACTATCATCCTGTATTTGGGTGTGTTGTACTTATTTTTGTCTTGGATCACTAATCGTTTCCGAGCATAGTAGTCGGTTTTACCCTCTGCAAGAACAAAAAAAATTTAAGACAGATATTCCACCACGAAGCTGATTCAGAAACAAGACCAGGAGAAAAGCTGCTCATACCTCGCCGCCTTCTAAATCTCACTTGGTATCTCTTGAAGTAGGCCTTGTTCTTGACAACTTTCACAAACCCCTTTAAAGGAAAAAAAAAAGGTCATCAGTGTTCTACTAAATGTTTCAATGTTATTTTTCAAGCAGGCTGTCACTATGTAGCCCAAGATGACCTAGAATTTGATAAGCTCCTGAGTGCTAAGTTAATAGACTCCAATCACTTTGCTTTAGTCTGTACTTCTGACCTGAGTTAACCGTGTAACAATAACATTCAAAAGCAAATTAATACAACTGTCAACTTGTAGCATGATTCTAGGCAGACTGGAATCTACAACCACTCTGGAGCAGTGGCTCTCATGCCATGACCCTTTAACACGGTTCCTCACGCTACTTCATAACTGTAATTTTGCTGTTAGGAATAGTGATGTAAATATCCAGTATGCGACCCCAACCCACAGGCTGAGATCGTGCAAACACATAACCAAGCATCAGAAAAGCTGTAAAGGTGGATGCAGAGGCAAGGCCCGAGACTCAGCCCTCCACAGCTGCGGGATCCTACTTTACTAAGCAGGTATAAACTCATTTTGTATTCTCTTTAAACATTTTGTATTCTCTTTGCTTTCTCGTGAACCCGTACCAATTGATCCCTGTGCCAACCTGGGAAGCATCACCCTGGACAGCAATCTGTGCTGAAAACTGGGCACCTCACCTCGAGAATTTAACCTCATAATTATCACTTCCTCCCTGCGTTTGGTGAAGACTTCAATTGAGTGCCTCGGTGCTCCGGGTCGGCGTACACTCCGCGGTCACTCGCACTGGGCAACGCTACCTACACCCCTCAGCCCACCTCCAAAGTCCGATTTCAGCAAACACACCGAAAACGAGGACCAGGCAGTAGCTAGGAAGGGGTTAAGAGCCGCCAAATCCCAAATGACGCGTGCTCCCTTCCGGGATCAGGAGTGCCACGGCGCCCAGCCTCCGCTGACAATCCCGGCTTGAAGGCCACTTCCCCGGGCCGGGCCGGGCCGGGCTTCCGCCCTGCAGCCCTCGGGACGCCCCGAGAGGCGGCCGGGCTCGAGCGGGGCGCCCGCCCCAGCAAGCCGCGTCCCGGGCACCCAACGCCGCAGCCCCTCCCCCCGGCAGCCATGAAGGCCACGCTAGGAGCGGCGGCCGCACAGCCGAGAATCGAGTGCCATCTGCGCCCGCGCCTCACGGGACGGGCCCCGCGCGGGCATCGGTGAGAGCAGAGGCCCCGGCCCCGTGCAGGCGCCGCCCTGAGCCCCCGATGCCCACTCACCATGGTGCGGAGCAGAAACCCGCAATCGCGGCTCCACGCAGACCTGCGGGCCCGGCGGCGCTAGGGGTAAAAAGACCGGAGTGTCGTGCGCATGCGCAGTATGTAGCGCCGCCAAGACGCCGGCGACGTGGGGAAGAAAGTGGCCGGAGCCGTCAAGGCGCTCGGTCTGCCTCCCCCTGCTGGCCGGAGGGTGAATGTCAGTTGTTTTTTTTTTTTTTTTTTTTTGCCTTGTCTCAACTCACAAGCAGGACTGGCGGTGAGAACAGGGAATACAGGTTTTGGATTTTTTTTTTTCTCTAGGACGTTTTTAATCACGCACACACAGAGAAATACATATATTTTTTCCCCTAAAGCAGGAAAGGATAAAGTTAAGTTAAATAAAAATACATTTACGCTGAAATCATGCCTTCCCAAGACTTGAATTACTTCTGGAGTATTCATCTAAATTCGCAGCACACAGGGCCAACAGGAAGCTGGCCCGAGAGCCCCAAGCTTGAGTTAGGAGAGAGTTCCCTGTCTTGGCATCGTCTTCCCGCGCCACTTCTCGTTCTCCAGCACGTGACGGAGAGCGGATCTCCAGTCAGTTCTTAGTTACCCGGTGAAAACAAAACGAACCCCACCGCACTATCCTGCTGCACTTCCGTTGTCTCCTGGATTCCTGACATCGTCTTTCGTTTTCTCTCCCTCCATCATTCTGAGCAAGCACTCTGAGCTTATTTAAGCCCCCTTCCTCGAAAGTTTTTCTCTTAGGGCTGGGGAGCTAGCTTAGTGTTGCTGTCTCCACACGTGGAAGGGACAGGAAGGAGGATCCAAAAAAGGTGCAAGGTTAACCTGGGCTGCATAGTGAATGGGAAGCCAACCTGAGTTGCTGATACCTGAGGGGGAAAAACGTAAACAATTATTTAAACATGTGAAAAGAACAGTTATATATAAGAATGAGAACTGTAAACTCAACGAGAATGCAATCTGAAAACTGCTTCCTGACAAATTCTATATGCCCAAGATTTATTTTATATTATATTATTTACACACACACACACAATGTTCTGTCTGCTTGTGTCCCTATAGGCCAGAAGTTACCTGTGGTTGCTGGGAATTGAACTCAGGACCTCTTGGAAGAACAACCAGTGTTCTTAACTCCTGACCCATCTCTCCAGCCCCAGAACTAGCTCTTTATAGCAGGCTGGCTTTGAACTCACAGAGAGCCACCTGCCCCTGCTTCCCAAGTGCTGGGATTAAAGTCACCACTGTCCAGCATAGCAATAGCATTGTCTGAATCTACTGCCCTGATTTTTCAGGGGGTGGAGGGCAACCTAAAAATATCTTTATCTTACTGGCAGAGGCAGGTGAATCTCTGTGAGTTCAAGGCCAGCCAGGGCTACAAAATGTTATTCTCTCTCTCTCTCTCTCTCTCTCTCTCTCTCTCTCTCTTCCTCTTCCTCTCTCCCTCCTTTTCTTCTTCTTCTTCTTCTTCTTCTTCTTCTTCTTCTTCTTCTTCTTCTTCTTCTTCTTCTTCTTCTTCTTCTTCNTTTTCTTCTTCTTCTTCTTCTTCTTCTTCTTCTTCTTCTTCTTCTTCTTCTTCTTCTTCTTCTTCTTCTTCTTCTTTTTTAACATATATTTATTTTGTTGGAGGTGGGCCATGTATGCCATGGCCAACATGTGGAAGTCAGAAGACAACTTTCAAGCAATACTCAATCATTTCCTTCCACACAGCTCTTCTGGTCAGATTTGGGGCATCAGGCCCAATGACAAGGGTGTTTATCTGCTGAGCCATCTCCTTCCTGTCCCTGCATTGAGTCAGGTGCTCAGTGTGTAGCTCAGGCTGGCTTCAAACTTATAATAATCCTTTGCCTCTCCCTGAGTCCTGAGGTCAGAGGTCAAACCATACCCAACTAAATTTAATTACTTTTAAAAGTCAGATCTGTTTTGGTTTTGAACACTTGCATTGACATAATTCAGAGCAAGCAATAGTACCTAAGTAGATAAATTCATTTTTCTGAAGAGACTGATGTGCTCCTGATTTGAGCACCTTTATTGTCTCTCTGTGTGTATGTATATGAGCGTAAGCTTAACTGTGACATATGTGTGTGGGAGTGCACACACAAAGGCTTTAAGAGGAGGCTGGGTGTCTTCCTCTGTTACTCTCTACCTTAGACCAGGCTGGCCTTGAACTCAGAGACCCACCTGCCTCTGCCTCCTGAGTACTGGGACTAAAAGTGTGTGCCACCAGTGCCCAGCCCCTACCTTATTCTTTTGAGGCAGAGTCTCTTGCTGAACATGGAACCTAACTTTTTTTTGTGGCTGGGCTTACAGCAAAGGCCAGTTTTCTTCTTGTCTCTGTCCCCACAGTGCTGAGGTTACAGGAATGCCTGAGACCATACCTGGTTCCAGGTTCAGGCTCAGTAAGAGACTACCTCAAAAGGATACGGTAGAGAGTAATACAGGAAGACATCAGCACCCTGATAGCCTCTGTGTGTGCACATCACATACATAAGACACACTTATGCTTACACAAACTAGCAAGGCAGTGAAGGTGCCCAAATAAATAGCAAATAAGTCTTTCCATAAAAATGAACTTTGAGGACCTAGGTTCCACTACAAGTAACAAACAAACTGGTCATGAAAGTCATCTCTAATCCCAGCCCTGGGGAGTGGAGGCAGGCAGGTCATTCAGGGAGACCTCTGGCTACACTGGGAATTAAAAGCCATTCTGGGCGAGTGACAAAACAAAACAAAAAAAAGTGTGTTGTGCTATTTAGATATGACACTTTGTTATTTAAGAATCAACCCTTCCCCCAAAAAAGAATCTTTCCCACAGGAATGGAGAAATGATTTAAAGTTAAGAGTAATCACTGGTTCGATTCCCAGTACCCACACAGTGGCTCACAACACCCTCTCCTGACAGGCCACTGTGGTCATGCATGCATGAAGTGCACAGTCATACATACTGACAGAATAAAAGTAATTTTTTTAAAAAAGAATCTTCTGCATTCATTTTAGAAAGAATTCTAGAATTTAATTTTTTTCTCTTGTTAAAAAAAATAAAAGTATTACTCAAATCTTGCTACACGCAAAAGCAGTTTTCAAATGTCAACATCAGAAACCAAAGTCTTCATGACCTTCAGAAACAATTGCCTTCTGTTTTGAGGCCACAGCACAAGAAATCTGCGTTAGCATTTTCCTGGGGCCTAGAAGGTGTCAACTCCAGAGGGAATGCTTAGAGTTTCTGGTTCTCAGTGTGCTCAGGGTTAGGCATGGCCGTAACTATGTGTTGCTTTTGTTTCATAATCATACAGTATTTAACAATGGACTTTTTTCTTTATATTTGTTTTGCATATGGCTTTGTAAAGTTTGAGGCTAAGGCAAGATGCTTTTCTCCTGCCTGGGTCAAAGGAGGTTCTTCTCGGAAACTTTTACACACGCCAGAGATTCCAGGCTGTAACACATCTGTGCTGTCCCATGTCCGCTGGACTTTCACTGACTCCTCTTGCTCTATTGTTGATCTCAGTGACTCAGACTTGAGTGGAAGAAAGAAAATGGGTCTCTTGGGTTTTTGTATATTCAAAATAGCATAGGCAAATGTACAACTCGGTGTTGGGGCACTTCCCTAGCGTGTGTGGAGCCCTGGGCTTGACCTACACCACTACCCTCTGTCCTGGCGAGTTTTATGTCAACATGACACAGGCAAGAATCAGCAGAAGGGGCTGGAGAGATGGCTCAGAGGTTAAGAGCATTGCTTGCTCTTCCAAAGGTCCTGAGTTCAATTCCCAGCAACCACATGGTGGCTCACAACCATCTATAATGGGGTCTGGTGCCCTCTTCTGGCCTGCAGGCATACACACAGACAGAATATTGTATACATAATAAATAAATAAATATTAAAAAAAAAAGAGTCAGCAGAAGGAGGGGTCCTCAATGGAGAAGATGTCTCCCTAAGATCCAGCTACAGGGCCTTGTTGTAATTCAAGACAAGGTCTTGAATGCCATTTGTGATAGATTATGGAAGGCCTCCTGCTTCTGCCTCCTAAATGCCAGGATTATAGGCATCTCTGTTTTAAGAGAGGCTGAGGTGTTGTGTGAGAGACTCCCTGCAGAGACAGCACACACACACATCTGTTTCACTCAAAAGGGAACCAGAACAAAGTAACAACTGCATTGTGCTGGATAGTTTTATGTGCTGGATCGTTAGAGTCATCAGAGAGAAGAGAGCCTCAGCTGAGAAAATGCCGCTTTAAGATTGAACTGCAAAAACAAGACTGCAAAGCATTTTCTTAATTAGTGATTGATGTCCAAGGGCCCTCCCAACACCCTTCCCATTGTGGGTGGTACCACCCTGGGCTGTCCTGGGTTCTATCAGAAGGCAGATTGAGCAAACCAGCAAGCACCACCCATTCCTGGCTTCTGTATCTGCTCCTGCCTCCAGGTTCCTGCCCTGTTTGAATTCCTGCCCTGACTTTCATGACGATGAACTGTGATGTGGAACCATAAGCCAGAGAGACCCTTTCCACGTTGCTCTGGCTGTGGCATTTTCTCACAGCATAAGGGTAGCCCTGACTAGGACATGCACCAAAGTCCAACTTGGAGTCACTAACAGGACTAGGGGCAAGGGGTTGCTTCAGGCGCAGAGATGACGGAAAGCAGCTGTTCCTCCAAAAAGCTCACCCAGAACGCCTTACAACCCAAGAACACTGCATCCCTCGAGTTCTCTGAAATTGTGCTCAGCAGGTTTTCTCTGGGCAGCTCTGCCGGTCAGAGCTCCTCCGCCGCCCCGCCCCGCCCCGCCCCGCCCCGCCCCGCCCCGCCCCAACTGTTTACTCTTTGCCATAAAGCTGGAAGAGGGGCCTTCAATAGTCAGCCTTGCAACTTTCTGCTTTCTCAGAACTGTGATGTTTGTTCACCGGAATCTCAATGAGCCTCTCCCTCTCTCCTGGAGGGAATATTTCAGTTAGGAGGAAACGTCAGCGTAGACTGAACCCAGTCCCGGTGTCTCGTGTGCGCTAGTCTGACACTTTGCCACATTCCCAGCCTCCCCGGACACCCTCCCTCCCCGCCACGCCTCCGCCTTTTTAAAGATTCATACTCTAGACCAGGTTGGTCTGAAACTCAGGGAATGGGCTCCCTTACAGACCCCCCGATTAGGTACAGAACACATCCAAGCACCTGTTTTCACAGAGAGGGAATAAAAGTTAAAGTGGCTACTTTCTGACTCAGGCAGAAAAACAGCAGCAAATGACCTTGCAGGTGTAATTTTTAAGAGGAGGAAAAGGGGAGGCTTGTGATGCCGAGGTGAAGGGGGAAGGGGGAGGGGGAGGAGGGGGAAGGGGACCAGGAAAAGGGGGGAGGGGTATTTGTCCTGGAGGGACAAAGGTCTGTTTCTGGATAGAGGGGAGACAGATGCGCCGCCTAGGTAAATGATGATTTATAAAAGTAAAGGGGCAAACCCCGCGTTAGGATGAGGAGTTTAATTTTAATTGGGCATGTTAATTAGGTGAGCCAAAGGGGCTTTCTGATTGTTCGACTTTGGCCATTACCTTAGTGAGGAAATGGTCAAGTAAGGGAAGAGACCTTGGTGGCTAAGTCTAGGAATGTAATCTAAGGGTTTTTAGCAAGGCAGGAGGAATGGAGGAGAAGGCCAAGGCCTGAGAGCCACACGCTCTAGTGGGCTAGCATCCCTTACTCATTTCATATCTCAGGGGGGACTTGAATTTGAGATAGTTCCGCCTTAGCCTCGCAAGTGGAGGCATATAACTTTTTTTTCCTTAAGATTTATAAACTGGATGTGGTGGTATACGCCTTTAATCCCAGCACTTGGGAGGCAGAGGCAGGTGGATCTCTGAGTTTGAGGTCAGCCTGGTCTATAGAGTGAGCAGGACAGCCAGGAATATACAGAAAAACCCTATCTTGAAAAATAAAAAATATATACATATTTTTTCTTTCATGTATATGAGTATTTTGCCTGCATGTATGAATATGCGCCACACGTATGCCCTCCTGATGGGGAGTTCAGAAGAGAGCGTTGGATCCCCTGGGACTGGAGTTACAAGTGGCTGTGAACTACCATGTGGGTTATAGGAATCCAGTTTCCTCTGACACTGAAACAACCCATCATGCAGGGAAGCTCCTTAAGCAGAAGGGTAAACAACCCAAAATAATTTCAGGAAGTCCCTGAAACCTACCAGATTCACCAGGCTCCTCTCTGCCAGAGTAACAATAAAAACTGAGTCTTTTTCAAACTAAGTTCCAGGCTGAGCTGCAAAGAAGACTCTAAGAGGAGACAAAGCTGTAAAGAGGAAAACTCAGCCCAAAGCAGCTGCCAGGAAGATGCAGAAACCAGCCAGGCTGCCTGTGAGAGGTTTGGACCAACTGAGGCACCTGGAAAGGAGGCTCTCCAGCCTGCTGATCTGCCCCAGGCTGTGCAGTGTGCTCCATGTTCCCAGCTTTGTGAACTGCCCACTTATGCTTGGGTGGACCTTGGTGGTGCAGCTGTCCTTGAGTCATTTCTGCTCCTGTAAGTAACCTCTCGCCCAAACTCACTGGTTCACCAAGTTTGGCTTTGGTGATGATATTTGTACCCTGGTCTATCATAGGCTTCCTATCTGGGGTGAGTAGACTGTGTTGCACCTTCCCCCAGGAAAAATTCTGTTTGTCACACAGCACAAAGGAGCCAGAATTGGGTGTTAAATTCCTGAAGTTGGAGTGGGAGTGTTGTGCTCTTATTCCGGTCTCCTCGCTGCTCTTTCCTGTTTCTGTGGGCAACCTCCACTTCCACCATTCGAGGGCAATAGCTCTCTCTCACCATGGTACGGGGGATATTAATGTTCTGGATATCTATGCTCATTTCTCTTGACTTGTAAATAGAAATCAACTCAGTGTTCCCTTTTCTGTTTGTTTGTTTTGAGACAGGGTTTCTCTGTGTTGTCCTGTCTGTCCTGGAGTTCTCTCTGTAGACCAGGTTGGCCTCAAATTCGCAGATTCAAATTGCCTGCCTCTGCCTCCCCAGTGCTGAGATTAAAGGCATGCCACACCACCGTCCAGCTTTGTACCCATATTTTATATAATTAATATGGTGTGGTCCTATAATTGGAATTTTAAACTTTAAACAGATGAAGTCCACAAGGCTTGAAAGGTGGGGGGGGGGGCGGAGAAAGACCTTGGTCGGCAGAAACTGTTTCACTTTGCCTGCATGGTCTGGGATAGAGTGAGAGTTAGGGCTTTCCCTGAGGCAGTGGTTCTCAACCTGTGGGTCGTAGCCCCTTCCAGGGGCAAAGAATCCTTTTACAGGGGTCATATTTCAGATATCCTGCATAACAGATATTTACATTATGATTCACAACAGGTATTTACATTATGATTCATAACAGATATTTACATTATGATTCACAACAGAAGCAATTTTTCAGTTTTATGAAGAAGCAATGATATTTGTTCTATGGTCGGGGTCACCACGACTTGAGGAATTGTGTTAAAGGGCCACAGCATTAGGAAAGTTGAGAACCACTACCCTAAGGACAGCAGAAGGCCCTATGGCCTGGGGGTCCTGGTTCTTTAATCTTTAGTCTCTGGGATTTTCTTTGAAGTAAAATTTATTTTAAAAAATTGATGTGGGAGTGTCATATATCAATCTGTTGATTTCATTGGCTGAGCAATAAAGAAACTGCTTGGCTTAGCTTAGAGCATAGATGGGAGGAGGAAACAGAATAGAATTCTGGGCGGAAGAGGAAGTGAGGTCAGACTCTGCTCTGCTCCCGGAGAGACTCGACAGCTC
>NW_026067971.1:7409784-7435864 GCF_014885135.2 Alexandromys fortis | reverse complement strand
GTAAGCGCACCTTGGGGTGCTTACACGCATTATTAGGAATGGGCTAGTCCAGGTGCGAGAATTAGCCTGTAAGGGCTAGAGTTCATGGGCCAAGCAGTTCTTTAAATGAATACAGTTTGTGTGTTGTTATTTCGGGCGTGAGCTAGCCAAGCGGCTGGGGTGTTGGGGACGCAGCACCGCCGCTTCTTATTTCAACAAAAAATCATTAAATGTTTTGTTTCATGAACTTGGATGTTTTGAGTATAAAATATTTTCTCAGAAAAAGAATATTTATGTGTAATGAAGTTAATGAAATGAGTCTAGAACTGACTTGGCCCCTCAGTATGGCCACCATTACTGCACTTACCTGGGCCATTCTTTTCTTAACTTATTTTCTTTCCTTGGTGATGTGGGATTCCTCTCTGTGAATACAAATGGTTAATTAATAAAGAAAACTGCCTTGGCCTGTTGATAGGGTAGAACTTAGGTAGGCAGGGAAAACTAAACTGAATGCTGGGAGAAGGAAAGCAGAGTGAAAGAGAAGCCACGGAGCCCCTGCTGGAGATGATGTGCTGAAACTTTGCTAGTAGGCCACGACCTCGTGGTGATACACAGATCAATGGAGATGGGTTAAATGTCCTTCCCTCCTTTCTTCATCTTCCTTTCCTTTCTTTCTTTTTTGAGCTGGAGTCTTGTGAAGTTCAGGGCTACAGTTCACTATGTCGCACAGGCTGGCCGTGGCATCTTGATCCCCTTGCCTCCACCTCCTAATTGCTGAGATTGCAGACAGGTACCACCCTATCTGACTCTGTATCCCTTTTAACAGTTTGGTTTGGTAGTGTCTTTCCTAATGTATTACTCAGTTCTTTCTAAAATTTCCTAAAATTGTCTCCTATCTTTAAAACCATCGGTCTGTCCAGTTTGCTTTCTGTTGCTGCCATACAACAAGCATTAAAAGCAATTTGGGAGAGTACATGTTTCATTTCAGTTCACAGATGGTTATAGTCTATCTGAAGGAAGCCAGAGCAGGAGCCCCAGGCAGTAACTGAGGCAGGGACCACAGATGAACCCTCCTTACTAGCTTGCTTCCCCTGGCTTGCAAAGGACCACTTTCTGCAGCAATCCTCCTGCATAAATCAGTAATTAAGAAAATGTCCCATGCTGGGGTGATGCTAACACACGTCTTTAACCCAAGCACTTGGGAGGCAGAGGCAGGCAGATCTCTGTGAGTTCCAGGCCAGCCTGGTCTACAGAGTGAGTTACAGGACAGCCAAGACTACTTAGGGAAACCCTGTCTCAAAAAAAATAATAAAAAATAAATTTCCCACACGTATTTATGTGTTTAGGAATATAAACACATACATATACACATATGTTACAACAATTAATGAAAAAAGAGGCCATGAATTTGAAAAGGGGAGCTATAGGCAGGTCTGAAGAAAGGAAAGTGAAGGTGAAATGATATTTTATCTCAAAAATGTGTACGGTAATCTTCAGTACAGAAATCACCGAAATAGCCTGAATGAAAGAATGAAGTGTAAAGAAAAAAAAAAAAAAAAGAAGAGGAAGAAAAGCAAATGCCTCAGTCATGCCTGCAGGCCACAAAGGCAGCTCCTTAACTGATTCCCTCATCCCAGGGGTGTCTAGGATTGTTGACAAAAACTGACCAGCACCGTGACCTTCTCGGTTGCCCAGGCTGCCTCTGAGTCCTGGGTTCAAGTGATCCTCCAGCCTCAGTCCACAGAATAACCTGGAAGATGCTTGAGCCATCATCACGGGTTAGTTTTCAGATTTTGGGAACCTTTCTGCCTCTAGCTTGCAGTTCACTTTGATGTTTCTAAGGTTGATACATGATTTGCGTGGAGCAGTAGGTTTGTTTTCCCCGTTACATAGTATCGTGTGAATGTTTCAGTCGGTCATTAGTGAGCCTTTGAATTGCTGCTGCTGTGAATATTCTTGAGCCTATCTCCTAAAACACAGGAAAGAAAGAATTCAAGGACTGCTGTTTACTATTTCTTTGCATCCTGAGGACTCACCCAAATTTGCTTTCAGTGTTCCCTCTGTTAATTTCGGAGAGCCGCACCAAAGGTATCAGTGGGTTATGTTGCTCCAGAGCATGGCCAATAATCTAACTCTGTGCCAGTTATGTTTCCAGAGCTCTGTGGCCCCTAAAGGAGCAACATCTCCAGCTATATGTCACTCATCATATAGATGCTATTCTTATTGCAGCCTCAAAGGAATCTGATTTGCACACAGGGTTGCGGATACTTTATGAGGGAATGCAATGATCTGGTTTAGTTGTTGCCCCCAAGAAAATGCAAATATGTTTCCTTTTCAGTATTTGGGCCATCAGCCCCTAGACGCTAGATAGAGTTCGACCACAAAAGATCACTCTTAGAATAGATCAGCTTCACACTCTTAATGACTTTTAATGGATTTTGGGAGCTATTAATTAGATTAGACCATCAATGGAATTAACAACAGGAGAATTAAAACCCTTATTTGAAATCTTTTTTTCCCCTTGTTTTTTTGAAACAGGGTTTCCCTGTGTAACAGTCCTAGCTGTCCTGGAACTAGTTCTTGTAGACTAGGCTGGCCTTGAACTCACAGGGATTCACCTGCTTTTGCCTCTCAATTGCTGGGATTAAAGGCTGGCCCTTATTTGAAATCTTAAGCGGTGACTCAAACCCCACGTCTCCCGGGCTACCGACACCTGAAGGCTGTGAATGTCTTAGATTAGTCATACAGCAGTTAGCAGAAACCCATCTGAATTATATTGATTATCGCCAGCCTTTGCTTCTACTGGTCTTTTGCACAACCTTGCAGCTCATTGCAGTCTTTTGGCAGGAGGGACCTATTCTCTGGGTGCACAGATGAGCCTCTCCCAAAAAGGTTGTGCAGCCCTGTAATTTGGCTCTTTTGGAGGTGCTGCACACTGCCTGCCTGGAGAGTCTTAGGACGTTTGACAAAATCTCTGATACAGTGATTGTTCCGTACAATCAGGAGCAGCTTAGCTGGCTCCAGTTATTTGGCCCAGAATGGACCATCTTTCTAACCACTCAGTCTGTTGGATTTGACAACCATTACCCCCTAATAAATTAGTAAAATTTTTGAGGAACATCCGGTTTGCTTTCCTAAAATTATTTCGCTTGCTTCCCTACATTGTGTCCTTAATGTATTCACAGATGGGTCCTCCAATGGCACAGCTGCTGCAGTCACAGCCCAGAAGACTGTTAGAATGAAGGTACCCCATGAGTCTGCACAAATACTAGAATTGGCTGCCATTCTTTAGCCTTAATTACCTTCCCAGCTGAACCTATTAATCTTTTTACTGATAGCATATATGTTGCTAAGGTCCCCCCCCCCCCCCCCGTGGAAACAGCAGAAAATATAGCCACTACCTCTGCAGGTCATGACTTGTTGATAAACATTCAATTACTTTTATGGAAAAGATCTTATAAGATTTATATTGGCCACCTTGGAAACATTCTGGCTTCCCTGGCCCTCTTAGTGAAGGCAATGCACAGGTTGATCAAGTGATCCATGCTCCTTTAATCTCTCTGCCCCAGGATTCCTTGGCCTCTGCCCAGTGGGCTCATGATAAATTCCATTTTAATGTCACTTCTTTGAGGCTCACGTATAAAATTTCTAAGGAATAAGCTCTTAAGATTGTCAAAGTATGCCCTTTATGTGAAGAACTTGCTCCTGTTCCTCATCTAGGTGTTAATCCTCAGGGTCTTTTGCCCAATTATATCTGACAGATGGATGTTACTCACGTGGCATCTTTTGGCAAACTGGGATTTGTGCATGTTTCTGTGGATACTTATTCAGGCATGCTCTTTGCCTTTGTCCTCTCAGGAGAAAAGGTGAAGGAAGTAAAAAGCCATTGCCTCTAAGCTTTTGCTTACATGGGGGCTCCAAAATTGATTAAAGTGGACAGTGGACCAGCTTATATCAGTGCGGGCTTTCAGTTGTTCTATGATAGTTATCACATCCTTCATAAGACAGGAATACCTCACAATCTCCAGGGATAGGCAATAGTGGAACAGGCTCACCGAACTCTCAAAGACTATATTCACAAAACGAAAAAGGGGGAGTGTAGTACTTCCCGGGGTATCCTTTCTAATATTCCCTCTATATTAAATTTTCTAACAATTGAATCACATGCTCAAACATCAGCTGCTCAGAGGCACTGGCAGCCCCGTGGCTCTATTCAATGGTACAGTGGAAGGATGTGTGTGGGCTGGAACATGGAAGGGGCCTGATCCAGTCCTCACTTGGGGACGTGGAAGTGTACGTGTGTTTCTGCAGGATATTCAAAGCCCCATTTGGATTCCTGAATGGCTTGTGTGTCCTATGGGCTGTTCTCCTGACCATCAGCCACGGCCAAGAGGTACAATGGGCCCCAGTCAGGAATCCACCCTTCGGTAGGCCTGGATAGTCCCGTGTGGCTGTACTTCCTTCCCACTGATTGGGCTATAGAACAGCCAGTCATTTCCGTTGATTGGAGACATAATAATGTTATTGGTTTGTGTTTTATTTTTGCTGAATTTTCCTTCTCGTGTTAAATGTTGGCCTGGTACTATGGTTTATGGCTAGAACACATTATTCATTGTGGTGATGGGGACCTCGATCATCTTACAAGAATGTTAGCAGGATTCTCAGGAGTTTTGTTTCCGGAATCCAGCCCAGTATGGTAGTGTTTACCTCCACGCGATGATATCTCTGTGGACTTCATGCCTGTTTAAAACCAGAGCCAAAATAGGGCTTCTCATTCGGCTGTCTGTGGCTAATTAATGATTCTGCCCTGAACTGTTCTCAAGCTTTGTGTCTTTTGAACAGTTGTTGGGCTAACGAGATGATTGCCGCTGTGGTCCAGGTTCCGGGCTCGGTGCCCGTCCCAGTGAGTCAACTGGTGCTGAGCCATCCCTGCTGAGACTTGGGATCACCAAGGCTGTGGTGGCCGCTACTGTCACCGTTGCTGCCTCCGAGACAGCAGAATTGCCACCAGTCAGACGACTGCTGTGGCTAGCATTGTTGATGCCCTAGCCGGACAGGTTGCCACTGCCTTAGAGATCCAGAATTCCCTATAGAATTTTCGCCAGGGCATTTTCCGGTTTGACCTACAGATGTCCTTTTATAGGAGCAGTCGGAGTAGGGCTGGCTGCTCCCTTTCTTTTCGTCACATTTGTGACACGCCCACGCCAGTCCAGTCACTCCTATGGCCTAGGCTTGCTGAACAGCTAGGAACCCCCCGTAGCTGGAGGGTCTGCTGCTCTGCCTCTCCAACAGAGGTCAGCAGCGGCAGCGGCGGCGGCGGCGATGTAAAATCGCTATTTGCTTCCTCTGAGCGCAGTGTGGGTCAGCAGGCTACCGAAAGACCAGTGAGCCAGAGACGGGTAAGACAGGATCCTGTCACAATCAACCTAAGACAGAGGTCTTGCGTGCTGAGGCGAGTGTTCTTGAGATGTGAATTTGCGCTTCTGCAACCCAAGACAAACATGGTCTAATTAGGGGAGCTGTTGGGGCTGCAGACCCTTGGACCCTGACTTTCTGTGACCCTTTGCCTGACAGAGTGAACGGAGTAAACGGAGTAAACAACTTGTTTTCCTGTGTCTGCAGCTGCTCGGAGCAGGAGACCCTCATGAGTTCCTGATGGCAGGGGAATGGTTTCTGGTGGGTTTACAGCTGAAAATCCCAAGAGCTGGGGCATGGCTGTCAGTTAAGGATCCCTATATAAACTTTCCTGGAGCGCAATAAAGTTGGCATTCTTGTCCCACGGATAACCCGTGTCTCTGTCTGTGTTTCAGTCTCCAGCCCCTTGCCCGGCTTGCGAACCGTCCTGTAGTGCAGGTGCTACGTCTTTATAAGTGTCCAAGCCACAAATTTCTGTTACCTTTTATCCAATAACCCATCCAAAGGAAAGTCTTGCTGGCTGAAGTTCTATTCAAAATTGCCAATTTCTCAGCTCTGGTGCCGAGTTGTCAGCAGCTCTCAGTGGCTTGAAGCTGGTCTCTGTGTTTATGTCCTTGCCTCTTAGAGTGGGTTCTCTGCAGAGTAAATAGTTGTTGCTTTTAATCTTTATAAAATCAGGTCGCTTTGCTCAGAATAAAAGCCAAAGTCCTAAAATGACCTATAGCGTCTTTGTGTGATCTGTTTTCTCTCTGATTTTGTATATTAACAATGTTTCTAATCCTGCTCATTTCATTCTCACCAAACACTTGTCTCCTTGGTGTTCCTTGAATACATCGGGTACATTTGCTCTTCCAAGCCTTTGTGCTGTTCTCTCTGCTTGTAATATCCTTTACTCGTGTGTGTGTGTGTGTGTGTGTGTGTGTATCTGTGTAGACAAAGAGAATTGGCCCCCTCCATATATAGGCATAAATAGATACATGTATATTTAACTTATGTTCAAGTTACTATTTCAGCCAAGTCCAGCTAAGACCATCTATCCATCTGATTTTCTCTAAGTTGATCTAAATTCTCAGGAGGTGTTCTGTTCCCAACTCCCTCTTTTCTTCAAAAAAAAAAAAAAAGACATTTTCACTCATGTGTTTATGTGTGAATCTGTTTAAGTGTATGCCTTGCTTGTGGGTACCCTAAGAGGCCAGGTGAAGAGTCAGATCCCTCTGAATTGCAGTTGCAGGCAGCTACAGCTGGAAACCAACCCTGAATCCTCTGAAAGAGCATCAACTGTGTGTAAGTGCTGAGCCATCTTTCTGGGTCCTCCTCCCTTCTGGGATCAAACCCAGGAGCTCACGGATGTTAGGCAAGCGCTTTATCTCTGGGCTACATCATGATTGCGTTCTTTTTTTTCCTATGGTGGGAAAATATACATAAAATAAACTCTGAGGTTTCCCATTGTAGTTCAGGGGCGCTGACTGCACGCACTCTTCTGTGTAACTCTCACTACCGCCTGATTCCAAAACCGTTTCATTATCACGTCAGCCAGAAACCATTCCATCAAGCCGGAACAGCTCTCTCCCTTCTTCTCTACCCTAGTACCTTCTAGTCCACTTCCTGTGTCTCTGAGCTTGACATCATATGATGTTTGTCCTTCTGAAACAGGGGACAAAAGGCCAACTCTGGGTCCTTAACTTGTTTCGGATGAAAAGCACTATGCATTTTCCTCTGCCTGCTTTCTGAGTAAGTCATGTGGTCTGAGTGTTTACTGACTAAGAGCCCCTTATGACCAAACCAAGATAAAACTAGGGGTGAAGATGGTTAAACAGAGATAAGAAACAAAACAGAGGAAGAATTATTACCAGAAAACCAGTTCAAACTAGACCAAATGTACATAAGCCCTCTAGTTTCACCGACTCTTAGTTAACTTTAAAACCACAGGTTTGGGGGCTGGAGCGATAGCCCAGTGGTTAAGAGCACTCGTTGCTCTTGCAGAGGACCTGGGTGCAGTCCTGGCTTCTACATATATGGCAGCTAGTGAATACGAAGACAACATCCAGACCCCGGTCCTAGGAGATCCAACACTTCCCTTCTAAACTCCGCAGGCACCAGAGAGACATGTGGTGCATAGTCACACGTGCAGGCGAAACACTCATATACATAAGATAAATAAATCTAAAAGTAAAACTGTTTAAAAGTCACACATTTTGGAAGGCATGTTGCTGAGCTGTCTGTAAGTATTTCATGAGCTTCCCTGCAGACAAGAGCCCTGGAGAGGGGGAGATGCCCACCGTCTGTGTTACTTTACAGAAACTTGAAGGCCATTTTTGCTTAAAATATTGACTCTTTCCTAGAACCTAAAGATTTCTGACTCACAACTAAAGAGTGTTTAAGGCAAAGCGTCTCTATTTTCTCTCCAGGGTCTTGTGTAGCCCAAGCTGACCTTGAACTTCTGGTCCTCCCAACATTTAATGTATTAAAACAACAGGAAACTTGTAGTTCCCCTTAAGGTTTCTAAGTGTCAGGGATTCAGCCTCAGTTTTCTGATTCTTTCTTCCTCATGAGATGCTGTCAGTTGGGACCAGGGCTGTAGTCACCAAAACCATGCCTGGGATGAAGGATCTGGTTCCATAGTGACTCATTGACACAGCTGCTAAGTGGGTTCTGATTCTTTTTTAGATTTATTTTCTGTGTATGAATTTTGTGCTTGCATGTATGTCTGTGCATTACATGTGTCTGTGCTGAGGAAGTCAAAAGAGGGAGAAGGATCTCTTGGAGTTGGAGGTATGGTTAGTTGTGAACCATCATGTGGGTGTTGGTGAATTGAACCAGATTCTCTGCCAAAAACAAAACAACAAAACAAAACAAAAACTAAACACTCTAAATTATTGGGTCACCTCTCTAGCCCAGATTTTGAGTAAAGACAAGATTGTATTCAACATCTGTGCATGTGGGGCAGACACGCTGCGGTGTGTACACGGGAAAGTCATAGGACAACTCTGGGAGTCAGTTTTCTCCTTCCACAGGGGATCTGGAGAGGACTGGGGTTGTCAGGATGTCCCAGCACCACCTTCACCTGCTGAGCTATCTTGCAGGCTATTCTGAAATCTGACGGGGTATCTGTGTCTTCTTTTCTCACATAGCACATCACATGTGGTGAACCTAAAAGAACTAGATGATGGTGCGATAATCCTGATCCCAAGTTACGGCAGCATTTCTGCCATGTTTTACTTGCCAGAAAGACTAGGTTTTATTCCATGCAAGAGTCACTATACAAGGATGAATAACAGACAGCAAGGACCACCGAAGGCTGGATTAGAGGATGTGTGTCATATGTATCTATCCCTGGTGACTAAAAAAATGCCTAGAATAACGTATTAAAAATAATGGTTGGGCTGTGGTGGTGCATGCCTTTAATACCAGCACTTGAGCTAGGTGGTGGTGCAAGCCTTTAATCCCAGCACTTGGGAGGCACTTCTCTGTGAGGCAGAGGCAAGTGGGTCTGTGTAAATTCAAGGCCAGCCTGGGTTTTTGTTGTTGTTGTTGTTATTGTTTTGTTTTCGAGACAGGGTTTCTCTGTATAGCTTTGGGGCCTATCCTGGAATTACTCTGTAGACCAGGCTGGCCTCGAACTCACAGAGATCCGCCTGCCTCTGCCTTTACTGGTGTGCACCACTACCACCTGGCAGTTTAAAAGCAAGTTCAAGGACAGCCAGAGAGAAACCCTGTCTTAAAAAAATGAAAAAAAATTGCTTTTGGCTGGGAAAGAGGCTCAGTTTGTAATGTGCTTGTTTAGGTGTGGTTGCCCAGACCTGCGATTCCAGCTTTGGAGAAGTGGAGGCAGGAGGAGCAGGTTACCACCATCCTTAGCTACAGATGGGTCAAGGCCAGTGAAGCTACTTTGTTTCAAGAATCAAAACTGTAAGTGTTGGAGCTCTGAATGGAAAGGTCCAAGGGAAACGGTTTCCCTAATACAAGTGTTGCAGCTCTGAGGGGAAAGAACCAAGAAATACCGCAGTCACGCTGCACAACAAACCTCTCGCGAGACCTATTAGAAAAGACACAGGTGGATGCCTCTAATTGGGTGAGAAGCGTCAAAGAACTGAACAGGAGACAGGCTTTATATAGGGTTTCTTCGGGGTGGAATTTTCCAGGGTGGGGATTTCAAGTCCTGAGCTTGGGGCAAGCCAGGGATTGGTGGGATTTCAAGATTTCAGATTTTCTTAACCCTACATAAACCAAACGAACCAACCAGCCAAACAAACACAAAAGTTGTTGAGTGGTGTTGATGCACGCCTTTTATCCCAGCACTTGGGAGGTGTATCTCTGTGAGTTTGAGGCCAGCCTGGTCTACAAAAGCTAGTTCCAGGACAGACTCCAAAGCTATTACAGAGAAACTCTGTCTTGAAGAAAACAAAGTGTTGGACCCTAGTGTCCAATCACTGAGGAGGAGGAGTCGCCCCAAGAGACCATCTCTCATCATAGCTGATGAGGATTTTATTAATTCTGTCATGACAAGGTCTTCCAGCAGTCGGGAGGCTAGAAGACCCTGAATGTCTGGCATGGGCTATTTTTAAAGGGAAAAACCACAGAATGAAGGGGTGTCTGGGGGTTGTTCTTTAACTATTATGATTGGCTTATTCAAAAAGGCTATTACCAATAATTGGCTGGAAAGTGGTTGCCAGATCAGATGAGGTAAGGGGGAAACTTCTTTTTTAAAAAAAAATTATTTATTATGTATACAATATTCTGTCTGTAAGGCCAGAAGAAGGTGCCAGACCTCTTTACAGATGGTTGTGAGCCACCATGTGGTTGCTGGGAATTGAACTCAGGACCTTTGGAAGAGCAGGCAATGCTCTTAACCACTGAGCCATCTCTCCAGCCCCAAGGGGGAAACTTCTGAGGGTCACTTTGCCTCTTCCCAGGGACTAAGTCAAAACATCAGTAACTGAGTCAACACCTAAGGGTTATCTTGCCCCTATTCAGGGAGATGGAAAGTTCCCAACATCTCAGTACGTGCAGCATGCATAGCTGTTATGTCCTTGGTTCCCAGGGGAGGAAGGGAAGTACTGAGAGTTGTCAGAAATGGCTTCAGAATTGTCTTAAAGTTCTACAAAAGAAACAAACAAAAAAGTCCACAGTGAGACCCCATCATAAAACAAAAACAACAAAAAAGTAAGCTGGGTGGTGGTGGCACGCATCTTTAATCCCAGCACTTGGGAAGCAGGTTAATCTCTGAATTCAAGGCCAGCCAGGTCGACAAAGTAAGTTCCAAGACAGCCAGGGCTACACAGAGAAACCATGTCTTAAAAACCGAAAAAGCAATAAACCAAAAACCAAAACAAAATTAAAAATGAATAAGATAAAGGATGGGCTTATGAGCCTTTCAAAGGCTGTTGGGAAGTTTATGGCATTGAACAGAGGGAAAAGCAGGGGGTTAAGGAAGGACACAACCGGCTGGAACCAGGAACCTTGTGCTGTTTCCCCTCTCATTTTGCTTCTCAAGGAATAGCTGGGACCTCTGGGTTCACATCCTTAGTTTTTCCTAATGAGAGGACAATGAATTTTACATTTCTAGCTGCGGTTCGCAAACCTTCAGGGTAAAAACTTCTCAGCTTATTCCCTGGAACCAACTGGCGTGGACGAGGAGCTAAGGTTCCGTGTGAGGCAACTGCACCTATGATAAACACGCGGACAGGATGTAGGCAGGTGGACAAGCGCAACTCTCTCTTCCAGGCAAGGTGGTCCCCTTCTGTTTCCCCACCATATTCATCTCCATATTAGAGAACACACGCACACACTTTTATCCATTTATTTCTTACATTTGTCTTTTAAAAAAATTTTTATTTGTATGAGATTTGTGTTTTGCCTAAGTGTATATCTGTGTATTATGTGAGTACAGGAGTCTGTGGTGGCCAGAAAAGGGTGTCAGAGTCCCCAAACTGGGTTACAGGCGGTTGTAAGACACCTTATGCATGCTGGGAAGTGTACCCTGGGTCCACTGTAGAAACAGGAAGTGTTTTCACCACCTCACCATCTCTCCAGCCCCTTACACTTGTCTTCCATATCAAACTATATTTTTTAGAGATCAGAGTGTGAACACAGGTACCATATTCTGATAACTACAATGGCACAGGTTTTATAGTTAAGGAAGATCTAAACTTTCCCTGGCATTTCTTTCACTATCACTTGAGACTATGGGTCAGCACAGCGTTCTTACTTTTAGAAAAAAACTATTTATTTTATGTATACATCATGTGCACGCCGGTTGCCAGAGGAGGCTAAGAGAGAACGTCTGGTGTCCCCTAGGACTGAAGTTACAGGAGGCTGTGAGTTGCCATGTTGCTGGGAATTGAATCAGCTACTGAGCCATCCACCCCTACAGCAAACCTCTTCAGTAGGCCTAATAACAGCCATTCGTATGAATGCTTATAATATCATTGTAGAGCTGAAAATGTACTCATTTACTGTCCTTCCTTTTAGGAAAGTGTTTGGCATAGGTGAACCCCATACACACACACACACACACACACACATACACACACACACACACTCATACATCTCCAGTAAGTTTATGGGGTTATTTACAGAGAGCATAGGTGACTTACAGGTAACTAAAACATCAAACTTCCCTCCTCACACACACACAGACCCTTACAGGCATCTTCAACATCAAAGAGCCCCACCTCAGTAAATAGTTTATGTATCATGTCATTTCAGGAGGGGTCACATGAAGGATGGTGAGCCTCTCAAGCCTCTTCCTCCTGGTGGGGGGGGGTGTTAGAGGGAGAGAGACAGAGAAATAACAACAGAGACAGAGAGACACACAGAGACAGAGGCACACAGAGACAGAGAGACACACAGAGACAGAGTCACACAGAGACAGAGAGACACACAGAGACAGAGTCACACAGAGACAGAGAGACACACAGAGACAGGGTCACACAGAGACAGGGTCACACAGAGACAGGGAGACACAGAGACAGGGTCACACAGAGACAGGGAGACACAGAGACAGGGTCACACAGAGACAGGGAGACACAGAGACAGGGTCACACAGAGACAGGGTCACACAGAGACATGGAGACAGAGGCACACAGAGACATGGAGACAGAGGTACACAGAGACAGAGGCACACAGAGACAGAGACACACAGAGACAGAGACATACAGAGACAGAGCTACACAGAGACAGAGGCACACAGAGACAGAGAGACACAGAGACAGAGGCACACAGAGACAGAGAGGCACAGAGACAGAGCTACACAGAGACAGAGGCACACAGAGACAGGGTCACACAGAGACAGGGTCACACAGAGACAGAGGCACACAGAGACAGAGGGTCACACAGAGACAGAGGGTCACACAGAGACAGAGGGTCACACAGAGATAGAGAGAGACACACGGAGAGATAAGATAGTTATTTTGTCAGAGGCGCCTCAAGCCTCAAAATCAGCATCTCATTCATACTTGATCATTCTGACTCAAGTCAAAGAAGGAAGAAGTGGGGGGCAGAGGAAGGGAAGAGAAAAAACCCAGCATCTGTTAGCATGTCTAGATCCTTAAAAGGCTTGGCGTTCAGTTTTCCTATGCCTCCAAGCTCCCAGCTTCCCCTGAGGTTACTACCTACCAGGCTGGAGCTGAAAGGGTGTCAAATGGGTGGAGCTGGTGGCAATATGGACGTAAACACTCCCTATGAGTCAGCTGTAAATTCAATTCAAATCCCCAGTCTCCTTGTTTTCCTGGCTCCTCATGGTTACCACCAAAATGACGGCTGCTTCTAGAAACCCTAACAGGAGACAGGTAAAACGGGGTTTGGTTTTTCTTCTTACTGTAGTGCTTATGAAGGTGCAATTACCGCAGCTGGGAATTTCAATTTTTTCTGAATTTGGATTTGTGTGCCTCGTTTCATCTTTTAAAGCATAGAAGCCGCTGCTGACTGTGTCTTCAGTTTTATTTTAAGAATATTATCTCACTGTACTGTGGCCATTCACGTAAGCAACCAGGAGTTATATAAAGTGGTAGGTTTAATTCCACACCTTCAAGCGAGGTGTTTTAATAATTAGCTTCTGTACTTCAATAGTTTCTTCGCCTGCTGTTACTGGTTGCTGGTACTTATTTTATCTATTCAATGGACAGAGGCCTACTTTGTCTGTTTAGGCTTCTAATTTCTCACATGGAGATAAAGATTAGCCCAGGAAAATGGTTACCATAATATCTATTCACAAGTTCTAGCTGGTGGCAGTGTTGGCAGGTGTTTCTTTCCAATCTGGGTTACATATGGTTCTATCCAAAAACACTATAAAGCAACAGTGGTTTTTGTTTTGGTGGAAATGAGGACAGGGCTAATTTACATCGAATAAATTTAGTCTCTGGCTTTACTGACACAGACCATTTCATGTGAAGCAGAAACACATTTAACACATCTGCCACCGGGGACTTAAGATTTTATTTTCTCAAGCTTCCTTCCTTACTTTGTGTACGGTGTGTCATGAGTGTGTAAATGCGGGTGCACGAGTGCCGCCGTGCACATCAGGGGGTCAAAGGACAGCTGCGTTCTCAGCTTCCACCTTGCCGGGGCAGGATCCGTCTTGTTTGTGTTGCTGTGCATTCCAGACTGTGGTAGGTGAACCTTCTGGGTGATTCTCGTCTCTGCTTTCCATCTCCCAGAGCAGAAGTGCAGGGATTACGGATGCATGCCACGGCTTCCGTCTTTGTGTGTGGGTCCCAGGGGCTGAATGCAGGCTGTCAGACGTGTATGGCTAATGCTTTTGTGCATTGGGCCCTCTCCCTGGCTGCAGGCTCAGCTTTAACTAGCCGGCGAAGAGACAGAACTGCACAAGGTAAAAACCCAAACAACTAGCAGGTGGTAGAGTCAGGATTTTTTTTTTTCTAACTCAGAGTCTTTTAGATATTTGCACTGATACTCTGTGACTTTGGAAAATAGCAATTGCAATAATTACCACTTAGTGGGTGTTTACATGCCTTACATATTCATTCCACGAAATGATCAGTTCAGTGCTTAAGTAGATATTACTAAGTGTTTTATGGGGTAGAAGATTGGGGTATGAGGAGGTTAAACATAGTTTTGCCAAGTACACTTAAATTTTTAGATGATAACCTCCAGTCATTGGCTGGATAAAACCTGGAATTTACTAGTTCTCAGAAAATTCGGCAGTTGAAGTGAAATTACTAATGATAGTTGCATCAAATTTTATCTTGCTTTAAAACATACTTAAAGTCAAGAAACAAACATTACTTCCCCTTTTATAAGGTGATGGAGAAATGGCACAGTAGTACTGTTGTCCTGTTTTGGTGGTATGCTTTCGAGAGCTATCATTTCGTTTGACAGAATTTAAAGACAGATAAAGTGGCTATGGCCCAGCAAGCTATGTTCTGAACCCTCACATGTGAAGACTGCTGTTCAGATCCTTAGAACCACATGGCGCTGCAGCTTGCCTGTAATCCCAGCACTCAGAAGGTCCAGACAGGATCCTAGAAGCAAGCTGGCTAGATGAACCAGATCAGAGCGCTCGTTTCAATCGGGAGGCTTTGCCTCAATGAATAAGGAAGAGGGTGACTGAAGAAATGCCCCAATAATCAGCCTCACACCTCCACACACATGCACCCACACACATGCACACTCACAGGCCCACACCCATGTGAACAGGTATGTCTACAGGCATACAAATCACCTAGACAGACACATGTAGAGAAGGAGAGAGAGGAGGGAGACAGACAGACAGACAAACTGGAGCCACAAGCTCAGTTTCAATCAGTATTCTGCATCTACCTCCACACAAGGGTCAGAGGTGACAAGAGTGTGTGCCGTGCTGTGATTGTTAGAACCCCAGTAAGTGGAGAGGCCCCAGCTTTGAGCCACGAGTATCTTACATTCCTGTTGTGCTAAGTAAAGCGCCTACCTAACGAGTTAACTGTTTCAGAATGAGCTTTATTTTTCCCAAAGCAAAAGTTTTGAGCATTATCTGGGACTCTGGGTGGAGGGAGTGCTTTCCTCTTCTTCCTGGAATAGCACCACCAATCTACCTTCTGTCTGTGGGCTCCTGACCGCGGGCGCTGTCACTGCACTTGGAATGTGTGAGTGTGACTGAACAGCTGAAGCTGTTGAGACACAAGCGGTCTCACGTGGCCAGTGGCTCTCACAGACCCCGAATTAAACAGTGTGACCCAAGAATAAAAACAAGTGCCCTGCTTTTCCGAGGAAGCGCAGATGCCAACTGCCCTGGGTGACTGGGGTGGCATCCACCATCATCCAGGATGACGGTGGTGGCGTCCACCGTGGATTTGACCTGGCCGGAGTTCTGCCTCTGTACCTGGGGTGACTTGACCTCTCTGAAGAATGCCTCCCTTGTTTTCTTTTGGTGACCAATGGGGCTCATGTGGCTGGCTTGAACACTCTTGGCAGTCAGCGGCGTGGTTTTCGGTAACTTAACCCTTGGCAGGTTAGAGGAGTTTCCTTCCTGGATAGTGACCTAAATCCACGCTACAAGGATGCAGTGTGAGATGCAGGGAACTGAATTGCTAACTGAATTGGCTGTGCTGCTGCCCACTGCCACATTTACTGTCTCCTCCATGTAAGTCTAGACTCCAGAGTGTGAGCAGCAGAGAGGCAGGGGCAGAGGTGGTGTCAGAGGAGAATTCGCACAGGGGAATATCACTTACGAAAGCGCCTGGGCACCTGAGAGTGTTAGAATTAACAATCAAAGTGGGGCATCAGTGTGTAAGCTCTCTTACCAAATACATTGAGGCACTTGGGGCAAGGGAAAGAAAGGGGTAAACCTGGGATAATGCTGGAGGGTCGGAGCTAATGGCCCCCCTCAGGGCTATTATTCTGAGATCAGTATTTTAAAATGATTACTTTGTAACGTGCTGAGCACAGTAAGCTGCTCCTCTAGCCCTGTTCTGACTGTTTTCACTGCATTCTGTTTTGTCTTTTCTGGAATTCTGCATACATGGAATTGTATATTATATATCCCGTTGTCATTCTTTTTAAAATTGGTAATTCATTCACATACTTTTAAAATGAAAAAGTACTATTTTAAGCCTTTTGGGTATTCACAAAAAAGTCCTCTTCCCATCTCTGGAAATGTTTCACTCTCAATTACCCTGTCTTCCACTTTTGAAACCACCAGTGTTAATAGTTTCACAGTGTCCTCAGCTATAGCTATTCCCCACCACCCACCCAAGACAGGATTTCTCCGTGTGTAGCCCTGGCTGTCCTGGAACTCGCTCCACAGACCAGGCTGGCCTGGAACTCACAGAGATCCACTTGCTTCTGCTTCCTAAGTGTTGGAATCAAAGGTGTGCACCACCATCGCCTGACTACTTCTTCTTCTTCTTCTTCTTCTTCTTCTTCTTCTTCTTCTTCTTCTTCTTCTTCTTCTTCTTCTTCTTCTTCTTCTTCTTCTTCAAGATTTATTTATTTATTACATATACAGTGTATACAGTGTGTTCTGCTTGCATGTATACTTGCAAGCCAGAAGAGGGCACCAGATCTCATTACAGATGGTTGTGAGCCACCATGTGGTGTCTGGGAATTGAACTCAGGACCTTTGGAAGAGCAGTCAGTACTCTTAACCTCTGAGGCATCTCTCCAGCCCTGGCATATTCTTCTTAACTAGGAGGTTTGAGCACTGTTTTAAATATTATCCAAAGAACCTTAGGGCACCCCATTTATTTCTATAATACCTAGCGTTCTTTTTAGGTTCTGACTCCAGATGTCAAAACGTGACATTTACTTATGATGTCAGTAACCTTTAAGCCATATCTAGTTCAAGTTCTTGAATCTATGATTCTAGAATCCATTGAACAAATATGAACATATGACTACAAATCACATAAAACAAATCCTCCTGGCCTTATGGAGCCAGATGCTTAGTAGGAGACTCTAAACATTCCCAAAGGAGTCCTGTAATTACAGTTTCCTGGAAGGTAATTGATAGGACTAATACAGGGGTGAGGGGGGTGGGGGGGGTGTCAATCAAAGGGTGCGACTCCGACTCAGAGACCAGGGCCTGGGTGAGATGAGGGCCAGAGAGGGGAGAGGTGTTTGGCCCTGAAGGACTTGGTTAGGAGGTTTGGTCTAAGGGAGTTTTGGGACGCTGGACAGGGACAAGGTCACATGACACAGTATTCTGAACAAGCATTCTTCCTGTGCTGTGAGGAGATTTAGAGAAGGGCAGGAGGGTTGTGGATAAATTAGGTCACTGTCCTGACAGTCTACCCGCAGGTGAGAGTAAGTTTGATGAGGGTGGTTGGTGCTGGGGGTCATAGGACAGGTACAAGGAAACTTTAGCAGATAAAAGCAACAGGATCAGCAAATAAATTGGAGAAGTAGATGATAAAAATGTTTCGTTTTGTTATGCAAGATGCATTAAGTTATAAAGAAGTTAAGTTGACTTTAATAACATGATCTAAAGTTATGCAAAAAATTGCCTCAGACTGTTGAAATTTTCAAAGGTTTTAGCTGGGTGGAGGACATGGTTTTACTTCCCATTTCTTATTTCCTAGTCTTGTTGAAAAACACTCTTTTCTAGAAGTGCTTATGCTAGTGGAAACTTTTCCAGACAGATCTCACAAATACAAATTCAAAAAGCAGGGGTATCAGATTAGCAAACACTTTTGGAGCTTTTTTTTGACTGCACGATGGTAATTTCTATAATTTTGGTCACTTCTCATAACGAAAATAATTTATAATGCCTTTACTATTTTTCTTGCTTGCTCTTCCTGAGACAGGGCCCGAATGAATAGGCTGTTTTTTGTCCCGAACTAAGTACTTTCCTTCTAAGAATTTCTTCCTTGGTGTTGGAAAACTGCCCACCTTCTGCCCTCTGTCGGACTCCGAATAAACCCGGGGTGTCCAGAGGATCGCTGTTTATCCACAGAAAGTGCCACTGGCGTAGCGTTCCTGAGAGCTGGACTGGGGCAGCCTTCCCAAGGCTGCGCGTCCGCTCTGCGCGCCCCAGGCCTGGAAGCCGCAGCCGGACGCGGGGTGCTCGCCCCGGGGGACTCCGAGGGGGGTGTGTCTTCCGCGGCCCGGGCTCGCGCCGGGCGGTCCCAGAGACTGGGAAGTCAGCAGTTTGCAGGCCGAGGGCAGGGTGCCGGGAGAGAGGGGCGGAGGACGGAGTGGGATCTCCCCGCCTCCACTCCCCGCGGTCCAATCCCTTCGGTTTCTGCTTTTGCTTCGCCAACCCGGGCCGCGGCCCTAACCTGCTCGCTCGAACCCATTATGCCGTAGAGGCCGGCCGGCCGGGGCTCTTTAAGGGCCTCGCCGCGCCTGCGCCCTGGGCTTTCTCTGGAGCGGCCCGGCCGGAGCCGGGCGGAGCTGGAGCGGGCGCTGGGCTGCGCGGGGTTCGCCTGAGTCGCGGGCGGAGCGGCGAGCGGCGAGCGGCGAGCGGCCGGCGGAGGGTCCCGAGTGCCCGAGCTCCCGAGCGGCCGCCGGCTGGATGGGAAGTTCATGGTGACGGCGGCGTCCACCACCCCAGGTTTCCAAGGTGAGCGGCGCCGCGCCAGGCCGGGCCTGCGGCGAGGGAGGCGGGCGAGCGCCGTGCGGCTCCGAGGCCCGCGCCGCCGACCTGGGCCGCTGCCGGGCTTGCGGCGCGAGCCAGCCCCGGCCTGCGTGCCTCGGGCGGCCTCGGGGGCGCCCGGGCCCGGGAGTCGTCCCGGACTTGGAAAGTTGGCTTTTTTTTTTTTTTTTTTTTTCCCTTTGGCCTCCGGGTTCCGCGTGCGGCGGCCGCAGGCAGGTGACGGATCCGTCAGGTGCGCCGAGTGACCGCCCCGCTGGCCTCGGAGTTGACCGCGCGGTTTCCGGAGGTCGTGGCGGCGGTGGCTTCGCTGTTTTCCCTGACCTCGACCTCGGGTCATCCCGGGGGGCGTCGCCTCGCCCGGAGTTAGGCAAAACTTTCGGGCCGGTTCCCTCGCTCTCCTCCGGTTTTTGCTGGAGGGGATTTTAAAGAGCAGCAAGCGGGTTCCTTTGAGCGACGGTGGAGGAAAAGAATAATCTGTTTTCTCCGCTGCCAGAACTAATTCCGGAGCTTCCTGAATGGAGTTTTTAGGGAAACCTGATCTGTTGCTAGTTTTTAATCTTTGCCTGGTGTTTTGTTTTTTACATTTTAATAGTTAAAATTCCTTAGTGTTTCGGGAATTTGGTTTCTGTAGAACAGAAAATGCTCTCCTTCTTTGACAAGTTTGTGTCAAGAAGAAATAGACATTTTTTGGTTGGGATGTATGCCCTTTGAGAACTGAAGTTGTTTGTTTGGTTTTGTTCTTGCTGTGTGGACTAGGCTGTTGACAGACGCCCGTCTCCCACCTCCTTCGAGGATATTGCCACTATTTCTGGTAGATACTGTTTTGTTTTTAGCTTTCTGACTTTAGGTTCTGTCGGGCCTTTCCCAAGGCTGTTGTACCGATGAGTTCTCAGTGAAAATCCAGTACTTACTGACGATGCTTAATTTTTTTTAAGAGTCTGCGAATTGGGTGGTGGTACAGTACTTTATCAGTGTGTGGGTTTAATTTGCATTTTTGTGGTGACTGGGGTGAAAAATACTTTATTAGCCATTTCTATATTTTGTGAAGTGCCTCTTTTACATAATATGCTTAGCTTTTCATTATCTTTTAATTTCCCTACTTTTTTTTTCAGTGCTGGAGGACAGAACCTACGTCCTTGTATGAGCAACTGTGTTACTTTCCAGGGTTTCTTTTCTCAGTGGTCTGAAAATATCTGCAGAATTCTAGAAACAAACAACTTAGAAGTCTTGAACTTTTTTTCTTGAATTTATTTAGGTACTCTTGGCCGTCACCGTTCTTAGCCCTTGATACACATTAGCTAGCTCTCTGAGTTTTTAAGTTTTAAGTTACATGCCACTTTTGAGTAGCTGAGCACTCTCCAAGTGGGATGTCAATTACTCCATTGTCTAGGCTATCTAGGCTGTACCCAGACTTTAGTCAGTAACTCTTGGGGTCGTCAGGTCAGCTGCCTTGGTGTTCCGCCGCCTGTGTTCGAGTATCTCTTATTTTACTTAGTAATGGCCCCAAGTGCTAGCGCACTTCACTGTTGAATGTGCTGAAAGTGGAACTGTAGAATGCTCCTTTGAAGTGAAAACGTGAAGATCTTAAGAACAATCCTCAGTCTGTAGACCCCAGGAAGGATAAAGGAGTTGTGATTGGGTTCCCCGTCGTCTTCTTCCTGCACAGCACAGACGCTGTGATGGGTGAGAGGGAACTTCTGGGTATCCACGGGATGCCTTGGAATGTGTCCCCTGTGGCTGAGGGGACCTGATCCGTCTATCTGGCTGCCAGTGTTCTGAAAGCTGGGCAGAGGAAAGGGACAGTGGGTGGGCTGTTTGCTAAAAAACACTTCAGCCTTCAAGCTCACTCTCCTTGAGTCTGGAGTTGGTCCAGGTCAGTGTTTCCAGGAATAAATTATGAGAGGATAGGAGTGGGAACCTAGAAAGTGTAAGTGTATCCTTATACAGACTGTCTTCATCTTTTCCCCATTGACCTTGAGTCATGCAGATCCTTAGTCGCTGGGGCTTTTGTGAGCGGCCCGCACTAGTTCTTCTTGTCCATATCCCCATTTGTAATCTTTCAGTATGTCTGGCTCCTCTTCTTGGTGTCACTAATGCCCATGTCTCTTTAATCCCAGCACTTGGGAGGCAGAGACAGGAACTGGAGTCACAGACAGTTGTGAGCTGCCATGTGAGTGCTGGGAATTGAACTCAGGTCCTCTGGGAGAGTAGCCAGCACTCTTAACTGCTGAGCCATTTCTCCAACCCTTCTTTGTCTTGTTTTGTTTGGGAGGGACCCACACAGCCCAGGCTGACCTTGAACTCTTGATCCTTTTGTCTTCAGTTCTGTGGAGATCACAGGCTTTTGACACCAAGACCAACTCTTCTGTTCTTTTTAGAAGGGCTCGTTGCTCCAGAATTTTACAGTGTCAGAATTGGAAATTATTTTTAAAGATAATTCAGCCTAATGAACTATTTGATACTTTCTCTAAAGCCCTTGTTAATCCTAAATGTGGAAAAGTTAGGTAAGGGAATGGGAAATGTATTTGGTTATTTGGAAGCCTATAAATCTATGTGTTCATTAACTGTTGAGTAAGAGATTTTGCCTGTTTGTGATATATAATATTAAAACTTATTGAAATGTCAGGATGATTTTGCCATTTCAGTAATTATACTTGAATGAAAGTACTGTAATAGGATGAGGTAGTAGTACTTAAAATGTTTTATTTAGAAAAGGCCCCTCCCCCCCAGCAGTGGGGGAGGGGCACTGGGCCTTGCATATGCTAACTACTACAGCTATACCTCCATACCTGTTTCTAAAAGTTTCACACCAGAGGAAGCAGGAAACTGTTGCTAGAGCTAGATAATGTTAATGTTGTTTACTAACAGAGTTATGGGCGAAGTAAAACCGTACGTTAGACGGCTTCTGTGTTAAGAATTGAATAGCTTGGCTGTTCTTTGCCCCTCTTCCTCTCCCAACCCTTCATATTTCTTTTCATGTTTTGAGTTTTTTTGTCCCTCCTAAGATATGTTTATTTTTATCTGTATGGGTGGGTGTTTTGCCTGCATGTACGAATGCATGTCTTTGTACAGCGTGTGTGCAGTGCCTTCAGAACTGGAAGAGGGTGTTGGATTCTCAGGAATAGGAACTTGTACAGAGTTGTAAGCACCTTGTAGGTGCTAAGAACTAAACCCAGATCCTCAGAAAGAGCTTAATCAGCGAGCCGTCTCTCCAGCCAATATTTTAATTTTTAAGATGGGCTCTTGTGAAGTTCAGGCTGGCCTTAGATTTGCTATGTAGCCAAGACTGGCCTGTTCTTCTTGCCTCTATTTCCCAAGTGGTAGGATTGGATTACGAGGGGGCACTGTTGTGTCCAGTTTTCTCTGTCTATGTAGTCTTGGCTGTCCTGAGCTCACTGTGTAGACCAGGCTGGTCTGGAACTCAGAGATATTCCTGCCTCCCAAGTGCTGGGATTGACGCCTTGCAGCGTGACACCTGGCCAGCTTTTACTTTAAAACACATAAGGTGTGTCGGGGCGATGGTTCAGCAGGGGCTTGCTCTCTTGGTGACTGAGTTCCATCCTAGGAACCCGCATGGTAGAAGGAGAGAATGATAGTTCTCTGGATAGTTGTCTCACTTCCACAGGCTTACCCTGACAGGTGCATGCGGTACCTGTATCCATATGCACTAAAAGAATACTTCTAACATTTATTGTTTTCTTTTCAGAACCCACTCAAGCCTAGGTGCCCCCCCCCCCCCTTTTCAAGTTTAAGACAAGGTCTCACTGTAGAGCCTTGGTTTGCCTGGAACGTGATATATATATATCAGGCTGGTCTTGAACTCAGATCCTGCCTGTCTCTGTGCTAGGATTAAAAGTGTGCATCACCATGCCTGGCCAAATGATAGAATTTTGAATCAGAGTTCTCTATAGTTTCCAATAAAGTAGAAATAATATGTATGTTTCTTTAAGGTTTAGCTTATATAATTTAAAGTATATGCCTTCTGTGTATATGTAGTATGTTAGTATGTGTATGCATGTTTGCATGTGTGGGTGCACATGTATATATTTGTAGCTTTAGGGGGTTCACTTTCCACCTTATTCAGTGAGGCAGTGTCTTAACTAAACACAGAGATTACTGGTAATGGCTAGTCTAGCCTGGAGGAGCCTCCTGTTTCCGTAAAGAGAACTGACATTTCACGTGGGCCTCTTGGGTGCTGGGGATCCAAACTGCAGTCCTCGCATTTGTAACTTTTTACCCACTGAGCTTCCCTGTCCAGTGCCTTTAAATTATGTATTGCCATTTTCTGTATTCAAATATCCCTATGAGATCTGTGGTGCTAAATAGATTTTTGCGGAATGTTTAGCCACAGAACCGTGAGCCATTCTGCTCTTCATGGAACTTTAACAAGCGTTAATAAGACAAGTGCGTCCCACTGCACAGAATCCTTACTGTCCCGCTATAGCACCTTTGTTTCCCTTTGTGTTTCCAGATAACGTGCAGGGTGTCAGTCAGAAATAACCTTGGGAAACACTTTGTCATGATGGCATGAGAGCCTTTCCTTCTGTGGTCTCCAGTTTCTCAGAGAGGACTGCCCCTCTCTCATTCCTGCATCCTGATGGCTGCATTTCCAGCCGTCTGTCGTGATTGATCTTCCCCTGCTTGTGCCATCTCCCGTCTTCTGTCGCTGGGCTTTTTGTCATTGCAGTTCATTTTCCCTTTCAAGTGGGCAAAGACAATGCGGGTTCAGAACTCGCTCATTGTTCTTTGTGCTCATCCAGCACTCAGCTGTGTTCTGAAAAATGTTCCTAGAAGCTGGGTGAACTGGCCCTGATCTGGGCTTGCTTTGTTGGTTTGCTCTTGATTGTCTCGCAAGCTCATTATTAGGGTTCCAGAAGGACCTGCTAGTTCTCCGTGTTATCCATCACTGATGAGAATAGGATTGAACTGACTTCCTTTTTTTTTTTTTAAATAATTGGTTTTTATTTTATGTGCATTGGTGTTTTGCCTGCATGTATGTGTGTGTGAGGGCATCAGATCTTGGGGTTACAGACAATTGTGAGCTGCCCTGTGGGTGCTGGGGCTTGAACCCGTGCGTTCTTTGGAAAAGCAGTCAGTGCTCTTAACTGCCGAGGCATCTCTCCAGCTCCTGAACTGACTTTCTTGTGGACAGTGCTTTCTGGCTTTTATTCGTGGAGCCTTTTTTTCTTTTTCTTTTTCTTTTTCAAGACAGGGTTTCTTTGTGTAGCCTTGGCTGTCTAGAACTCATTATGTAGGCAGGCTGGCCTTCAACTCACAGAGATCTGCCTGCCTTTCCCTCCCGTGTGCTGGGATGAAAGGTGTGAGCTACCACTGCCTGGTTTATAAAGCACGGGTGCAGAAATGATGAATGGCTGTCTTTGGCTTGGTATAGACATTTTGCCATGTCATAGATAAACTCAAGGGTTTTTACAAATGAATTTATTGGAACTGGATAAAATTGTAGCTTTAATAAACAATTATGTAACATGACATCTTGTAGTTTAGAAGACTCAACCTATAATTTGATAGTAAGAAGACAGAGCTTAATTAAGGATGGATTTTAAATTAAAAATATTTAAAATTTTATTTGTTGTATGTGTATGATGTATGCGGGCATGTGTGTTTCATGGCACATGTATGGAGGTGAAGAGCTGTGTGGATTCTGTGCTCTCCTTCTACCTATGTGTGGGTTTCATGGGTGGACTCGGGATGCCAAGCTTGTGCAGCGAGCACATCTGCCCCTTGAGCAGTGCCACCAGTCCCAGAGGATGGTTTTGAGAGAACAAATCTATGAGGAATAGTCTTGGATATTTATCTGGCGTTCCCATAATAGAGGAGAACAAAATTAAAGAATCAACTTGATTGCTTTTTTGAAAATAAGAAGGGTCTGTCACACTGATGGATAAAGTTTGTAGAGGTTGTGAGTAGTTTGGTCCGTTTGTTGTCACACATAAGCAGATCAGTGTGCAGGAACTATGTCAGGTCCAGGAAAGCCAGGCATGGGGAGGAGGGGCCTCTGTGCATGGACAGAAGACCTCGTTCACAAGACGTAAACTGAGGGAAGACACAGTTTTATGTATCCTTGGTTCTAAGCAGGGGCATGACTTTTCAAAGTGTGGTTTAGTGTTTGATTTTTATCAAGGCTTTCTGTAACTAGTCATCATTGCTGCAGACATGGTGCTGGAGAGGTGGGTGAGGTTATACATCTCGATCCGCAGGCAGCTGGAAGTGGCCATGTACCACACTGTGTAGCCTGAACGTGTGAGACCTCAAAGCTCACCCACCCCTCCAGTGACACACTTCTTCCAGCATGGCTGCACCTCCTCTAACAAGGCCTTGCTTGCCTCCTAATAGTGCCTGTTATGATTGTTCATCTCTTTAAGAGAAGCCACGCCCACTCCCTGCAGCCCCTCCCTCCATCGCCATCTTGACTCTCCGTTCCCTTTCCCTCTTCCCCCTTTTCTCTCCCACTCTGTCCTCTTCTTTCTCTTCTCTCTTCTTCCCCCTTTCCTTCCCATTCCATAATTTAACTACTAAATATCCAATTATATTCTTATAATGTGTCTGTCCATGTGCCTCCCACCCGCACAACTGAGGCTGGGAACTTTGGGGACTCACTGTCTGTGGGATGATTGGCCCTGCCCCAGGCTGCCCAGCCCCGCTGCTCGGGACCCGCAGGCAGTTTCCTAACAGTGCCGCCTCCTATGAGCAAGCATTCAAACACGAGTCTGTTCAAACCACCACACCTGGTTAAATACGCATAGTGGATGTTAAGAATTTAGAAGGGGCAGTAAGATGGCTTAGTGAGAAAAGGTGTTTGCTGCCTTGATGGAGGAAGGTAATTAGTTAATTATAATAAACCAACTGCTTGGCCTCATAGCTTAGAACATAGGTGGGTGGAATAAACAGAATAGGATGCTGGGCGGAAGAGGAAGTGAGGTCAGACTCTGCTCAGCTCTCCCGGAGAGACCCGACAGCTCTCTGGAGCAGAGACACCAGCATGGACGGAGGCTAGACTCTTCCCGGTAAGCGCACCTTGGGGTGCTTACACGCATTATTAGAAATGGGCTAGTCCAGGTGCGAGAATTAGCCTGTAAGGGCTAGAGTTCATGGGCCAAGCAGTTCTTAAATGAATACAGTTTGTGTGTTGTT
>NW_026067971.1:7404889-7407282 GCF_014885135.2 Alexandromys fortis | reverse complement strand
CATTATTAGAAATGGGCTAGTCCAGGTGCGAGAATTAGCCTGTAAGGGCTAGAGTTCATGGGCCAAGCAGTTCTTAAATGAATACAGTTTGTGTGTTGTTATTTCGGGCATGAGCTAGCAAGCAGCCGGGGTGTTGGGGACGCAGCCCCGCCGCTCTTATTTCAACACTGCCTATCGTGGTGGCTCGAGTTCTGTCTACTCCAAGTTGTCCTCTGACTTCTACGTGCCTGCTGTGGCACATGTGTGCCCCCGCCCTCCCAGTAAATGTACTGTAAAATTTTAAAGACAAAAGAATTGTGAAAGTGTTAGTAATTAAATCTCAGAAGCTGCTACATAGCTTGGTGTTTGAGTTGTTAGATAGGTATGCAGATGACCCTGATGTCCTGTAGGGAGAAGATGAACTCTGAACCACAGATAGCTGTGGAGCACAGCACTGACCTGGAATCATTCAGTTTAGGATTTGCTATTAGAGAGGGACCAGGTTGGGAAACATCTCTATCTCTGTGTCTTCCTTCTCCCTCCCCTCTGAGATAGGATCTCATGTGGCCTCGAGTTCTCTATATTGTTGACTGAGGTTTCTGTTTCACCAGGTTCCATACCTGTTTAGTCCCAAATAAACACACAGAGATCTACATTCATCATAAACTGATTGGCCTAGTAGCTCAGGCTTCTTATTAATTCTTATAATTTATATTAGCTCATAATTCTTGACTGTTAGCCACGTGGCTTGGTACCTTTTTCCAGTTTCAGGAAATAGTACTATCAGTTGCTGAAGTCAGATTTTACCTTTGAATTGTCCTTCCTTATTCTTTATCTGTTTCATTAGGAAGTCACTTTGCAGACTGGAGAGTTGGCTCATTGGTTAAGGCTGCAGCTCCTCTCCAGAGGACCCAAGTTCAGTTTCCAGCACCCACATGCAGCTCACAGCTGTTTGTAATGCAGTTCCAGGGGATCTGACACCCTCACACCAATGCGCATAAAAATAAAATTAAATAGATTAAAAAAAAAGAAAGTCGCTTTGCTTCTGTTTATCTCTGTTGTCCACTCAACAGCCTATAAATAAAGCATAATTATTTTTACTTAGATTTAATAGTCATCTGCTTAATCTCTTTATTGTCTGATCTTGCCTCCCTATAAATAAGCTTTTATATAGATTATTCTTTTTATAAAGCAGATTTAGATCATGATATTCCCATGTTTTTCCAATTACAGTCTAGATAGATCTCAGATTCCTTTGTAATATCTTCTTTCTGGTTTGAACCCTGATAACATTTTCCTTCAGGTTGGTCTGCTGTAGCCTTACTAATCTCCCCTTGGAACCTGGCCTCTTTAGTACTAAGGCCAATAGCCTAACAGAGCCTGCAAACCATTGCGTGCTTAATCTGTGATTAGTTTGGGTTGAGATGTTGTACAAGTGTAACATACATGTTGACTTCCAGATTTAGTATTAAAGAATGTTACAAATCACCCACTTATCTATCAAAATAACATTTGGATAAATGCAACCTGCTTTTACTTTATAAAAATTGTAACTAATGTAAAAATTTAAGTATTTATAATAATATAATTATTATATTTATAATAGTTATAACAATGCACAATTTTTAATAGTTGCAGTGTTTGCATCGGTGCCTCATCTTGTATTAGTGCTCTTCCTCCCATCTTCTCCCTCTTTCCTTCTTTCATCCTTCTTGGTTTTTTGAGATAGTCTCTCTGTAATCCTGGGACTTGGGAGCCTCCTTGCCTGTCTCCCATTTGCTGGGATTACAGGTGTGCACTACCGTTCCTGACTCTAGGGCTGCTGTTCAACCCATCAGATTTTTTTTTTTTTTTAATTTCTTCAAAGCCTTTGCACGTACTGATTCTTTCTTACTTTTCCCTTGTGTGGCCCTTTGCACATTTGCCTTCTCCTTTTATAGATCTTATGTTTTTCCCTCTTCGAAAGGTGGTCCTAACCTGTTGAAGTAGGAGCGGCGGGGCTGTGTCCCCGGCACCGGCCGCCCGCATGGCTAGCCTATGCCCGAAATAATTACATGGAAACTGTATTTTTTTAAACATTGCCTGGCCCGGCTAGTTTCAGTTTTTTATTGGTTAGCTCTTACATATTGTTTTAACCCATTTCTAATATTCTACGCCCATGTTCCCAAATACTGTTTATAAATGTTCTTTTACATTTAAAGGGGGATATGATATAGATATGAATAATTTACATTGGTATGGATTTTATGGTCAATTTTGTTATATGTATATGTATTTTTGATCTTGATTAAGGTATTGTAATTATGTAGTTCATTTAAAATGTAATGTATAATTAGGAAATATAGGTTGTTAATGGATAATCATTGATAATAGTAAAGCTTGTAGTCATGTTAGATTTTCTAGATATATAGAGA
>NW_026067971.1:7398350-7404028 GCF_014885135.2 Alexandromys fortis | reverse complement strand
CCTTAGGTGGGTGGAGAAAACAACAAAATTCTAAAAAAAAAAAAGCTGAGTCCAGGATTCTCCTGCTCCAGACAGACGCAGGTTAAGATCCTCCCTGGTAAGCCAGCTCGTGGGCTACACAGAATATTAGAAATGGGTTAGAACAATATGTAAGAGCTAACCAATAAAAAACTGAAACTAGCCGGGCCAGGCAATGTTTAAAAAAATACAGTTTCCATGTAATTATTTCGGGCATAGGCTAGCCATGCGGGCGGCCGGGTGCCGGGGACGCAGCCCCGCTGCTCCTACTTCAACACTAACCAGTCCCTCAGGTCCTCAGACTTACTGCCTTCATGCTGTATTCCCCGTGTGTGTGTGTGTGTGTGTGTGTGTGTGTGTTCACTCTTAGTCGGCTTTATTGACTGACTGTGAAAGAACTAGAAGACGCATCTATAAAATACATACTGTGAAGACCATGCCTTTTCACATCAGTGTTGATTTGTGTGGAGAGGAGTGAAGAAATTGGCCATATGCTGCTGTAAGTGTGATTCAGTTCAGGGAAGCACAACCCGAGAACTCAGCCTGCACGTCACTGTGTTCTGCAAGCCATGCTGGAGTGTTTACGTGGGTCTTTACCTGAGTTTTTGAGGGTTGATGGCCAGGGCACTTCCTTTACACCGTGCTAGGCCTTCGAGGTAGCAGGTCCTCCTACAGGAATATTTCTCGTGCTTCAGTTTGGCTCTTCCTCGTTCATTGTTGATGTTCTGAGGGGATCATTATAATTCAGCATTCAGGTCCGTACTAGGTACCACTCCTGCTTAAATCAGATCTGAAGTAATGCCTTACAGGAAGGGTGCTTGCCAGGTTAGTTTGAGTTTTTTCTTTTGTAGTTTCACATATCACATGTATGTATGTGTGTTTGTGTCTGTCTGTCTGTTTGTCTGTAGACCACTGTCCTCCCAGAAAGCTGAGGATGGAGGTATTCATCTCTAACTCTAGCTGGGGAGGAGGGGGTGAGTGGAAAAGAAGATGGCTTCCTGGAGCCTGCTGACTTGCCAGTAGGAAGTGAGCATTGAGTGAGCTCTGTGTTCAGTGATCGCTCCTGCCTCAAAAAATAACATGGAGAATGACGGGAGAAACCATCATCAGCTCTGGTCCCAGCGTGCATGCGCGTGTGTATGTACACACACCGGTATTTATGTGAAGTGTACCACGCACACACACAGTTCTAGGTTCTAAGACTGCAGAGCAGTATTGTAAGAAAAATCTGAGGCCAGCGCTTGGCGGTGTTTGCCAGTTTTGGGGGGAGTTGTTTTACTCATGTTTATTTTTAAGTTAATTTCTTTTAGTTTTTGAAATTAAAACATAATTGCTTTATTTCCACCCTTTGATCCTTCCCATGTACTACCCTTGTTCACTCTCAAATTTATGGCCTCAGTTTCTTTAATTGTTATGTGTCTGTTACGTTTTCTAAATCTATCAGTACAACCTGCTCAGTCCATATGAAGTTATCTATCATACAACTTCAGGGCTTACCTCTTTCTGATTAGTGCCCAGCCCCAACTGGTAGAACACAGCTCCTGTGCCTAAGGCTAAAGGATCATAGGGGAAAGGAGCAAAAAGATTTTAAGAGCCAGAGGAACAGGGAATTTGCTGTCAGATCTGATTTCCTAGAAATGCCAGAGTCTCAGAAGCATGGCTGTCTAAAGGTCTGAACAAGAACAACACTAGCAGGTGTACTAACATGACAGATGGAAATCTTAAGTAAGCCTTAGTCTTTTTTAAAATTTATTTTATTTTTTTTAAAAAAGAAAAAAAACATTTTTTTTCATTTTACATACCAATCCCAGTTCCCACTCCCTCCCTCCTCCCTTTCCCTCTACCTACTCCCCCACCCTACCCCATCCACTCCTCAGAGAAGGTGAGGCACATTGCTTTGTGGAAGGTCCAAGGCCCTCCCTACTATATCTAGGCTGAGCAAGGTATCCATCCAAAGAGAACAGGTTCCCAAAAAGCCAGTACATGCAGTAGGGATAAATCCTGGTGCCACTGCCAGTGGCCCCTCAGTCTGCCCCAGCCATGCAACTGTCACCCACATTCAGAGGAACTAGTTTGGACCTTTCTGGTTCCTTCCGAGTCCTGCTGGAGTTGGTGAGCTCCCATTAGCTCAGGTAGACTGTTTCAGTGGGTGAACCCATCGTGGTCTTGACCTCTTTGCTCCTGTTTTCATTCCTCCCACTCTTCAGCTGGACCTTGGGAGCTCAGTCCAGTGCTCCGATGTGGGTCTCTGTCTCTGTTTCCATCAGTTGCTGGATGAAGGCTCTATGGTGATATTTAAGATATCATCAATCTGACTGCAGGGCAAGGCCAGTTCTGGCACCCTCTCCTCTATTGTTTAGGATCGTAGCTGGGATCATCCTTGTGGATTTCTGGGAATTTCTCTCGTGCCACATTTTTTCACTTTTTTTGCTAGCCCCACAATGGCTCCCTCAATAAAAATATCTCTCTCCTTGCTCTCATCTCTGTTCTTCCTCCATCTCGACTATCCTGTTCCCTCAAGTTCTCCTTGCCCCTCTCCTTCTCTCCTCCTCTTCCTCTTCTCTCCCCACCCTAGTGCTCCCAATTTTGTCAGGTGATCTTGTCTGTTTCCCCTTTCCAGGTGGATCTATATATGTTTAAGAGTTCATCTTGTTACTTGGCTTCTCTAGGGTCATGAACTATAGGCTCCATATCCTTTGCTTTACAGCTGGTATCCACCTATGAGTGAGTGCATGCCATGTTCATCTTTCTGGGTCTGTGTTAATATCACTCAGGATGTTTTTTTTTTAGTTCCATCCATTTGCATGCAAATTTCAAGATGTCAGTTTTTACCGCTGAGTAGTACTCCAATGTGTAAATGTGCCACATTTTCTTTATCCATTCTTTGGTTGAGGGGCATTTAGGTTGTTTCCAGTTTCTGGCTATTAGAATTAATGCTGCCCTTGTAGTATGATTGAGCATCTTTTGTTATATGCCCAAGAATGGTATTGCTGGGTCGTAAGGTAGGTTGATTCTCAGTTTTCTGAGAAACCACCGTACTGACTTCCAGACTGGTTTTATAAGTTTGCAGGGGCCTTGGTCTTACATGTAGAACTCCAGGCAGCTCAGAAGTCTTAGGATGAAAAACAAAACAAAACAAAACAAACAAACAAACAAACAAAAAAAGAAGTCTTAGGATGTCCCTGACACCTACCAGATTCAAATGGTCTGTCTGTCTCTCCCTTTCCCACAAGGGTACATAAACAGTAAGAATTGCTGAGGAGAACAGACTAGCCTGCTGCCTGGAAGAGGCCCAGACCTGCCTGAAGGAGATACTCTCTGACCTGTTGAGCTGGGTGCAGTGAACCCGAGGGTCCGGCTTGGTGATGTAGCTGCCTTTGCCTTGCCCCCGCCCCTGCCTTCTCACCCATACTCCTGTGAATAATCCGAATAAACTCCCTGGCTCACCAGATTGGACGTCGGTGGTGTCATCCTTATGGCCCTGTTGAGGTTCCCTCCTGAGGTGAATGGATGTTTGTTTTGAGTCTCCAGGAAAAGTCTCACATGAAATAGTGAGTTTACTCTTCCCTGTGACTCACCTACAGCGGTGGTTCTCAGCCTTCCCACTGCTGCGACCCCTTCAGTACAGTTCCTTATGCTGTGGTGATCCCAACTATAAAATACAGTTATTTTCATTCCTACTTTATAACTAATTTTACTACTGTTATGAATCGTAATGTAAATATCTGTGTTTTAAGGACCACTGATCCTAGAGTATGACCCAGGGACTTGGTGTGTTTGTGCATACATGTAGCTTTTGTCATAGTGAAGTCAGAGAAGTCACCACTCTGTAGCCCTCCTGTCCGCTCTCCCTCACCTGTCCACTTGGGTCTGTAGGTGTCTGTTCTGGTCACTCCTGCAGACGGAGTCACACTCTGTGGTCCTTGGTTCATTTATTCCACTGTCGTGTGCAGTTTTTAGGCTAAGTCATGTTTCAGATGTTTGTGTTTCATTCTTTTAGTGGCTGTGAACCAATTTTCCACATTTAATTAAGAGTTGCCACTGTCCTAAGAGCTCTTATTCCTTTGAAATATTTTGGCCTCTTTCAATAATTGGTCTTAGTGAAAATAGAAATAATTACAGCAGAATCTTCAACTTATTTTCCATACGATAAACAAGATTTGTAATTTCAAGAAAGCCACCCTACTTATTAAGACAAAGGTTTACTTCTCAGCACTGTGTCAGCATGCTAACTAATACCGTCTTAGTACAGGGAGGTAATATTGCAGTTCAACTTCATACTGAAGAGATTATTTTATGTATGTAAGTGTTTAGACTGCATGTATGTATTTTATGTAAGTGTTTAGACTGCATGTATGTATTTTATGTATGTGTTTAGACTGCATGTATGTATTTTATGTATGTAAGTGTTTAGACTGCATGTATGTCTATGCATCACATATGACCTTGTGCTCAGGGAGGCCAGAAGAGGCCATAAGAGCCCCTGAAACTGGAGTTGCAGACAGTTGTGAGCTGTCATGCAGGCTCTGGGAATTGAACTTGAGTTCTCTGGAAGAGCAGCCACAGTGCTCTTAACTGCTGAGCCAACTTTCCAGCCCAAGTTTTTCCTATTTTAATTAAATGTTATTTTTAGGCCTCTAGACATTAATATAGTTTTTACGTCTGAGATACTGATCCCTGTTTTCTTAGTAGGTGGTTCTTGTACCCTCTCATAGCACTCTTGAGGCAAGTCAAAAAGATTTTTCCACTTTGTATATTTGAATCTGCTGTTCCCTTAAAAACAAGTTCCATATTAATCTTTACTAATAACTTAAAATTTTAATTTTCTGATTCTGCTTTAAGCATCGTTAATTCTAATAGCAGTGACAGTGTTTCAGTTGCTAGAGCTGTGTAACAAAACCCCACCACACTTGGTTACCACACAGCCATGTGTGTGTGTGTGTGTCTCCTGCACTTAGTGACCGCACAGCCATATGTGTGAGTGAGTGTATCCTGCACTTAGTTGTCGTGAGGAGCAGCGGGCTGTGTCCTGCCACCCGTCTAGCTTTACACTAAATAATTACATGGAAACTGTATTCTTTTGAATACTACCTGGCCCATTAGTTTCAGCCTCTTATTGGCTAATTCTCACATTTTGCCTTAACCCATATTTATTAATCTGGGTAGCACCACGAGGTGGTGGCTTACCGGAAGGATTTTAACCTGTGTCCATCTTGGAGAGGAGAGCTATAACGTCTGCTTGACTCAGCTTTCTTTCTCCCAGAATTCTATTCTGTCTTCCCTGCCTACCTATGTTCTGACCTATCAGGCCAAGCAGTTTTCTTTATTAATTGACCAGTGAAACAACAGATAGATAGAAGACCCATCTACATCACTTAGTGACCGCACAGCCATGTGTGTGTGTGTGTGTGTGTGAGTGTCTCCTGCACTTAGTGACTGCACAGCCATGTGTGTGTGAGTGAGTGTCTCCTGCACTTGGTGACTGCACAGCCGTGTGTGTGTGTCTCCTGCACTTAGTGACCACACAGCCATGTGTGTGTGAGTGAGTGTCTCCTGCACTTGGTGACCGCACAGCCATGTGTGTGTGAGTGTCTCCTGCACTTGGTGACCGCACAGCCATGTGTGTGTGAGTGTCTCCTGCACTTAGTGACCGCACAGCC
>NW_026067971.1:7353370-7393766 GCF_014885135.2 Alexandromys fortis | reverse complement strand
TGTGTGTGTGTGAGTGTCTCCTGCACTTAGTGACCGCACAGCCATGTGTGTGTGTGTGAGTGTCTCCTGCACTTAGTGACCGCACAGCCATGTGTGTGTGAGTGAGTGTCTCCTGCACTTAGTGACCGCACAGCCATGTGTGTGTGAGTGAGTGTCTCCTGCCAGTCAGGGCTTTGGATAGAACACCGAGGAGTTGGTTGCCTTCCAGCCTGCGTTTCAGCCCAGGGTCATTTAAAGTGTGTTCAGATGCATATTTGGGAGTGAATGCTGTCAGCCAGAGTATCTCCACTTAGTTTTTCTTCACAGTCTCTGTGTGTACCAAATTCAGTAGCCTAAGTTACCCGCCCCCCCCCCACTCCATGCTGGACAGCACTGTGCCCTGGAGCTTCACCCCAGCCCCACTGGGATGTTACCCTCCACAACTGAGAGACATTTTGATGTTTTAAACTGTCTGGTTGGCTGTACTTGGTTATGGCAGTCCTGGGGAACTAACACAGGCCATCTTTAGAAAACACAAGTCAGACGGTTAAAATGGACCCCCACCCCCCACTTTGTGTGTGGTGACAGGACATGCTTAGTTTGCCCGATTATGAACTTCTTTATTCATCTTTGTTTTTGAAGGCGTTTTGCTATGTACACAGTTCAGGTTTTGAACTTGGAATCCTCCTGCCTCAGCTTCCTGAGTGCTGGCTTATAGGCATGTGTACCACACTTGGCTAACATTCTTCTACTTTAGCAGGAGAGGCAGGCTGCTTGTCAGCTCTGACCAAAATTTATACGTTAACAATGAATACAGTACTTCAGAGATTGTTAAATGTCATAGCCATATGGGGTTGTTAGAAGTTCTTTCATTAAAGTGTGTTACTTAGTAATTAGGTAATTTTGTCTTTATAGCAAGAGGGTTTATAGAGTGTGTGAAGTTTCTCTCTAGCTCACTGTGCGTTTCCCCCTTTGTTGGGGTTGGACCCGAGCCTCACACACTCGGCGAGTGTTTGTTTGCTCACTGAGCTGTACCCACCCAGCTCTAAGTGTGCTTTCTAATTAATTTAGTTATGCGTGAAAGTGTGTGTGTGACACATGTGTGTGAATGCACACATGTTTGGGGATCTGGATGGACCCTCAGGAGTCATTCCTCTCCTCCCACCTTGAGAAGCCAGGGTGGCTGGCACCAAGCTTCCTGGTGTTCTGTTTGCTGGGATTAAGAGATCTGGCTCTTGGGGGATGGAGCTCAGGCAGCCAGGACCGCACAACAGGCACTTTGACCTGCTGAGCCGGCTCACCAGTCCCAAGGAGGCCTTTTTTAGATGACAATATTTTTGTTCTCTGAGTAATATGTTTATTTCTTTTTTTTTTTTTTTGATATTTATTGAGCTCTACATTTTTCTCTGCTCCTCTCTCTGCCTCTCCCCTCCTCCTTTCAACCCTCCCCCAAGGTCCCCATGCTCCCAATTTACTCAGGAGACCTTGTCTTTTTCTACTTCCCATGTAGATTTGATCTATGTCTCTCTTAGGGTCCTCATTGTTGTCTAAGTTCTCTGGGATTGTGGTTTGTAGGCTGGCTTTCTTTGCTTTATGTATAAATACTACCTATGAGTGAGTACATGTGATAATTGTCTTTCTGGGTCTGGGTCACCTCACTTAAAATAATGTTTTCTAGCTCCATCCATTTTCCTGCAAAATTCAAGCTGTTGTTATTTTTTCTGCTGTGTAGTACTCCATTGTGTAAATGTGCCACATTTCCTTATCCATTCTTCAGTCGAGGGGCATTTAGGTTGTTTCCAGGTTCTGGCTGTGACAAACAATGCTGCTCTGAACATAGTTGGGCACATGTCCTTGTGGTACAACTGAGAAGTCTTTGGGTATATACCCCAAAGTGGTATTGCTGGGTCTTGAGGTAGGTTGTTTCTAAAATGGCTGAAAAACACTTAAGGAAATGTTCAACATCCTTAGTCAGCAGAGAAATGAAAATCAAAACAACTCTGAGATTCCATCTTATACCAATGGCCAAGATCAAAAACACTGATGACAACTTATGCTGGAGAGGTTGTGGGGAAAAGGGAACACTTCTGCATTGCTGATGGGAGTGCAACCTGGTGCAGCCCCTTTGGATGTCAGTGTGGTGAATTCTCAGAAAATGTTTATTTCTTAAGGAATAATAACTAATATAATGGTATAATGAGACATAGTGCATTGTGGGGATTAAAATTAGGGGACAATACCAAGTAGCAACGAAAAAGCACTCATTTGTGGTTTTACCATACTTGAATTCAGAATATTGAGTATAGCCAAGAAGTGTCTTCAGATGGGGAGAAAGTGTGGCAGCTGCAGACAGCACACAGAACACTGCTGCCAAACAGGAACAAGAGGCTGGGAAAGATTCCTGGTTATAGACAGGGAGATCTCTGTGAGTTCAAGGCCAGCCTGGTCTACAAGAGTTATATTATGTGTCTGAAAACCAACTAACCCCACCCACCCAAAGAAAACCCCAAACAAACCAAATAAGGTGGGGGTGGGGAGAAAAATAGTTTTCAGACACTGATACATACTGGAAAAACAATAAAAAGTGGACCCCAAATAGACAAACACAGGACCAATAAGAAAAAAATGCCCAAGCAAAGCATTTTGGGACAAAAAGTCTACAAAAATACCCTTCAATCTATTTTGTGTTGGTCATCTATGGAAGCGCATGGGAGCTAATACACCCTTAAGTGGGACTAATACACCCAGTGAGACTCCATTGTGGAGAAAACAAATTTTTCCTTTGCAAGCAGATGTCAACTGCAGGTAGTTTCTTGGTTAGGGTGGGAGCCTATGCCCACTTCTCCCTCTGACCAGTGAAATCCTGTCTGGCTTGAACCTCTGCAGGCCTGTGTGTTGCCACAGTCCTGTGAATTTGAATGTGCATTAGTTCTGTGTCTGGAAGACACTCCTCCTTGGAGTCATCCATCCCCTCTGGCTCTTTAAGCCTTTCCACCTCCTCTTCCACACAGCTCCCAGAGCCCTGTGGGAGGGTTTGATGGAGGCGTTCGCTGAGGACCCAGTGCTCTAGAGTCTCTCATTCTCTGCACGTTGTTCAGTCGTGAGTCTCTGTGTTAGTTCCCATCTACTTAGGAAGAAGCTTCTTGGATGATGACTGAGACACTGATCTCTGTGTGTAGTAGAATGCCTTTAGAAGTCATTTTATTGCTGTTAACTTTTAACAGAATGGCAGTTTTCCTGTAGGCCCATGGCTTATCCAGTCCTAGGTTCTTAATAATTCTTGCAGTGTCAGACATGAGTTCCATCTCATGCAGTGGACCTTACATCCAATCATAGCATGGTTGACATGAGTTCCATCTCATGCAGTGGGCCTTCTATCCAATCATAGCGTAGTTGATAACGCTCACAACATTTGTATCACTATTGCACCAGCGTATCTTGTAGGCTGGTCACCACTGTAGATGGCAGGGTTTGTAGCTGAGTTGATGGTTGCCTTTCTCCTCAAGTAGCATACAGAGTACCTTCCAGCACCATGAACACTAGCCAGCAGGGGTGAAGCCTCTAGTTAGGTACCAGCTTGAGTTTGTTTTTGATGAACTATGTTATCTTCAGCGAAAGGCCTTCTCATCAGTTTGTTGAAAGCAACCAATAACCTTGGTAATAGCCACAGATATTTGGGGTTTCTTTGTGACCTCTGGCTAAGCACTCAACTAGATGTTACCCATTTCTGGCACTTAAGGTTTCATTTCTTGGTGGAAGATAATCTAATTGGGGCATTGTCACCTCCATTGTTTGATGGCACCATTTTGATTTCTTTCATTTATGTATGTATTTTAGGAAACTTCTATGGTAGTGAGTTTCCCAACGGCTTCTTAAATGCTCTTAGTTTTCTCTCTCCATATTTCTTTTTTTTTTTTTTCCAGGAGAGATGACTCATTTTATTTCTCTTAACTTGACCCCATCTTTCCCACTTAAGGTTCCAACTCTGCAGATATACCACACCCTCCCCCTTAACAGTTGGGCTCCTGGGAGGTGAATGGGTAAACCACAAAGTTTGAGGAAAGGCAAGGTCGCATACCTCTCGAGCAAGGAAATCAGAAGGCTGAGTAACTGTACAAACTGCATGTGAAATGAGCAATCCCCCCACCCGGTAGTGGCCAGACGCACAGTCTCTGGCTTCTTGGGCTCAATCACAGTTCGAAGTTAGGAAGCCAGCGATGCCGTGAGATCGCCAGGCATCATTTAAGGGGTACAGGAGCTCCAGCAGTTTGAAGATGGTCCTTACAGTAGGGTCCTGATGCTCTCTCCCTCTCGAAAGCTTGGGCTCGGGCAGCTTTGGCCTCATCTTCCAGCTCATCAAGGAAACGCTTCTGAGCCACTGAATAGAAGGTGTAATCATAAATAGCTAATACCATGACCCCGATGCCCAGGCCAGTCACGATGTTCCGGGTCCGCTGCTGTGGCAGTGTTTTCTGCCACTGGGCAAGCTGCACCTGCCGCATAAACTGCACTTGCCCTGGGGTCAATTTATCCCGCTGAGCCAATGGGGCATTTCCATCCTTATCACCCAAAGGGTCACCAGCTCCAGACGCCGCCATGTTGCTGCTCCGCCCTAAGCCGCCCAGCCCCGCTCTCTTCCTATTTCTCTGTCACCCCACTCTCCCTTCTCCCTCCCATTTGTTCCTCACACTCAATCCTCCCTCCCATAACTATATATCTTTTAATTTCTCCTTCCTAGGGAGATCCTCTTCTCTTCCTTTGTCCTTTAATAGGTACCTAACCTCTGTTGTTATGTGGATTGTAGCATGCATATCAAAGGCTTAAAAGCCAATATCCCCATATAAGAGAAAACATACTGATTTCTCCTTTTGGGTTTGGGTGACCTCACTTGGATGATTTTTTCCCCCTAGCTCCATCCATTTATCTGCAAATTTCATTCTTTTTAACAATTAATAATATTCCATTGTGTAAATGTACCACATTTTCATTATCCTGTCATCAACTGATGAACATCTAGACTGTTTCCGATTTCTGGCTATTGTAAATAGAGCAGCAATGATTATGGATGAGCAAATGTCTACATTTATGTAGTAGGATGTAGAGTCCATTGTGTATATGCAAAAGAGTGTGGTACAGCTGGATCTTGAGGTAGATCTATTCCCAGCTTCCTGAGAAACTGCACACTGATGTGCATAGTGGCTGTACAAGTTTGCACCCCACCAGTAATGAATAGGGGTTCTCTTTCCTCTAGATCCTCACCAGCATGGGCTATCTTTTGTGTTATTGATCTTGGCCATTCTGACTGGTATAAGATGAAATCTCAAAGTAGTTATGACTTGCATGTCCCTGATGACTAATGATGGTGAGCGTTCCTTTAAATGTTTCTCAGCCATTTGTGTTTCCTCTGTTTTGAGAACTCTGCATGCTTCTGTACACCATGCTCTGAGAACTCTCTCTCTGCATGCTTTCAGCTTGGTTATTTTCTTGATATCCAGTCTTTTTTTCAAAAGTTCTTTATGTATTTTAGATACTAGCCTTCTATTGGATGTGAAGATATATATATATATATATATACATATATATATATATAATTGGTGAAGATCCTTTTCCATTCTATACCCCGCCTCTTTACTGAATGGTGGTGTTGTGCACAGAGATCCCATTCATTGTTTCTTAGTGTCTGTGCTGTATGCAGGCAGAACACCTATACTAACTAAATAAAAAACATTTAAAACTTTATTGCGTTGTTAGGACTTTAACTCAGTACAGTAGTTATTGGAAAAACTCTTGTTTGGAAAAACTCTTGTTCAGAGGGATTTTATATACAAAGTTTTAGTTCTCTCTCTCTCTCTCTCTCTCTCTCTCTCTCTCTCTCTCTCTCTCTTTGGAAACAGGGTGTCTCCTGGAACTCACTGTAGATCAGATTGGTCTTGAGTTCACAGAGATTCTCCTAAGTGCTGAGATTTTCTTTTTTTCCTTTGAGGTATGAGATCTCACTATGTAACTCAGGTTGGCCTTGAATTTGGAATCTTCCTGCCTCAGCTTTCAGAGTGCTGGGATTGCAAATGTTTGCCACCATACCTCACATGATTCTTTGTTTGCCTTTTGGACTTTGTTAAATAATCAAAAGAAATTTGAAGTAGCTGTATTGATTTCAGACAAAGCAGGTTTGAGAGGGAGTTACCAGGAATAAAGATAGTCCTTACCTAACAGAGTATAGCCATTTCTAAAAAAAGACATTACAGTTAGTGAGGCAAAGCAAAGTAGTGAGTTAGAGGCCGGCCCAGACTACATGTGACCCCGTCTCAATACAAAGCCAACCAACAAGCAAAACCTGGACCTTGAGTGGATCCACTGTTAGGACTACAGACTCCAGCATGTGTGACTGCCACTGAGCAGCACCAGAAGTGGGTGACTGAATGCAGAAAACACGCTCTAAGATTGAGGACAAACCCATCCAGACCACATTCTGGGACGGGACATGGTCTTTAGCTTGTGTTTACAGGCCACAGTAGAATTCAGTTAGAAACCAGTAGCTCTATCATTGTATAACCTGTGTTGTAAAGTTAGAAAAATAGTTGGAAAATATAAAAATTTCTAGAGATTAAACAGTATCCTCCTAAAATAATATTGGATAAAGAAATTGCAAGAGAAACTAAAAGTGTTTTGAAGAAAAATTAAAAGCAGTGAAAGCAGACAAAGAAGAGAGCGTGAAGTGTGTGTGTCAGAAATGAAGGGTATAATGTCACAGGGCCGTACTTGTAGTGCCGAGAATGAGAAAAGGCTGCAGTGTAAGCCTAAAGCAAGTGGCAGAAAAGGGTGAGAGACACTATAAAGTCGATACGAAGATGTAAATGTCAAGACCAAAAGCATTTTACAGTTTCATTTATTTTTTTAAGACAGTTTCATGTAACCGAGGTTGGACTCCTGGGCTTGAACTCAGGTCATCAAGTTTGTGAGGTAAGCACTTTGACCTCTGGGTGAGCAGATCAGGAACAGCTGTCAGGTGATGCCTACAGGGCCAGGTCTTGAGCAGTGGGCTGTGCCATGCCCACCATGCCTCTTTGGGTGCAGAGCATCTGGCTTGTGCAACCTACCCCTCAAAGGCAGCCACACTGGCACTGTTAGGTAACTCCATATTGACCTCCCTGGTCATCTCCCCAGCAGCCAACAACAGGTGCATCACATTGAGAGCCTGCTGGAAGTTCTTTAACGTATGGACCCTTTTCTTTTGGTTGTATGACTTTTGTTTTGTTTTGTTTCACACCAGGCTGGCCTGGAACTCAGAGATCTACCTGCCTCTGCCTCTCGAGTGTAGGGATTAAAGGGATGTGTGACAATGCCTGACTTTGGTTATGCGTCTCAGTGGCCGCTGCAGGGTCTGCACAGCTGAGTCACATCTGTATATTCAAGCTTGTGTTTGGCAAGAGTCAGAATTGCTTGAATGTTGTTTTCAGAGGTCATGTTGACTGGGACAAACATGTAGGTCTCTCCTAACTTTTTGGGACTCAGCTGTCTGCCACCCTGATAGCAGTATTAGGACGAACTAGGCAGTCGCAGGTTTGCAGTCCTTGACTGTTACTCAATGTGATAGCTGGGCTGGGTCGTCCAGAGCCTATTGGTCTCTTGTCTGTTCTGGCTGCCTTACTCTTTTTGTTCCTGGCACCGTAACTGTTGATATCCTTATTGGACTTGAAAGAGGGTGTGAGGTTACGGTCCCTTGAAAGCCTTCAAGATGGGCTAGGTGTTTGGTGTGTTGAATTAGTTCTTCCAGAGTTAATAGAGCTAGTTTCTATTGGTGGCAGATTTGACAGTACAGATTATAGCTCTCAGTGTGGAAGTTCAGATCCCCAGACCAGAACACTGGCCTGTTGTGTGGTGGGAGTCAGTGGGTCATGGTGTATAAACCCCGCACCCTTCCTGGCCTGTTGTGTGGTGGGAGTCAGTGGGTCCATGGTGTGTAAAGACCATAAACCTGCACCCTTTCTGGCCTGTTGTGTGGTGGGAGTCAGTGGGTCATGGTGTGTAAAGACCATAAACCCGTACCCTTCCTGGCCCTCATCCCAGCTGACTGCACTGGTGTCTTGAGGGGCAGAGGGGTGGGAGGTGACACAGAGCATTAAGCCGTCAAGGTCTCTGGATCTGCCCATTCTGGAAGTTTCATAAAGATCGAATCGTACTTTGTATCTCTTTAATGTATAATTGTCCTTTTTGATGATATTTTAACATTTTGAGTGTTCACTTCTCAGAATATGATGTGGGAGTGTCATATATCAATCTGTTGATTTCATTGGTTAAGTAATAAACACACTGCTTGGCCTCATAGCTTAGAACATAGATGGGAGGAGAAAACAGAATAGAATTCTGGGCGGAAGAGGAAGTGAGGTCAGACTCTGCTCTGCTCCCGGAGAGACCCGACAGCTCTGCGCTCTGGAGCAGAGACACCATGATGGACGGAGGCTAGAATCTTCCCGGTAAGCGCACCTTGGGGTGCTTACATACATCATTAGAAATGGGCTAGTCCAGGTGCGAGAATTAGCCTGTAAGGGCTAGGGTTCATGGGCCAAGCAGTTCTTAAATGAATACAGTTTGTGTGTTGTTATTTCGGGCATAAGCTAGCCAAGCGGCCGGGGTGTTGGGGACGCAGCCCCGCGGCCGCTTCCTATTTCAACAAGAATAAATATGTAGCATGTCTGTGATGTGGACAAGAACTTGCAACATGTTTGCATTGTGAGGTTCATGATCCAGGGAGGTTAGGGCATAGTCAGTATGAAAGATAATTAAATTACATAGAATGTGTGAAATTATGAAAATAGTAATATTAATGCATTACTTAGTGCTGAGGCCGAATCTCATTTCTTTTTTTTTTTTTTAAGATTTATTTATTTATTAAGCATACAATGTACTACTGGCAAGGAAGACACCAGGTCTCATTACAGATGGTTGTGAGCCATCATGTGGTTGCTGGGAATTGAACTCGGGACCTCTGGAAGAGCAGCCAGTGCTCTTACCCTCTGAGCCATCTCTCCAGCCCGAATCTCATTTCTTTAAGGTCGAGTGGATGTCAGAATTATGCCTTTGGTTATTCCAAACTCTCTAAATGGAGGCCTGTTGCTACAGTATACAGAAGAGGCATGGTAAAGTAATTCATTTTAATAAATTAGAACAAATAGTAGATTGCTTTTGCCTTTGCAATAATTCACTTCCGTTAGGGACTTCTCTCTAACAGGATTATAAAGATGACTGCTTGGAATTCACTGAGTATATTCTGAGTTAGTGGTTGCATTAGGAGATGGTATGTTTATGGCAATCTCATACGTGTGTATGATGAATTTTGTTTCTTTGTATCCTCCTTTCTTACCTCCCCTGCTTAAGCTCTCCTTCCAACAAGTCTCCTCCCCCCACTTTTTCATCTGTGCATGGGAGTGGGAGAGAGGATAGTTTAATATTTAACTTATTATTTAATAATTTAATGATAATTGAGAGCTTAAATATTGTTGCCTGCATGAGTGTCAGGTTATTTTTTTTGGAACACGGACAACTTATCAGGCTATACAAATGAAAACAACCCCTTCCTCATCCCTACCCCCATTAGCTGAACCGTGGGTGGTGGATCAGCTCCCTGAGCCCCGCCACCCCCCCCCATGATGAAATGGTGACGGCGCCAGTCGTGGACAGGACTTTGTCGTGGTCATGAGGACAATGACCGTCAGGTCTAGAAGACACTTTTTCACACTAGGGTTCTTTTTCAAAATGTGTTTTGTATATGTGGGTACACACTTGACGCTTGGCCTTTTATGGATTTTAGAGCTTGATCTCAGGTTGTTAGAATTGGTAACTAGCGACTTGACCTGCCAAGCGTTCTCATTAACCCCAGAAAGCATCATTATTCTCAGCTCCCGTCCTGCCTCTTACATCTTCCATATATCTCCTGAACTTCAGAGGGGCTTTTATAGATGTCCAGTTTAAGGTCAGGCACGCCACACTCCATTATTCCCAGCACTTTACTAATTGTGAGTGTGTTACACTGCCCACTGCAGGGAGAAGCTTCACTGACAGCCTGAGGTCAGCACTTTCCTGTGGTGTAAACATTAGTACTTGAAGGCAGTTTGACACTGTGTCCATTTAGCAAAATAACAATAGTAAGTTCTTTGCTAGGGCCTTCCCAGCCATGGGCTGGTGACCAGATTTACAGTGCTAGGCGTGAGTTCTTTCCTGTGGGAGCACTAAGTAGAGAGTGGGTAGCTATCCGCATAGCGGACATACCATGATTGCTCCAGTGGGCAGACTTCCCTGGCGGGTTGATATTGTAACAGTCAGGTCCACAAGTGAAACTATTGGTGACATTGTCTCTACCTCTCCCTGGCGGGTTGATATTGTAACAGTCAGGTCCACAAGTGAAACTATTGGTGACATTGTCTCTACCTCACAGTAGCATACACAGCACCTTCCAATACTGCAAGTGAGCCTCAGGGAAGACGCTGCCAGCTCATTTCCAGCTTTGTTTCTGTCCTGCGCCCGGCGGCTGTCTGTGGCGTCTTCAGCAGTAGGTTCTTACAAGTTAGTTCTGGTGGGCAATCAAGAGTGACGGCAGTAACCCATAGTTCTGTCATCTCTGGAGCCTCTCTGACCATATGTTAAGTTTTCTGGCTTTAAATATTACTCTGTGCCTTTGGAATGCAAATTACTGTCATGTCACAATTTGTAGTAATGTGTAGGTTTTTCTTTATAGGAAGGGTCACTAGAGTAACATCACCTTCTTGTTGCTTAGTTGGATTTCTACTTGGCTTTAGTTTTTTTTTTTTTTTTCTCCAAGGTGTTTTCTCTGAGATCCTGCCTGTTCTGGATCTCACTATGCAGACCAGGCTGACCTCGAACTCACAGAGATCCGTCTGCTTCTGCCTTCCAAGTGCTGGGATTAAAGGTTTATGCCACCAATGCCCAGCTGCCTCGAGTATTATTTCTTCCTGTAGTGATCTGCGCTGATCTGTGAGTTGGCAGCAATTGTTTGGGGGTTGGGTGAGATATCTGGAAGGAAGCAAACTGAATAAATAATCTGCCCCATGCTTCTTTCCTATGGGTCGATCCTTCTTGTTATTCTTGTGAGCGTTCTCCTCAGTAACTATGGTCATATGGCCTCTTTTGTAATACTAATCCAGAAGGAAAGAAATTCTAGTAGGGAGGGGACAGAAAGCTAAACAGAAGCTAGAGGTAGCTTGGGGTAAAATCCTTGCCCCTCAGTTCTTGAAGCTGAATCTTTCTTGTATTAGATGCTTCACTGCTATGTTGAACGGCTTAATATGTCTTAGAATTATTTTCCATATTATCCTGTTCCCGCATAGTTTTCATCCTAGGTAGAAGTCTAGGATGTGGGGAGAGAGCACCATTTCATAGCTTTGGACAATCCGTGAGAGCACTGTTTACTGTCAGAAGTTGGAGCAGATGTTGGTACATGCATTGTGGTTTTTTTTTTTTTCATGCATTGTGTTTTAGTGTCTGTGAATGAATTATTATACATAAATTTAAGGGTGGCTGGCATTAAGTTATTCAGAAGATAACTTTTTCCCTGTCACATAAGATTTGAGATCTCGAAGATCATACAAGTACTGCATGGCTTGTAATCTTTAAGGCTACATATGTCACAGCTAAGACTTTAAAAAATTATTGTGTGTGTCTGTATATGTTTACACTCATGGGCATGTGTGCCATGGTATGGAGGACAGAGAACAGCTATGGAGTTTGTCCTCAGCTTCTACTTTCTGTGTGAATTCTGAAGATCAAACGCAGATGCTCGGCTTTCATGGCAAGTATATTGTCGGCTGAGCCATTTTGCCAGCTCAGAAGCTCTTCATAAGAACAGTGTTTGTACCAAGTGGTGGTGGTGCACACCTTTAATCCCAGTACTTGGGAGGCAGAAGCAGGCTGATCTCTGTGAGTTCAAGGCCAGCCTGGTCTACAAAGCACTTGCTGTTCTTGTAAAGAACCTGAGTTTGGTTCCCTGTACTGGCATGGCAGCTCACAACCATGTTTAACTCCAGTTTTAGGGGATCTGACACCCTCTTCAGGCTTCTGAGGGCAACAGACATGCATGTGGTATATATACATATATACAGGCAAACACCTAACATAGAAATGAGTAGATCTTAAGAAAGATGAAGAAAGAAAGTTCCAAAGTCTGGATGTTAGAATAATGGTAGCAAAGACAGGCTTAACCCCCATCACCTCAGTGAATTTTGAGTCAAACTTAGCGGGGTCACCAAGTTTGTGGAAATGATTGCATGTAACTGGAGGTTTCTCCCTTTCCTGCAGCCACTTTTAAAATAACCACTCAGAGACTTAATCTTAATTACAAACTGTTTGGCGTTAGCTTAGTCTTATCATTAACTAGTTCTTACAACTTAAGTTAACCTGTTTCCATTAGTGAGTCTCGTGACTGTCACCTCACAGCTTGCTTCCCTAGCGACTGCTGGTGTCTCCCAGACTTCGACTTCTTCCTGGCTGTTGGCTACATCAGCTTCTTTATTAACCAGTGATAACAAACTGTATTCACAGCATACAGAGGGGCCTCCCACATCGATCGCAACACAACTAAAATGTGCTTTCTCTTCTGTCCCTCAGGTGGCGACAGACAAGGTGGCGGAAAAGCTGAGCTCTACTCTCTCATGGGTGAAGAACACAGTCTCGCATACCGTCAGTCAGATGGCCAGTCAGGTGGCCAGTCCATCTGCATCATCACACACGACATCCTCATCCACCACACTGTCAACACCAGCGCTTTCGCCGGCCTCCCCTTCAAAGTTGAGTCCAGACGACTTAGAACTCCTGGCTAAGCTGGAGGAGCAGAATCGGTGAGTGAGGTTGCTGGACATTTCTCTTCCTGTTATCGTATAGTTTCCTAGTTTCTGACCCCTTGTGTTCCAGAATTACTACACAGACATTCAGGAATTTCTTTGGGAGGTTAGTCCAAGACTAAGGTTTACCTTCAGCTAATAGCGCTTGAGATTCATTTTCTTAGTATAGCAGACTCTAAATCCTTCTTGAATCTTATGAATTATTAAGGCAAAACTATCATTTTTGTTTTATTTATTTTTCAGGGCTGGGATTGAGTACATTGGCCTATGCTTCCATCCCTACTTTTTTTTTTTTTTTTTTTTTTTTTTTGGTTTTTCAAGACAGGGTCTCTCTGTGTAATAGCCCTAGCTGTCCTGGAACTCACTTGGTAGACCAGGGTGGACTCAAACTCAGAGATCCACCTGCCTCTGCCTCCCGACTGCTGGATTAAAGGTGTGTGCCACCTCCGCCTGACTGACAATTACTCTTGACTGCCTTCTTCAGTTATTTTCGTTCATGTTCGTATGAACCTTACTTTTGTCAGTAGAGCTGAGTCACGTCGGGGTCACGGAAATCGCAAATGTGTTGCCAGGACAGACGTCACTGTTGTGGGGGGAGGGCTGAGAAGTGTCTCAGCAGACCCAAATGGAGTCAGAACAGGATGGCTGTGCCTATCATTTCAGATGATCAGACATTTTTTTCTGAGATGGGGTCTCATGGAGCCTGTGCTACAGGTGTGTGCTACCACAGTTTATGAGGTGCAGGAGACTGAACCAAGGGCTTCATGCATGCTAGGCAAGCACTCTGAAGACTGAACTACATGCCCAGACCATGATTGTGGCTTTGAATTTTAGCCATTTTAATAGGCATTGATAGTGTGTGGTTTTATTTTATTACTTTCACTTAAAAATTTTCAAACACCTCCATCTCTCAGGTTCAGAGATTATAGGCACCTGCCACCATGTCTAGCAATAGTGCATTTTTTAAAAAAAGATTCATTTACTTTTATGTGTATGAATTTTGCTGGCATGTATGTCTGATCATCATGTACCTGCAGAAGTCAGGAAAGGGGTCGGATTGCCTGGAACTGGAGTTACAGAGGTTGTAAGTTGTCAACTGGGTGCTAGGAACTTAACCTGGGCCCTCTGGAAGAGCAGCCAGTGCTTTTAGCTTTTGAGGCCTCTCTCCAGTTCCAGTAGTGCATACAAATTAATTTGTATTTTCCTACTAATGTTATTTATTATTATGTATACAGTGTTGTGCCTGCATGTATGTCTGCAGGCCAGAAGAGGGAACCAGATCTCATTATGAATGGCTATGAGCCACCATTTGGTTGCTGGGAATTGAACTCAGGACCTCTAGAAGAGCAACCAGTACTCTTAACCTCTGAGCCATCTCTCCAGCCCAAATAAAAATAATTTTAAAAACGTTTAAAAATATCTTTTGAAGAACAGAAGTTAAGTTTGTGTATTTGTGATGTGTGTACGTTGTGGGTACACATTTATGGAGGTGCATGTTTGGAGGTGGAGGCCAGAGATTGATGTTGACTTCTCTGGTGATTTCCACTTTTATTTTTTTGGGTCACAGTCTACTGAACCTGAAGTTTATTGATTATCTGGCTAGGAAGTTCAGGGATCTGCCTGCCAGTGTCCTCCCTTTCCCACCCTCCACTGGGGTTGCAGGCATCGGCCCCATGCCGAGCTTTGACCTGGGTAATAGATGGGTCCAGACTCAGCATAGGCTTTCCTGACCGAGCTGACTTCTCATCACCTAGTTTTAAATGTTGATGAAGGAATAGCTTACTGTTGTACTTCCGTGGATTGTGCATTTGGTAACCCAAGTTCATGTAAACTGTCTTCCGTATTTTCTTTTACTTTTACTTTGTTGTTGTTTAGAGAGATGACTCCTCATGATATTTGTGGCTCCCCTCAAACTCTTGGTTCAGTTGATACTGAATTTACTTGTATGTGTACAAGACCAGAGTTTGAGAAATTTTTTTAAGATTTATTTTTATTTTATTTTATATGTATGAATGTTTTGCCTACATGTATGTATGTCTGTATGTATACCACATACATGCCTGATGCTCATTGAGGTCAGACAGGGCCTTGAATCTCCTGGAACTGGAGTTTCAGACAGCTGTGTGCATGTTTGGTTGTTCTATAGCATTGGTTAAAATAACTCTTTTATTTTTGTTTCATTTCTTTGAGATAGAGCCTCTCTGTTGTATAGCTCTGGCTGTCCAGAAACTCCCTATGTGGGCCAAGTTGGCTTCCAAGTCCCAGAGATCCCCTGCCTCCCCAGTGCCGGGATTAAAGGCGTGGGCCACATCCAGCTCTTTTCTTTGCCTGATCAGCTACTCTTCCATAACTACTTAGACACTTTAGCTAATGTCAGTTGTTTACAGATGCTGGGTCTGTGTCTGCACTCCATTTTGTTCTGTTCATCTAGTATTTGGTCTTAAGGTTGTACGGTATTGCCTTATTTGTCACGGCCACCCTCGACCTGCAAGGATGCCGCGACCACCGGAGCTCTTCTCACTGCAGTTTATTCCAGGATTTTATTCACTTCCTCTCTCTTTCCCGTCTCTCTTTACTCTCTCTCCCTCTCCCCGGGCAAACCTCTCTCAGCCCTTAAGTAGGCATGGGCTGCCAACCCCGAACTGCCAGGTGGCCACTGCCCACAGGTTCACGCATATGCAGGCAGCTGATAATCATTGCGTGATCATAGCATAGGTCAGGCCTTAGCCATCTCAGGAGTTGATTATACATCTCCATCAGGTGTGACACCACGCAGCTGGCTACACTTATTTATTATAGTTTTGTAATAGGTTTGGAAATCAGATGTAGTCTCCTGTGGTAGTTTGAGAATGCCCTACAAGATCATATATTTCTGGTCCCTAATTGGTGGGACTGTCTTGGAAAAGATTAGGAGATATGTCACTGTGAGTGACTTTGACTTTTCAAAAGGCCCAGAGGGAAGATATATTTACTTTTATTAAAAACAACAACAACAACCCAAATGAAGTGTCATACCTGAAGACCTAACATCCCCCACCCCGTTTTGCTGGCCTCTGCAGGAGTTGGTAAGGAAGTTGTGTGTTTTACAAGTCTAAAGAAACAGTAATCAACAGAATTGCTGCCTGTGATACCACAGTGTAAGACACTGTTCTTAAGCATATGTGATTGATTCCCTTCCCACGTGGAGATTCTACTCTAAATGTGTCTTTAACTGTCTGATTTAAGAGACACAAAAATGGGGGCAATATTTTAGAAAATTAAAATGTAAGAAACATGAGAATAGAAAATTATTTTCCTTTACATGGTCTTGTTGCAACTATTTCTTTAAAAAAGTAAATGTACGCAGCAGCCTCAGAAAAATGTGAAGAAATGGTTCAGTCCAATGTCAAAGATTTGTTTGAAGAAAGTTAATAATTGATAGACTTAAGTTAAAATAGGACAGCTTTTTTTTGGTTTGTGTTAAAATGTGTTTTTCATATTAAGAATACAAAGGCCTTGGCAGAGATGAATTTGAGGAGGTGAGTCTCAAGTGTGATGGTGCATTTTAGTTCAGGGGAAGATAGTATTGTTTTAAAGTTTGAACTACCTATTTGATTTAAAGTTTTGTTTTAGCCATCTTTATTTCCTTTTACTTACTTCAGTTTTCCTATTTAGCATATCCTTCAAGGAGAGAGATACTACAATGATAAAACAGAACCATTTTTATACGAGGTATATTTTTGTTTTTAAAATATAATTACCATGAGTCTCTGTTACCCCAGTTCAAATGTCCACATTAGAGCTCTACTGCTTAGTGTTTTAGCACTGACCCCACGGCTGCTGGGCACTGCAGTGTGCCTCGTCTGACTTAGACTTGCTGTTAGGTGTAAACTGTAAACTATACCAGATTTTGAAGGCTTGTTTTGAAAAAGGTAATATAACGTTAATTTTAAGAAAACTTGAGTACGTGTTAAAATGATGTTTTCTTTTTTGAAATGACTTTTTTTAAATTGAATAAAATAGCTCTATGTTCTGGACCATGCTTGTAACTCTAGCACTTTGAAGGCAGAAGGATCACCATAAGTTCTAGGTCAGCTTGGGCTATAAAGCAGAACCAGTCTCAAGATAAACAAATCTAAATAAATAAAATAATATATTATAAAAATTAGTCACTTTTTGAACTTTCAAGATGTAGCTGCTGCCTGGAACATTTAGAATTGTGTAAGTGACTTGCATTATATTTCTGTACAGTCTGGTCTCCATGGTCTAATGTTCATTAAATACTTAAGAACTTAAAAAAACCAGCATTACCTCAGTTTCCCTAAGGATACTGTCTATAAAATATCCAGCAAAATTCATTAATAAATGAAAAGGTTTTAAGTAAAACAGAGCCATCTCTCTAGCTGTGTGTGTATACATATGTGTGTATATATATGCACACACATGTATGTAAATAACAATACACACACATGTATACAACAGGAAAAACACCACTTCATTTGAATTGGTTTGGTTTTTAAGTTTTTTGTTTTTCTCTCTATCGTGAAGGCAGGATTTTATTTAGAGTCTCACACTGTAGCTCAGAATTTTCTAGAACTTACTGTGTAATGTAAGAGGCTGGTCATAAAGTCATGGTAACAACTCAGGCCTCAGCCTCTGTAGTGGCATCTTATATTTTATATTTATGTTTAATAAATAAAGCTTGCCTGAGGATCAGAAAAGTAAAACAGCCACACTGGCCAGCCTTACAGAGCAGGCATCAGTGACACACATTTAATCCCAGCAGCCACACTAGCTTGCCATAGAAACTAGGCTATAGTGGTGCACGCCCTTGATCCAGAACAGAGAGGATTATAAGATGAGAGGAGACAGCTCTTAGGCTCAGCCTCATTCTGAGATTCCTGGAGGCAGGATCGCCATTCTTTGGGCTGAGGTCGAGGTAAGAGCCAGAGGCTGGCTGCTTTGCTTTTCTGGTTGAACCCCAATATCTGTCTCCGAATCTTCATTAACCGAGCTTCAAGCCTCCTCCTGCTGGGGTTACAGGTGTTGGCTGTCATGCCTGGCTCAGGGTGGCTGGTTTACTCCTAAGTTCTTTCTGTAAAGAATCTTGGACTAGAGCTGTCATTTTAAAGAAACAAAGCAAAGAAATTGGTTTTTCAGATCTATCGTTTTTACACTTCTTTTGTGTTAATTCTGGTTTTTTTTTTTTTTTTTATTGATTTGAGAGGAATTTTATGTGTCACCGGGAAAGCATGTGACTCCTGTGAGTCAGGCATGGAGTTTTGCAGTCACAAACAAACTTAATCTGAAATATAATAAAGTCAGACCTGTGGAAAGCTCTGTTCTCATGGGTGGAATTAGTGCTTCTTAAAAAAGAGACTTTATGGGGTTTTGGCAGCATCTGTCATGTGAACACGTTAACAGAAGGCACTGTTAGTTAGAAATGTCCTCGTCAGATTTGAATATTAGTGTTTGGATTTTGGGCTTCCCAACTTCAGAACTGTGAACAATAAATACCCGTTGTTTATGAATTACCCTTTTTTTCAAAATAAATTCTATTTGTTAGAGCAGACCTAGGCAGACTTTAATGAGCCAGATTTTACTGATTTGCTGACCATTTAGTTGACAGATTATTTTCTTTCTGCCAGCGTGTTTCACATCCTGTTTTGTTGTAATATTAGAGCCCTTGGAACCTCATGCTGGAAACACTGTTCACTTTGTGATAAGACTCTGCAGTTACTGCCAGAATAGTTAGAAAACTTTCCGTACGTTTCCCGCCTTAGTTCTTCATAAACTCTTAGCGGTTTGCAGATCCCCAGGTGGCAAGCTGACTGGTTCTGTTGTGTTTGCTCTGATAACCACAGGAAACAGTGAGCCAAATCTCAGTTGCCAAATTTCTGTGGTCTTTACCTTTTTCTTCCCTGAACTTTAGGCTTGCGTTTCACACTGCCGTTGGCACCGCCTATAAGGACGTCTTCCAAGTGCGTCAGGGCACAAATATTGATTCCTGAGAACTTTTCTTCTTAATTCCTTGAGAGTTTCATCCATGTGTGTAGTATAGCTCGGCCATGCGTATGTACCTCCTCCTCATCTCGCATCTAAAATCCTTTTCCCCAGACAGTTTCTTCATCTACCAGGGTTTCTCACATGAGGATGAATGTGGCTTATTCCCTGGCACATGGGCAACTGACCACTGAGGAAAGTGACTTCCCTTGCCCTCGTAGCCCTTCTGTGATGTTCCTTGGGCCTTAGGGGAGGTCCTAGAGATATTCCATTTATGGCTGAGCATTTAGTAGTCACTTAGGCTAACACATATTAACGTATGCGCACACACACACAGCAGAAAGGAGTTTCTCTAGGGCTGAGCAGCAGTAATCTTAGGGCAGCCTGGTTGCCAGCTACAGGTTGGGGTAGGATGAGAGGTGGCTGTGCTACATTAGATCTACACTTTCTTTTCTTTCTCCTTTCTTTCTTCTTTCTTTCTTTTTCTTTCTTTCTTTCTTCTTTCTTTCTTTCTTTCTCTTTCTTTCTTTCTTTTCTTTCTTCTTTCTTTCTTTCTTTCTTTCTTTCTTTCTTTCTTTCTTTCTTTCTTTCTTTCTTTCTTTCTTTCTTTTTTGGAGGACGAGCATTGAGACAGTCTCATTGCATGGTTCAAGCTGGCCTTGACCTTGTGACCTCCTATGTCAGCCTCCCAGTACTGAGATTGCAGGTATATTTTGCCACACTGGAAACTTGATATTTTTGCCTGCCTTCCTTTTTTTTTCTTTGAGACAGGATTTCTCTGCAGCTTTAGAGCCTGTCCTGGAACTAGCTCTTGTAGACCAGGCTGGCCTCGAACTCACAAAGATCTGCCTGCCTCTGCCTCCCGAGTGCTGGGATTAAAGGAATGTGCCACCACTGCTCAGCTTAGCTGGCTCTTATGCATATAAAAACTGGCTTAAAACAATGTGCAAGTGTACAAAAATACATTTTTATTATCATATAAATTTTAAACTTTAAAAATTTGCTTAAAATTTGGTTAAAAAGACACGTGCACATAAGCACAGGCAAACAGGCGTACATGCATGCATGCATCTATTAGCCTAGGCCTGTCCCACTGGAAGGTCTTGCAGAGGCAGTTAAATTGTGTAGCGACAGAGACACTCACACACCAAAACCAAAATCAAACAAAACGTAAGCAATGCTTTTCTTCTGGAATCTGCCCTGAGGCTGCTTTATAATGGATGACTTTTCCCCTTTTACAAAGGTAGTAGCCTACTTTAAAATAGTGATGAGGGTTTAGTGTAGTCAGTATATAAGCCAGCACCATAGTTTCTATTTTGTCTCTTTTCACGGCAGTTAAAAACTGGAATTTATTCAGCTTTGTATAAAGATTCAGTTTTAAGAACCTGATGCCTAGAGAACATCAACAGGACTGAAGACTGGCTTTGTTTTTCAGTTACATTAGGAAAAGAATCATGTTTCAGACATACAGTTGACATATCTCAAGGTTTTACTAGAGTATGGATGGGGGAAGACTTCAAAAAACCACACACACAATCTACACACGGCACACGCACGCACACACTCACAAGCTACATACAGCACGCACGCACACACACCAAAAACTACATACACAGCACAGTTTAAAATTGGGTGGACATCCAGTAAAAGTTAGTGCAAAGTAATTATGGAGACATCCCAACTGTACAGTGGTGTTGTTTTCTAAGTTTAGTCAAAGTTTTTTTTTTTTTTTAACTCAATACCAGTATTGTTTTTGTGTTTTATGTATGTACCAAAGAATGCCATGAGGTTTGGGTATAATGCAACTTAGTTTCATTAACAAAGCAGGTTTCTTATTTAAGCTTTTTTTCCTCAGAGGCTATATATTATTTCATAAGGCCTTAAACTTATGACTCTATCATATTTAATAAAATTACTTTTTTTCTATTTTTGAGATGGTATTTCTGGGTAGCCTTGGCTGTCCTGAAACTCACTCTGTAGACCAGGCTGCCCTCGAACTCACAGAGATCCACCTGCCTCTGCCTCCTGAGTGCTGGGATTAAAGGCATGCACCACCATGCCTGGCTAAAATTACTTTTTTTTTTTGGCTTCAATACACATTTATTTAAAGTGAGACATCTGCAGAACAAATAATTCTTAAATTGTGATTCAGGTTGAAACAACTTCATAAGAATATGCTGAGACCAGGCACATTCACAGATCTCAACCACAAGATCACTTCTTTGCCCATTCTTCTTTCTCTTTTCTTTCCCGAATAACTTCTTTCAGATAGGGTTTAAGGTAGAATTTGTCCTCCACATATTTTGTCCACTGCTCCTTAGGCAAGATCTGATGCCGCATGCTCAGGTCCAGGGCTCTCTTAATTGGAAACATTCTGTCATTATAAAGATGCTCAGGAAGCCTTCTTAAGCTTCTTTCACATCCTCAGTCTCATGTAGTGTGTCATCTCGCATTAAACCCAGTTTGTTGAATCCAGCAGCATTATAATACCATTTTCGAAAACCATCCAGCCATTTGCTTGATGCTGCAACAGCAGGTCTGCCCGCCATGATGACCTGAGATCGAAGCGCTGCCTTCTGGGTAAGCTAAAATTACTTTTAAGGTGTCTTTTTAGCTATAAACTGAAGTTGTTTCATGATTTGAAAATGTGATCAATCTAAATAAAAGCATGTAAAGACTGAATGAAAAAATCTACTAATTTCAACCAAATAAGGTTCTTAAAGCGAAAATACCTACTCATACAAAATGTATGCAGTGGCTGGAGCTGTTCAGGTTAACATTTATGCAGGGGCTGGAACAGTTATCACACAGACCATAGTTTATGCAATGTCTGGAACTGTTGGTTTATTACACAGATTAACAATAATGCAGTGGCTGGAATAGAGTTTATTACACAGATTAACATTTATGCAGTGGCTGGAATAGAGTTTATTACACAGATTAACATTTATGCAGTGGCTGGAATAGAGTTTATTACACAGATTAACATGTAATGGCTGGAATAGTTGGTTTACTACACAGATTAACATTTATGCAGTGTCTGGAACGGTTGGTTATTACACAGATTAACATATGTAATGATGGAGGAGTTGGTTTATTACATAGATTAATCATTCTTTAATGCACAAGCTACAAAGGAGCAATTGGGTCTTTATACAGAGTTTTTTTCATCAAATGGAATTTTTACCCTTAAATCCAAATGGATTAAGCAGTTAACATAAGAAAAATAAGTACTATTAGTGATCTGTATGTATCTACCGAGAAACCACAAATACACCAAGGAACATGCAGAGAAAGACTGAAAGAAAGGAGGCTGAGTCGGGATATAAAGAATTTGGGAACAAAGCCAATCACACTTTATAGACTAATAGCACCAATCTAGTTTTCTTGACCAATTAGACCTTAAAATACTGGAGGTGGGTTGGATTTAATCTGGTTGGTTTTAGGGTTCATCTAATTCTAGGTGTTATGGAATAAAACGAATACAGAAACTTTCGCATTATTCACCCAGCTTTTCATAACTTTTTAAAATTTAAATGGCTTCCACTTAAAAGCAGTCTCACCATCTCCTACCGGCTGATGGAGCTTTACCCCTTCTAAGCAGTGTGGTGCACCACCACCCCTCACACTGTGGCTATTCACATTAAGTCAATGAGGAAAACTTTTAATCTCACATCTTGGTTACTGTGCTAGGAGACAGTGTTGGTACAGAAGTACAGCTTGCAGCAGTACTGTGTCAGGTGGAGAACCTGCACCGGGAAGGATGAAGCGGGTGCAGCGTGGTTCATAGCAAACAGTCCAGTGGGAACCAGAAGGCCTTCTCATTCCGAGTTCTCCTAGCCTTGACGTGTAGAGGATATCCAATAATCTCTTTAGTCACATGGCGTACTTCTGAGTCCATTCCCGAGCTGTTCTGTTGTACTTTTCCCTGTCTGTCTTGTAGATCTGAGCAATCTCAGGCACAAGGGGATCGTCCGGGTTGGGGTCACACAGCAGGGAGCTGATGGACAGAAGCACTTTTGAAATAGTCAGTGCTGGAGACCACTGTGAGCGAAGGATATCAAGACAAATGCTGCCGTTACTGTTGACGTTTGGATGATAAATTCTTGTTGTAAATTCGACCTTAGGTGGCTTGAAGGGGTACTCTGTTGGGAAATCAATCGTCAGGAAAAATGCTCCGCCCTGATAAGGGCTGTCATTTGGCCCCAGGATGGTAGCTTGCCAGTGGAACATATCTTCCCCGACAGGACCTGCGGAACATTGTGCTGGGGGATCCTGCGCCAGGTCGTTCAGTTCCTTGTGGATTCTCTTCAGAGCCATGGTGGGCGGAAGGCTGTCTTGGTGGGCCCCTGGTGGACCGAGGCAGGGCCCGAGGTTGCCTTGTCGGCTGTGTATCAGCTGCCGAAGAGGAGGTGGGCAGTTCTGGCCTGGCCCTGGCAGGATGTGCAGAGAGCCGAGGCCCGCTCAGCTTCCGGTCCAGCCACAGTGGACGCAGTATCTGTCTTCACAGCGGTTGGCACATCACCCTGCAGCCGCCCCCTTTGTGCTGCCGCAGAAGCGGTCTCTTCTTCCGAGACCGAAGAGACCGAAGCCTCGCCTCCGCGGATCCCTCCGCCGGAGCCCCTGCCCGGGCTCGTGCCCACAGCCTGGCCGCAGCCTGGTGCCACAGACCGACGCGGGCGGGACAGCCTGGGAGGGTGACAGTTGGTCGAGGATGATGGGATTGGTAGCATAGTAGGGTTTTTCTTTTGTAACATCGCCATCATAAAGTCATAATGTATTGTGCTATGATGTCGTGATGCAGCTGTCACCAGGTTACCAAATTACCCGGGGTTTTCTTTGAACAAACCGTGAATGAATGCAGCTCTCTGAGAAGAGACTTGATGTATCACCTCTTCCACAAATGTTTCAGATCTCAGACGGAGGACTTCTTCATTTTTTAACAAAAGAATTTTATTTTTTTAAAGAATTTTTAAGAGAATTCCAAGTGCAGATAAGTGTTCACACCTCTTCTCTTTACAGAGGGTACCAAAATAATCTTTCACTAAGTAATTAAAATCATTTTAAACATTTTGAAAAGTTTTCAGTAATAATAGGCATTTACGTTTTCAGTGTCAAATCTATGCCTTCTTGCTTTCTTTTTTTAATATTTATTTATTAATTATATATACAGTGTTCTGCCTGCTTGCATATACACCAGGTCTCATTACAGATGGTTGTGAGCAACCATGTGGTTGCTGGGAATTGAACTCAGGACCTCTGGAAGAGCAGGCAGTACTCTTAACCACCAAGCAATCCCTCTAGCCCCCTTCTCGCTTTCTTTTGGCGCATGCCTTTAATCCCAGCACTCGGGAGGCAGAGGCAGGCGGATCTCTGTGAGTTTGAAACCAGCCTGGTCTACAAGAGCTAGTTCCAGGACAGGCTCCAAAACCACAGANAAAAAAAAAAAAAAAAAAAAAAAAAAAAAAAAAAAAAAAAAAAAAAAAAAAAAAATCAAATCAGAATAAACAGCAGAAACTAAAAAGCACAAGAAACACATATAAAAACAAAATCCATAATAACACAAAATTGGAAGCCATAATACACAAGAAAAAAAACCAGGAAGATAACAAAAAAAATGCTCAAAGCAGTATGAGACAAATCATAAAATACCATTGTTAGTGTTGGCCACCTAGTGCTGAGCATGGACGCTCCCCTAGGTGTGGGTCATCTAACTAGTGAGAGCCCGTGGTTGGAAACTAATTTTCCCGTTGCAAGTGCTGTCAGTGGGAGAGAACTTCTAGGCTAGGGGTTGGAGATCATGTTCACGACACCTCTCGGCTCGGGGACCTTTATCTGACCTGGACGGTGCAGACTTCTCTGCGTGCTGACAGTGCACGAGCCCTGTGGGTCTTTCTGCCTCCTTTTCCATGTAGCGCTGAAGACATCCCATTCAGGACTGAGTGTCCAGGGTCGTTCACTGTTTGTACATTTTCCAGATTGGGTCTCTGTGTTCTGTCTACTGCAAGGAAGCCTCTCTGATACTGAACACTGATCTGTGTGCGCAGCAGAACGTCGTGAAAGCTCATTCTGTTGCTATGTTACTTTAGCAGAACAGTGTTTGGTTTTCCTATGGGCCCATGGCCTATCTACTATTAGAGCAGCTCATGGACTTGGTCCACAACGTTTGTACTATTGCACTAGCATTATATGCAGGCAGGGTACTATTCCCTTGGGAATGGAACCCATTCCTGGCACTGGAAGTATGGTTTGGTGATGAGAGATGTTTAGCTGGGGCACTCCATTTAGATCTCTTTTTATATATACGTACATAAATTTCTTTAAGTAGTTTCTATAGAAATAGGTTTCTTTTTTTTTTTTTTTTTTTTTGTTTTTTTCCGTGACAGGGTTTCTCTGTGGCTTTGGAGCCTGTCCTGGAACTAGCTCTGTAGACCAGGCTGGTCTCGAACTCACAGAGATCCGCCTGCCTCTGCCTCCCGAGTGCTGGGATTAAAGGCCTGCGCCACTACCGCCCGGCCTTTGTTTTTTTTTTTTTTTCCGAGAAATAGGTTTCTTAAGACCCTTCAAATATCCCTTAATATTCGGTGTCCTTCTTTGACATTCCATCCTTTTGTTTCAGCCCCCCCCAACTGTCTGTCTGTAACTGTATATCCTGGTTCTGTTTGGAGTAGAGTCTTGTGCAAGGACCTAGCTATAGTTTTAGTTGCTTTCTTCTGTATACAGCTATCGAGTGTGGTAGCTGTGGGTTCCCTGGTATTGAGGGAGTGCTTCTTAGGTCAGTGGGTGGCAGAGAGGAAGAGAGGTGGGTTAGGAGCAAAGGCTGAGAGCAGCTTCGGGAAAGATCCAAGGGAATCCTGTGTACACAGAAAGGTGGCGTGTAGTTGTAAGTGGGTATCCTGCAGGCTGGTTGTGGTCCCACACGAAGGGGCAGCTGTGTCTGCTGCAGTGTTTGGTGGGGTCCCAGGAAATGGAGGTTCATGTCCATTTTATACTTCGGATACTGGTTTGTGGGAGTCACATTAGCTCTGTGCTGGTTGACATTTTGTGTGTTGAGACTTGAGAGTTGTAGCTATGTTAATGTGTAGTTGGTGTGGTTTAGATTACATTTCTGCATTGTCTAAAGACATCGAATCTTCTTCAGGTGCTTATCGCCTACTTCATTATCTTCCCTTCTGCTTCGTTTATAACAATATTTGGGGAAATTTAAAGTTATTTAAATTATTGTTGCTATGGAAATATAGTATTTTTCTCCAAATAAGGATAAAAATTGTTTTTATAATTTATAATATGGTTTCATACATTGTGGCATGTCTAGAATGTACAGGATTTTCAAAACTCTGAGATTATAACATTCTTTTGGCTTAATGTGCTTGCAGTGGGCTAAATACTATAAGGGCTGTAGCATGTGTTATAAGTCTGACTTCCAGAAGGTATAGGAATTGACTCATGTTTCTTTTTCAGCCTCACTTTTCCTATTTCTTAAAATAGTACTGAGAACATTTGTATACCCCAAACAGATGATTGTTCTTGAGAATTTACTGAAGTGAATTAAATAAACAAATAAACATTTTAGGTTCTTCCTATCTGAACCATTTATAATTTATATTTTTATAGCGCATTTCCTAGACTTCATATCATGAGTATGCAATTGTAATTCGGGACTTACTCTTGTAATGAGTTATGGAATAGATGGTTTTCATTCCCTTAATCACCTTTCTTTAGAGAGGAGCCTAAGACAGGGCTGCAAACTCAGAAGTCAACAGGAATCTTAAGAGAAAAACCCCAGCTTTAGAGCAAGCTAGTCAAAGCTATCGGTTAACCTGGACTGTGGGCTGAGGGAGTACTGAGGGTGGGTGCTTGCTGTGATCCTGTTACTACTGACTAGGAATCGGAGCCTGGTCTGGCCATATCTTTACAATGTATATTTGTAAGTGTGTGTGTGTGTGTGTGTGTGTGTATAGATGAGTTATACATGTGTGAAACAGGAAAAAAAAGAAGGGATTTGGTTGATCATTACTTTTTAGGTCTGGCCACACAGTATACTTGGTAGGATTTAAGGATTAGTAAATCTGTAGATTCTGTTGAATCTTCTACAAATATATGTCCTTTCTCTCTTGGGGCCACTTCCTCCCACTCCCATTTACTAATCAGAATTTAAAACATTTTAAAATTACATCTATCTATCCATTGATTGATTCATTGGAGGGGGCGTAAGTGTGGAGATCAGAAGAAAACTTGTGGGAATTGGTTCTCTGCTTCTAGCATGTGAGTCCCAGGAGTTGAACTCGGGTCATCAGCAAGTACTGTTACCTTTTGAGCCGTTTCATTGGTCCTTGGACTGTTTTTGAGATAAGGATTTTTCATTTGTGTTGTCCAGGCTGGCCTTAAAAACTCTTGGGGTTGGGCTGGAGAGATGGCTCAGCGGTTAAGAGCGTTGCCTGAGTTCAATTCCCAGCAACCACATGGTGGCTCACAACCATCTGTACTGAGGTCTGGTGCCCTCTTCTGGCCTTCAGGCATACATGCAGACAGAATATTGTATACATAATAAATAAATAAGTTAAAAAAAAAAACTCTTGGGGTTAAGTGAACTTCTTGCCTCAGCTTCCTGAGTAGCTGAACACAGCTGTGCTGGGCTCCCTTCTTTTTTTTTTTTTTTTTTTTTTTTTTAAAGTATTTGGTGTACATGTGTGTGTGGGAGGGACGGATGGTTCCTGCAACACACATGTGGAGTCAGGAGGGTGCGGGGAGTCTATTCTCCTGCTGTGTGTGTGCTCATGTGTGGAGTCAGGAGCCTCCCACTGAACTCAGTGGAAATGAATATGAATTATAATGGGGCTGATAGTACTAGAATGCGTGTAGTACACCTTCCCAATTCAGTTTTTGAAACTGCTGTGTATAGTAAAAAAATACAACAGTGCTGATTTCAACCAAACAAAAATTGTTAAAACTCTATCTGAAAGCCAGCTTGCTGGTGCATGCTTTTAATCTACTCGGGAGGCAGAGGCAGGGGCAGGGGCAGGGGGAGCTCTAAATTCGAGGCCAGCCTGGTCTACAAAGTGAGTTCTAGGACAGTCAGGACTACATAGAGAAACCCTGTCTCAGAAAACTAACCAACTAACCGAATATGTTTTAAAACCCATGTTTTAAGACGAATTATTTAGTGAAGTTTTAAATGCAATCCCTACTTTATCTAGCTTCGTGTGAGATGATACTTAAACAATTTTAATTCTGTTTTAGCTTGATAGAGACGGATAGCAAGTCTTTAAGATCTGTGAATGGGTCAAGAAGAAACAGTGGCTCTTCTCTTGTATCAAGTTCCTCTGCCTCCAGCAACCTCAGTCACCTGGAAGAAGACTCTTGGATTCTGTGGGGAAGAATTGTGAATGAATGGGATGATGCACGCAAGAAAAAAGAGAAGCAAGTGAAGGTATTTGCGTTCTTCACTGAAGTTCTCTTCTTCACCCTGGAGAGGACCAGGTGTGAATTAGTAGGGAATTAGGAAAAGCAGAAGGATTCTAGGAATTTCTGAGCTGTGTTGCGAACAGGTTTGCTTTGTATGTGTTTATCATCTGTGCTTGTGGGCTGTTGTAGGGATCCTGAAATTGTAGACATTCACAATTAAATATTATTTTTAGAAATCAGTTAAACTCCCATGTTGTTAATTCAGAAATGAAGTCATGACATTCTGTATCAGTATTTGCCTTTTCTCCCCAGCAGCCCTTTGATATGTGGACTGACAGGTCCTTAAGGCCCTACATTCCCAGTTGGATGACGGTTTATCCATGGCTCTGTAGCTCCTCCTGATCAGAACGTACCCAAGGGTCACATCTCAGGCTTCTTTAAAGAATTTCATATTTGCTAGTAAACAAGCTTTGTAAATTATAAACACTCCGCCCCAGAGCGGTTGGGTAGCAAGGTGTGAGACATTTACGTTGTGCTTTCCTTTCATTTTCAGGAGCTTGTTCGTAAGGGGATACCCCACCACTTCAGAGCAATCGTTTGGCAGCTTTTATGTAACGCACAGAGTATGTCAATTAAGGACCAGTATTCAGAACTCCTGAAAATGACTTCACCTTGTGAAAAACTGATCCGAAGAGACATTGCTCGAACTTACCCAGAGCACAATTTTTTTAAGGAAAAAGACAGCCTTGGACAGGAGGTTTTATTTAATGTGATGAAGGTAGGTGCTAGTTACTCATGTTTTGAAGTGAAGTGAGTTTGAAGGAGGTTGATATTACATGTTTCCATAATGAAGCACGAACTCAGGTTCTTGGTCAGTAGACTTAGTTTTAGAATACTTTCTGCTTTAATTCTGATGCATCATTGTCGGTAGTTTGGAGAACTAATTGAAAAATTCATCACATTATTTAGTGTTAGTTGACAAAAACTAACCTCCTCTCACCTGCCTTTGCGTACTTCATATGCATCAACCTTGTGGTCTGCGATAGTGACTTTACTTGTTAAGCGTGCTCAGCCCTTTAAAAATTTACCGTTGCCTTTTTAATATTGCATTTTCATAGTCCCCCTCCCATTTTCCTCTGAAATACCAGTTTCTTAAGTTATTTGAATTTTGTTGTTTGTCGTCACCGTACTGTGTTTATCTCTGTCCGATAGCTGTCGCTTTTCTGAGTATGAATTGCTTTATTTCCTTTGCTCTTAGGAGCTGCCACTTTTAAGTGAGAAATTGTCCAGAGAAATTTTATGTAATAAACCATTTGCTTTTTAAATATTTATAGAATAACATCTGTAACAAGTAAGCAAGAGCTTTTGTAAACAAATAAATGAACTTTTAATTTAACTGTCTCACCAATTTTAGGTTTTGGAGAAGGAAGAATATGCACGTTGAAGTGTTTTGAACACCATGTTTTACTTTCTAGGCCTACTCCTTGGTGGATCGTGAGGTTGGCTACTGTCAAGGCAGTGCTTTCATAGTGGGATTGTTGCTTATGCAGGTGAGTTCGCACCTGCAAACAGCAACTGTGTCTACATTTCTTAACGTCAACTGGAGAATTAAAAAACCGTCTCCTGTTTTCCTGAGTTAAGCAGATTTGTGTCATCTCCCTAAACGTAGTGTACATAGTGATTTACTTTGGCACTTTGAAAGTAAAATGACATACAGTAATACTCTTGCTACCAAATGAGATTTCAGCTCCTGCACTCCTCTTCCTCCCTCTGTTCTTTTTCCTTCCTCCTACTTCCTTCTTTGCAAACTGAACCCAGGCTTTGTATGCCTTGAAAATAATGTGGGCAGTGGTGGTGGCACCTTAAATCCCAGCCCTACTTCCAGGAAGTCACCAAAGCCACACAGAGAAACCCTGTCTCAAATAAAAGAAAAATAATCACAAGTACTTTTTACATACACTATGTGTGTGCCCAAATGTATGCAGATCAGACACCACTTGCAGGAGCTGGTTCTTATTCACCATATGGACTCCAGGAATGAAGCTCAGGCCATTGGTCTTGGCAGGTGCCTTTACTTGCTGAGCCATCTTGCTAGCTCCCCCAGCTTCTGCCTCTTCTTACGTTTTTCAGTATTTTATTTTTATTTTTAATTATGTGTGTGTGTGGGGGGGGGGTTGTGCACATGCCTGTAGTGCTTGTGGAGGCTGGAAGTGGGTACTGAATTTCCTGGGGGTAGAGTTACAGGCACTTCTGATCTGTTCGACATGGTGCTGGGGCTCGAACTAAGATGAGATCTAAGGGCTGAACAGTCTTTCCAACGCCACTTACTTTTTTTTTCTTCCCTCCCTCCCTTCCTCCCTCCTTCCCTCCCCCTTCCCTGCCTTCCTCCTTCCCCTTTGGGTTTTTGAGACAGGGCTTCTCTGTAGCTTTGAAGCCTGTCCTGGAACTAGCTTCTAGACCAGGCTGTCCTTGAACTCACAGATATCCACCTGCCTCTGGCTCCCGAGTGCTGGGATTAAAGGCATGTGCCACCACCACCTGGCTCATTTCTTAATATATACGATTGTACCAAGATATTCTACAAGAACTTGTTACGTTTTTTTTAAAATTTTACTTGTCAACATTTCATTGGGAGTAATCTTTTTCCAACCAAAAATAAGAATAAAAGTTTCTTACAAAATCTTATTTATGTTATGAACATGTTTGGAAATATATTTAGGAGTGTTATATATCATTTAGCTATAGGCTTATTGTCGCTGTTACCTTGATATGGAAATAACCAGGCTAGATTAAAGATAGACAAATATATTTTATTTATTATAAGGGGGAAAACTCACGCCACAGGCACAGAAGATCCAGGCCCTGCTTGACCACCGGGGAAACTACACAGAGCACTCCTGGGTGGTGCACAGGTTTTTATCTCCTGGTCCCAGAAAGCCACGCCTAGACTAGGTTCCACCTCTTAAAGATTATTGGTTAACAAGGCTTTTCCCATCAGCTTGTTATTTATATCATACTGAACTGATGATACTCAGCTGCCTTTACTGTCCCGGGGATACAACATTGGCATTGGCTGATTTGGGCGTGGTTTGGGTAGAATGCTCCTAGAATTTAGGGGCATGGCAATTAAAATTGGAAAGGGATATGGTGTATACATTCATCTCCTTAGCCTTGATGGAAGTCCTGAGAGTGGCTTGATTTGAAGTGTGTGGCTGTGGTTTGTGTCTCAGTTCTGCACTCAGCCTGTGAGCTTAGACTCCCGTTTCAGACGGCCTTGTTTTCGTCTGGACGGTTTGCGAGAGTCTGCGTGGTGTATGGCACGTGTGAGGCATGCAGTAAAACTTCAGTGGCTTTTGTCCGTCTTGAGTAGATGAAAGCAGAGTAGGAACCAAAATCTCCTGGTATTTTACTTCCTTACTATCTGACTTTAAAAGTTCCGTGTCAGGACTTCCTTCTTCATCCCTGTTCTCTTCAGTTTGTCTGTTGCTCAGGTGCTGGGAATGGAGCCCAGGGCCTCATACGCACTAAGCACCTGCTCTTCTCTTGCTCTGTCCCTGGTCTCCATCCCTCCGTTCAGGGCACAGTATGAACAAGCTGGCTACTACTTACCATGTGTAGTAAGAACTCCAGTGGTGATTCTAGGATATTTTTCCATGTTAACTAAATCTGGGCTATAATTTATATAGCATAAAAGTAGCTATATTAATATTGATGTATTTAGAACATCCACAAAGTCCTGATTGTCCTGATTTATAAATGGTTGTCAGTAGTAGATCTTTTTACTATTAAAGTCAAATACAATTATTATCAGTCTAGTGATTTTTACCACAAATCTATTCCTTTTTCTTTTATATTAACTTGAAATAACAGTATTCATCTCTGCTGTGTGTCTATGTTTTCCTCCTTGAAGAGTGAGTGTTGCTGCAGCTTGTGGAGCTGCATAGCTGGAGTTTCCTGTGAAGTGGCTATACCACCAAAGGCTTCTTTCCCTCCAGTTGGTCCCTGATGGTGTAACGTCAGGAGGCTATGTAAGTGGCCTTGAGTCTTCTGAGTTTCGTGTTTCAGGAGACTCCTGCCCCTCCACAAGAGTATATTTCAGTCTTGGAGAAATGGCCACACAAGAAGTAGAAAACCGACTTTAGCCCTTGGAGTGGCTGTGGAGGCTGAGATAGTAACTGCCTGCCATGCTCCCTGGAGGAAAGGAGGTCAAAAGCTAGAGTTCGTCTCAGTGCCGATGACTAAGGAGTTGGTAGAGCAGTGAAGTCTGTGGAGGCCCAGCGTGTTTCTGAAAGATGGGAATCCTGGAGAATGCCTTGGAGGATCAGAGTGGGGTTGGAAATCGAGATGAAGAGGGACTGGGATCTCGTGCCTCTTGCAGCGATTGGCGAGTCAGTGGGGCTTTAGGACTTGAATTGCTAGGGATGGTCTCCACAGCAGAACTGCGACTCTCTTCAGACAGAGGAAGGACATGCCGGTTTGCCTTCTGCCCCTGGCTGGTTCAGCTGGGGGAAAATGCATTTTGCCATTCACAGCTGTCTTCAGTAAGAGGTACTGAGAGATCTTTGGGGGACATCCTCTTTTGAAATTCATTCACAGACTATAAATGAAGATTAGAAAACTGTATTATTTTGAGAAAGTTATCCACCCTTGTGGGTGCTTTGCCTGAGTTTTGAATGCCTTTTGAGTTATTTTCTTATTGAATATTTCATAGTGATTTATACTTTTAAAACCCAGTTGCAGCTAATTTTAAAGCATAGAAGTTCTTTTGGTAATTATATCGTGTGTCTTTTCTGTGCAGAATCCCCAAAGCTTTCCAGTTGTCTTAAAGTCAAAGTAAAAAATTACAGTGCGGCTTCCAGAGCCTGTGTGTGTGGTTTCATTTTTTTCTTCTTTAAACTCCTTTACTCATGAACTTTTAAAAGCAATATAAGTTTAATCTCATTAATTTATATTCTCTGCTTGGCATCTGTTAAGTACTTCTTGTGTAGGTTTTACTGTATACAAGGGGATAACTTGACTTTAGTGTCTCCTGCTTGCTGACCAAGCATGCCAGCATCTGTTGCTGTCAGGAGACACCATGACCAAGGTAATTTATAGAAGAATGCATTTAAATGGGGCTTGCAGTTTCAGAGTCTATGACCATCCTGGTGGGGAGTGTGGGAACAGGCAGGCAGACAGCTATGGCTCTGGGGAGGAAAGTGAGGGGGAGGGGGAGAGTGGGGAGGGAGAACGTTGTGTGGGCTGTTGACACACCTGCCAACAAAGTCACACCTCTTCCCAACAAGGCCACATCTCCTAGGCCTTTCTAGATCTACTAACTGGGACCAAGCATTCAAATACATGAGCCTATGGGACCATTATCTAGGGCCTTTGTACTCTCTGTATTCCAAGACTGTTCTTTTTCAGATGGTCTCGAATCTCCTTTCCTCATTTGCTTAAAATTTGCTTTATTAAGGTCCACTCCCGACTTACATAGAGAACATTTGTCTCCCCAGCGTTCTGTTATTCCAGTTTATTTTCCATAGGGTTCATCACCACTGACATAGCTATGATTTAGTCTGCACATAACCTGTTTTTATCTTAGAGAGCTCCTCTTGAGTAAAGCTTAAATGTTTTCCTTGCTGCTGTTCTTATATTTAGAAAGAGAACAGTATGTAGCTATAAATGAATACTTGTTGGTTAGATGAAATAGGTCCTATTTAGGGTGGCATGACCATAGACGTGGTATGTGTGTATGCACATATACACATACATGTATATATTCACATACACACATTTGATTAAGTTAATGAATTAGACAAGTGGTGGCAGTTAGTCTCAGAGTTTGCAAGAGTCATTGTCTGATTCTCAGAATGGAAGCCTGGAACGTCCTGATTCTTATCCATTGCTCTTTATACTGCACTCTGACCACTGAAAGCACTGTGGGCTTAATTCAGCGTTCAGACTCCACATAAAGAAGCGTAGTGTGGTGATGCCTGCACTCACAGTGCTAGGAAGGCTTGCTCCGTGAACCAGGACCCGAGAGAGCTTGTCTCAAGACAACAGGATGTATGGAGCCCAAGGAATGGCACTGAGGGATGACCTCTGGCCTCTGTGAACACTTGTACACGAAAACACATAAACTTCAAAGAAATGAAAAGAAACTTTGTTATTGAGTGGTACTTTTTTTATAATTTGATTTGGCTTACTTGTGTATTGTGAAATGTTAAACTGTGTTACTATTTTTTCTTCTTAAAATAGATGCCAGAAGAAGAAGCTTTTTGTGTGTTTGTTAAATTAATGCAAGACTACAGACTTCGTGAACTCTTTAAACCAAGCATGGCAGAATTGGGCCTTTGTATGTACCAGTTTGAATGCATGATACAGGTAAACGTTCTCTTTACCTTTTTACCCCTTTCTCAATGTGATCTTAGCAAATTCTGCGTCAGAATCATAGAAGCAAGTGCTGGAGAGAGAGATGGGTCAGTGGTTAAAAGCACCTTTGCTGCTCTTGCAGAGAACCTGGATGGATTGCTAGCACCCACGTGGTGGCTTCCAACTGTTTGCAATTCCTGTTCTAGGGATTCTGGTGCCGCCTTCTGATCTGTGTGGGCACTAGGCACACAAGGCACACACCATACACATAGGTAAATGCAAGCAAAATTCTTAAACACATTAAAAAAAAAAGCATAGCATCAGTTGAGAACGCAGTCAGTGATCTCATCCCAGGGTGACTGTTGGTCATGCTCGGGGCTCTTAGAAACGTTCTGCATTGGCCTCACGTGCCCTGTACTTAGGTGCTGTGCTTCTGCTCCTGCTGTGTGCTGTTCTGAGTGCTTGTGTGGGAAGCCAGCTCACTTACTGTTGAGACTCCGCACTGTCATGTTCCCTCCCTCCGTTCTCTTTGCATCTTGGCCCCCAATCTAATGATTTTTTTTTTTTTTTGCATGTTTCTGTAACGGCGTAAATGAATGCAGACAGATTGTTAAAATATATACAGCTTTAATGGAGAAATAGACTTACAGAACCACTGTTCCTGCAGAGACCAGGAAAGCAGAAGCTGTGTCTGGGAGCATGCTCACCAAATTTATAGGCTAACATTAGCCCGAGGCGAACACGCCCCCTAGGGGGCGGGACTTATCCCTACATGTTTCCATAATTTGATGTGACCAGCCTCAGATTGAGATTGTCTAGAAGCCAACACGTCAAGGTGAAGAGAAAAGGAAGACTGGGATTAGTCAAGTGCAAATCGATTAGTGTTTTTTAAAGACAGGGCCTCACTGTGTAGCCTTGGCTGGCCTAGAACTTGCTGTGTAGCCCACACTGGCCATAAACTCACAGAGATCTGCCTGCTTTTACCTCCTGAGTGTTGGGATTAAAGGTGTGTGCCTCCATACCCAGCGAAAATGTCTTTGGAAATTTTTACTTTTCTGGATTTAATTTTTATTTCTTTTTTTTAAAATTTATTTATTTATTTACTGAAGATTTCTGTCTCTTCCCTTCTACTGCCTCCCATTTCCCTCCCCCTCCCCCAAACAAGTCCCCCTCCCTCTTCTGCCCAAAGATCAATCAGGGTCCCTGCCCTGTGGGAAGTCCAAGGACCATCCACCTCCATCCAGGTCTAGTAAGGTGAGCATCCAAACTGCCTAGGCTCCCACAAAGCCAGTACGTGCAGTAGGATCAAAAACCCATTGACATTGTTCTTGAGTTCTCAGTAGTCCTCATTGTCCGCTATGTTCAGCGAGTCCGGTTTTATCCCATAATTTTTATTTCTTTAATTTTAAATTTCATTTAAAATAAATAACCTTACTTTACCATCCTGTAATAGGAAGGTAGGAGTGTTCTCCTTTATTTGCATTCCAGTTGGATGGAAAGAGTTTTAGGGTGTGGGTCATCGTTTTGGCACAAGAAGCAGTTTTCAACCACCTTCCTCTGGAATTATGAAATCCTGTGTTGTATGAAGAATAGGATATGAAATTGTTTTTACATTTTAAGAAAACCAGAATACATCATGTGATAATTGTTTTTTCTGAAATAGTAATTTTGTTTGTTGATACAAACCTCAAACTCTTGGTGTGCTAGGAGTTAAGACATTGTTGAAGATCTTGTATTTTTCCTACTCTGTAGGAGGCAAAGACGGATGGCTGATGGTATATGGTACTTAAAAGTTTCAGCATGGCATTTACTTAGGAATTTTTAAGAAATATTATAGTTAGCAAAAATATAGAAGATATTGGACAGCTGTACTCACCAACAAGATGAAAAGAAATAAACATTTTATTTGCTGCTCAACGAGTGGTTGGATGGATGATACTTGGTTTAATTTACCTTGGCTATGATGTAGTTTTTCTTATTAGTGAATCAAATGCTAAGATGTACCTGATGTTCCAGCTGTACATTGTTGCCTTGTCCTTTGCTGCTTATGACAAAGTTTCATTTCTGTATTTGCATTTTTCTCTTATTCTTGCTCTTCTTTCTGTTTGCTGTAGGTTTACCTACAGATAATCTGGCTTGAAATCCTCAGTTTATTTTATTGTAACTCATTCTCTCTGCCAGGAGCATCTTCCAGAGCTCTTCGTACACTTCCAGTCTCAGAGTTTCCACACGTCAATGTACGCGTCATCCTGGTTTCTGACCATCTTTCTGACCACATTCCCATTACCAGTCGCAACAAGGATATTCGATATCTTTATGTCTGAGGTAAGCTAATGAGCAGATTAGGAATAAAGACAGAATAAAGGAGTCATTGGGTTAATTAGAGCAGGGTGGTACAAGGAGGAACGAGAGAGCTGCCCTTGTGTCTCCATGGCAATGCTTCCGTGAGTTAATCTCGTTCAGTCCTCATAACAACCTTCCTGGTTAGGTTGTGGCCACGCCCATTTGTTAGGAGCTAGATGGGAGCTGAGGCTTACATGGATGTCACATGACTTGGGACTGTGTCCAGGATTCAGATATATACAGCTAGGTTTTGGATCATCTCTCCAAATTCATCCTCTTCATCACCGTAAAGATACAGGGAGCCGGGTGGTGGTGGCACACGCCTTTAATCCCAGCACTCAGGAGGCAGAGGCAGGTGGATCTCTGTGAGTTCGAGGCCAGCCTGGTCTACAAGAGCTAGTTCCAGGACAGGAATCAAAAGCTACGGAGAAACCCTATCTCGAAAAATCAAAAAAAAAAAAAAATTAAAAAAAAAAAGATACAGGGAGAGTAAATGAGAAGTGGATTCTCCCACACGGTTGATGCTGTCACAGTGCTTCTGTTTCTGACGTAGTGAGACAGGATTCCTGTAGTTCAACTGCTCTCTGCCGTGAAGGCTTTACCACAGCACTATAGGATTCCAGTAGTTAAACTGCGTCTAACTTTAGTTTAGTGAAGGCTTTCCCGCGGTACTTGGGTTGTCAGTTTATGTGACTTATCTAATTTAGTTAGGATTGAAGTTGGCAATCAACAGTTCATTACTTACTCAGCTCTGGTTTCCATATCAAAGCTGTCCTCCATTTGTTTTCTTAGAGCATGGCCCTGCCTGTTTGTGTGTGTGTGTCTGGTGTGGGCTGCACGGTAGGAAGAGCAGCTGTGAAGCCCAAGTGGACCATACTTGTTCTCGGGCCCTTTGCAGAGTGTTTGCCAGTTCTTAGTTTAGATCCTTAAATGCTTACCTTGGTATTATTTTGAATGATTAGTTTTTGTCAATGGAAGCATAAACAAATTTGGCTTTATTTTATTTGTTTCATCAGGGTTTAGAAATAGTGTTTCGAGTCGGAGTAGCACTTCTTCAAATGAATCAGACAGAATTAATGCAACTTGACATGGAAGGGATGTTGCAGGTAAGTTCATGATTTCTTGTATGTTTCCAGATTTGCCATTAATAAATCATTTATAGTAATAATTCTGCTTTCATTTGTTATTGCTTAGCATTTTCAGAAGGTCGTTCCACATCAGTTTGATGGTGGCCCGGACAAATTGATCCAGTCAGCTTATCAAGTCAAATACAACTCAAAAAAAATGAAAAAGTAAGTATTGTGTGATCTCGTAGTTATGGAGCTTATTGAGGCGTTTGGCAGGTCAGTGGACGTGGGGTGTCCCTGTGAAAAGCCCCACATTTTCCCTCCACAGGCTGTAAAATTTTCACCGTATTTGGTAGTATTGGCTTTAGTACAGCAAGGGTGACGTTAGACTGTCACCCTGCTTTCAGTAGTGACACACAGAACCACTGCACACTGCTTTTAAACCCCTTCCTTTCTTCCTGATGGTAGCTAGACATGTGTAAGAGTGCTGCTATCTCTAATATTTACGATTATCACTCTTGGCTCTAGGCATTGTACGTGCTAAGTACACACTCTACCACCAGGTTGTACACCAAGCCTTCTTACTTAAAAACAAAGTTAGTCGTTCCCCCGACATAGGTTTCCTTCCTCACAGCCCCGTCTAGTGCAGCCCTGAGGAGAGATTGAGATTTTCATCTTTTTATTCTTATTTCCTGGATGAGCTTTGTGTGACACAGGTTTCAGTAAACAAACAAGTTCAAGATCATTTGCAGTTCCTGGCTTAATTTTTTTTTCTCTTAAAAATGTTAGTGTATTAAGAATTACAGCTATTAGAACTCTTTTCTAGCTTCCAGTACTTAAATGGTTCTTAGCCTAAGGTGATAGTTAAAATTCACATCAATGGGGCTTCTGGGTGTAACATGTTTCTAAACTGCGGGGCTTATAACAGGATGTTTGTTCTTTTGAGACAGTATCTCACTTTGTAGCTCAGGCTGGCCTTGAACTCTGACAATCCTATTTAACCTCCCACATAATAGGATTAAAGGTATGGCCACCTTGTCTGGTCTCCTCCCTTTTTCAAAATAAAATATTTTGTTCCCTTATATTACTTAATATAGTTAATTAAACTAATTAATTCAATATTCCGAGTACAAGATATTTCCGTCTCCTCCAGGTCCTCAGTCTATAAATTATTCTTTCTGTATTTTATTTTTAAGCTCTATTTGCTTGTTTTTTAAATTACATTTATGTGTTCTGTATGTCTGCACTTACAGACAGGTACTTGGTAGTGCCTCTGCCTGCAAATCCATCTCCCCAGCCCTTTCTCTGTGTTATTTGTGATGTGGTCTTACTGTGTAGCCCAGACTAATCTCCAGGCCACTGCCTCGTTTGTCCCTCTTGGTGCTGGGGTCACAGGTGTGCCACCATGCCTGGCCTTTTAAATATGCTTTATTCTCTTTGCTCTAAGGTCAATTTCACCGAGTTTTGACTTAAAAGTACTAAAGCAAAACTAATAGAGTTTTTATGAAGTTTAATTTTAAAGGAACGAATAGTTTTTAGTCATTAGCTTAGCTTCACACCATATTTTAACTTTATTTTTCAACCAGGAAAATACTCAAATATACCGAAAAATAGACTATTATGATAAATATCCATATTTCCTATGTAACTTTAGCAATTGTTAATTCTTTGCCCTATTTATTTTCCTTCTTAGAACTTGTAAAACAAAGTACAGAAACCGTGATGATGTCATATTCCCTGATATCTCATGCCCATTGGTATAAAATAAAGTCGTCTGCTTCCCTCGCTGCATGACTTCCACAGCTTACCAGTGCTGTCGTGTGTGCAGGGTGTGCCGGAGTGTTTTCTCCACGGGTCGGGTCACCTACAGTGGTTCTGACCTTTCCTCCTCTGCCCATTTGACTACTGTGCTATTTTTTCTCATATAAATTATTTCAAATTATACCTCGAGGAAAAGCAAAGAAATGTATTTTATGTTAATATGTCCTTTTAAATTAAATAATTTAATTGCTTTTGAATGAAAGCATACCTTTAACTTTCTCTTTTCTTTCTAGACTTGAAAAAGAATACACTACGATAAAAACGAAAGAGATGGAAGAGCAAGTTGAAATTAAAGTAAGCATTCCAGGGTTAAGATTGCTGCAGATGCATGCCGTTAAGTCAGGAATTTGATAGTAGATGTTAGAGTGAAATTTGTATTTACTGGCGTTCTCCTGTAGTTCAGAGTAGAATGACGTGAGAAGAAAAAGATCTTTCTTTTCTTGTTCCTCTTGAAGACAAAACAGACCCTGGAAATTGCATTCTGCTTAAACGTAATTGTAAAACTTGCAGAGAAGCTAGCTGTGTGCTGGAGTCAAGCCAAAGAGTTCTTTTTTTGGTCTGGGAGGCGGTCCCTGGTCCCTCCCTCCCTCCCTC
>NW_026067971.1:7220323-7352536 GCF_014885135.2 Alexandromys fortis | reverse complement strand
TTCCCCTCCCCCCCCCCCCCCCCCCTCTCCCCCCCCCCCCCCCCCCCCCCCGCATCTAATAGAAGCATAAGGGACATTGCCAAACTCTTTTTACAAGACTACAGTTATCCTGATACCCAAACCATGCAAACATGTAACTAAGAAAGAAAAGTATAGATCAGTCTCCCTCATGAACATTTGTAGAAGGAGTGTGCATCTACAACTCAACCCCAGTGCTGTGGAGGGAAAAGTCAGGAGGAGCCTGGGTCTTGCTGACTGTCAGCTTCTCCTTGGGTCCAGTGAAGGGGGCACCATGTGTCCTGCATGTGCACATGGGTGTGCCCGTTGGAGATGCACCGCACACACACACACACACACATACACACACACACACACCCCACTCAGGAATAAATTATGTGATTAATAAGTTATATTGATGAAATATATAAAGAGATTAATTGTCAAAGTGGAATTATTTAGATTTAAGGCTTGATAGTAACTTGATAAGTATTGGGAAGTCTAGCATTGAATAATTACATAAATGTACACTTTTGAAAAAATCTTGATTTGACCTTTATGCAAGAAAATACTAGTAACTAGTTTTTAATCTTTTTTCTTTCTCTCTCTCTCTCTTTTTTTTTTTTTTTTTTGCTCATTTGGTTTTTTGTTTGGTTTTTGTTTTGCTTTGTTTTTTTTCGAGACAGGGTTTCTCTGTAGCTTTGGAACCTGTCCTGGAACTATCTCTTGTAGATCAGGCTGGCCTCGAACTCACAGAGATCCACCTGCCTCTGCCTCCTGAGTGCAGGGATTAAAATTTTTGTTCAACTAATATTTGAATACTAATTATATTGTTAGACTGTGGAGGAGACAAGGGATGTTAGAATAAGATTATAAGGCAGGCTGTAGAGATGGCTTAGCCATTAAGTGCACTAAGTGCTCTTCCAGAGGACCAGGCTTAAAATCCAGCAGCCACAAGGTGGCTCGGCTCTCTGCTGTCTGTAACTCCTTTCCCAAGAAGGTCTAGCACCCTCTTCTGGACTCCCTGGGCACTGCACACATTGGGTGCACAGATAACACATTCAGGCAAAACATTCATACACATAGAATTAAGATAAATTAATCTTTGAAAAAAGAGTATAAGGCATTATAAATGGAGAAAACAAAGGCTGTTTATGCATTGCACTTAATGTTTAAAGTTTAGTCACAGGTGTCATGACAAATGGGATTGTTTCCTTTGCTGTGTATTCTTACATATGCTAATGTAACAGTTCCTTACAGTCGTTTCTCATTATTCCCTTTTATTTTGTATGTGCATTGGTGTTTGGTCTGCATATATGTCTGTGTGAAGCTGTTGGGTCCCTGGGAACTGGAGTTAGAGACAGTTGTGAGCTGTTACGCAGGCTCTGGGAATTGAACCTGGGTCCTCTGGAAGAACAACCAGTGCTCTTAACCTCTGAGCCACCTCTCCAGCCCGTCATTCTTATAAAAGGCGGCCTATGGGGCTGGAGAGATGGCTCAGAGGTTAGGAGCATTGCCTGCTCTTCCAAAGGTCCTGAGTTCAATTCCCAGCAACCACATGGTGGCTCACAATCATCTGTAATGGGATCTGGTGCCCTCTTCTGGCCTGCAGCATACACACAGACAGAATATTGTATACATAATAAATAAATAAATATTTTTTAAAAAAAGGCGGCCTATTATCAACACTGTGACTTAGGAATCCTCTCAAGAATGTTTTCAAACAAACGTTTTTTCTATTTCTTCGCAGAGGTTACGCACAGAAAATAGGCTTTTAAAACAACGTATTGAAACGTTAGAAAAAGTAAGTAAAATGATTACTGCAAGTTTCTGTTCAGTGCTTATATAGCAAATCTAAACAATCTGGTATGTGCGTTACCTAGGTGTGGTGCCCACCTCAGCTTCCCCTGCTTACTGTTGTTGCTACACACTCATCATGAGCACCCTACCTAGTCGTAGAATTACATGTTGATACCATTTGCTTTTTTCCTCATAGGTCCTCTAAAAAGTATGACTTAGGTGGGAATACATCCTGACAGATGTTTTAAAGATAAATTTTAAGTGTTCCCTGGATTTTGAGCCACACATTGGACGTAGCAGGGGCTCATTTAAGGCCTTCCACACCAAAGCTTTATTTATATTTAGTCAAAGTGATGATAAAGTCTGCTTTTATGTTCATTTTCAACACTAAGTAGTTTTATAACTCCTTGGTTGTTAGAATTGTCTTATATCTACTCATTAGCTTTTCCTTTCTGTTTCATGTAAAAAACTAGCAATAAAATTTTCTATTTTTCTTATTATGCTTTTGATAGAATGTATTTTGTAGGTGTGTTTTTAAGAATGAATTGACAAATAGTTTAAGAGTCTTCTTGGACTAGGCATGTAGCATGTACTAAGTCCTGAGTTCAATCCCAGCACCATATAAATTGGGCATGGTGATGCATGTTCATAATCCCAGCCCTTGGGAAGTGGAGGAGGGAGGGTCACAAGTTCAGAGTCATTTGTGTAGTTTCAGGCCAGCCTATGCTACATGAAACTGTCACAAAAAAAAAAACAAAAACAAAAAAAAAAAACAAAAAGCAGCCCAACAATTTTTCTGAATTGAAAACAGTTGAATTCAGAAGGTGTTTTTTAAAGCTAAAGGTTGAGAGTAAGTTGGTATGTATCTGCTCCTCAAGTACCAATTATATTTAAAATCTTCTCTAAAAGTTTATAGATTAATATCCAAGAAAGAATGATGGTTGCGATGTTCCATGGTTTTATATTAATATATATTATATATTTACTTATATATAATATATAAATATGTAATACATTAGTCGCGCACAGGGCAGGGTATTCGTTACAGCGCCAGTGATGCTGCACTGACCGCCATGCTTATCTCGAGTCAAATTGCTCCTCTGTGCGATCGGATGGAAGTGGCTGGGAAAGCGGTTTGACTTTCCGGTGATTCCACACACGTGTCGAACGTCTCAAGTCCTTGTACTTTGTGTTATTCCTGCTTTCACCAGATAGCCAGCTTGCAGTAAAATATGCAACTTAAATTATTTTCATTATTAGAGTTAGATACTTTCACAGAGCAAGCATTATTTCACCGACTCTTCAGAATAGTCATGAAGACCTAGGAAGGTGTGGTTTTGTCTAGAAGGGTAAGTGCCCGTTCTCACGGCATAGGACCTTAGTTTTGACAGCAGTTAGAATTCTTAAGAACTTAGATCTCGTTGAATTCTTGAACCGAAAGTGTACTTGCTGGATTATTGTTAAGAGTTTAAGTTGAACTTAAGAATTCCTGTTACCTTTGTTGCCTCGTTTCTCGGATGCTGCTGTTGCAACAGTGGCTGCTGTATTTGTGAGCAGTGTATTGCTGAGCTGAATCCCTTCCTCCCTTCTGGAAGTGGTTTGATGATGTGACTAGGCCTAGAAATAAATATTTAAAGGTACATTTTCAAGAAAAAAAAATACTTTTTTGTCCTAAGTAATGTAAGATTTATCTCTTTTAGAGACACGATATAAGCTGTCCCTATTTTGATTTGTTTTTTAAGATTTAAAAATAAAAATACATTTAAAAATAGTTTAAGTATCCATTTTAATTAGCAATGAAAAGTAAATGGAATTTGGGTGTGGGTGTTTCTTATTCCTAATTTTATTACTTTGATATCCTGTCTTTTTATATTTCTATCTAAATTTTTCCTTTTGTAGGAAAGTGCTTCCTTGGCAGATAGATTGATACAGGTATAGTTTTTTTATTTTATCTTTTTTATTTTTAGTATTTTTACTAACCTCTAAAGAAAATCCTAAACTTAGAAATTCATACTTAATGCATGCAATTTTACATGCATTTTCCCAAAAAATAATTCTTTGGGCTGGCATATGAATGTATACGTAATGTTTTGTTTGATAAATGTGCTATTTTTAATTGAATGCCTACCTCTCTGCACGTTTTAAAGCTAACCTTGTTTTTAAAGTATTTATTTCAAATGATAAGCAGTGGATTCTGTGACATTAACCACTGTTCATTGAACATTTTAGCCCTGCATGTACAACTCCGTAATACTGCATGAATTGCATTTTTTTTTATCAACTAAGAGAATTGTTCTTAAGACTGTCAATTGAAAATTTCATTTTGTTTCCTCAAATTTGCTAGAGCAAAATAACAAGCTTCTAGCTAATAATTACCTTGGCTATTCTATTCTCTAAGGTGTCTTTTTTTTTTAACATGTCAAAAAATAACTAAACCTCACAAAGGCAGTCTTTCTTAAATCTATTCTAAATTGCTTTATACACACACAAAAAATTATGTCCTAAGGGACAAGTGACAAGAGCCCAGGAGGCTGAGGAAAACTACCTCATAAAACGGGAGTTGGCCAGCATCAGACAGCAGAGTGATGAGGCCAGCGCTAAGCTGGAGCAGGCTGAAAGCACCATCCGGGAGCTCCGGCACCGGCACCACTGGGTAAGGACCTGGTAGCCTTCCTCACCTCCCCAGCTCGGCTTTGCGGGAAGCAGTAAGACTCCCCTGTGGCCACCAAGATTCCTGGTTTTTCTTTTTTGTCTGTGGTTTTGTTACATAATATTTTTTATGCTATATTCTAAGTCATAGGAAATAAGCAGTGTGCAGCTGCTTTTTAGATCTGTAGGGTCTCTTTTATAGAAGGTAACCTGACGTCCTTTTTAGATCTGTAGGGTCTCTTTTATAGGAGGCAACCTGACGTCAGCTGGTGTTTGATTCTGGCAAAGTGGTTATTACCCAACATTTAGAATATGCGCACTTAAAGCTTTCATAATGTTGACAGCCTATATTTTGTGAAATAGTCTAGCTTAGACTTCCTATATCAGAACACTGAATTATGAGTTAAAGTGCATGCTTACATTTACTTGGAGAGGAGAAAAGTTGTCAAAGACGGGGAGTAATTCCTAAAAAATAAAAGTTACTGCTGGGAGGTAGTGGTGCATGGATGGGCATCACTTTTACTCAGCAAAGTTTAGAAACGTCGCCATCTGTATTCAAAAGTGTAAACATGTATTTTTTTCAGTGAAGGCAGTTAAGAAAAATAGATGTGTTAAAATAATATTGAAATGGCCACAGTTGCAATAGTATGTTCTACCTTTAATCACAAGGCATGGAACAGGAACAGGAACACAGTTCTTCACAGTGAGATGGAAATGGCAGTCAGTGCAGTGCCGTCTGTTTGGAAGTTACCATGCTTGCACCAGCTGCAGCTTTGATGCTGCGAACGCTGAAACCACGTCAATAGAAGGAACGCAGGTTTATAGAGGAGAGCGGCCTTTGCAGACGCCACACTCACTTTCCCGTAGATCTGCACTGTGGAGCTAACATTGCCAGCGAGAAAGCAGATTCTTACAAGGAGGGTGGTCTCTGCCATTGCAGAGATAAAGCGATGGGCACACAGAATAGGTGAAGTTTATAGCACAGCCTTGAATGAACCCAAGGCCAAGTTGTGTATCCGAGATACTAAGATGATTGTAGAAGTTGCATTTCCAGAAAATGAGAGCTACAGTGGGCACACATATTTCTTACAGAGAGCAGTGACTGAATGTTAGGCTTGTTAATGTGGCCTTGCTTGTATGCTTCACTGAGAATTCTAAAAAATCTTATTTAATGCCTTAGTAAAAGCTAATATTATGTGTCAAGAGAGAAAATGTTATTTCCGTAGCTATAGCTGAAGTTTTATAAGTTATTTGGTAAATTATTAATGTACCTTTTTCTAGTCGAGACAGAAATGAAGGTGAAAATAGTAAATATAAATGGTTCAATATATCGAGGGACCACTCACGTTCTTGTGCGAAGGCTTTGTTGTGTAAGCCTGTCCACGGTGCTTCATATCATGTCCATATGCATAGTATGTGCAAGAACTTTATATGTGGGTTATTAAAATGGAGCCAGTGTTTTAGATGATAAACAAGATTAATGTTAAATATTACAAACAATTTCTGTTTGGAACAAGAAGGTGAAAGTTTATTTCACAAAATCAATAGCCCTGCCCTCAGAATTAAGATTCAGATATTTATCTTATCAATGTACAAAAGTATAGGAAGTTTGAAGTGAGAGAGTCATAATCTTATCCATAGCAGAGTGTAAAGAGAAGATGCTAGAGTGAGAGCAGTGTGCTGGACACTTGGTTAGAGTCTCCTTAAATACACCTCTACGGATGTGGAACTAGGGCTAGTCCTGCTTTGATAACTGATCTTTGATATTCAGTGAACTTCTGTTTGATTTCAGAAACGATTTAAGCAGAGCCGGACCATTTCAGGTCTCATTTTTTTCCCACATAATTTGTGAAATTTAAATGTGTAGTTTGATGTTTTAAATGTCGAGGGTTGTGTAACCCCCACATTACAGTGGTCATTTCTATCATGTCCTGTGTTACAGTTTGTTTTCCTTGCTCATCCCATCAACCTGTGTCTGAATACTTTGAAATTTTCTGCAATTTTCTCTAAGTGGAATTGTTGCCTTTTCTATAAGTGGAACTAGTTTCTTTTAGTTAGCATATCAGTTTACTTTTATTTATATACTTTGTGATTTTTTTTAGTTGTGATAAAACATATACAAAATACAAATTTACCATTTAAGTAAGTGTGGTTCAGTGGCATTGAGTCTGTTTCCGTTGTTATTAGCATTACCACTGTTTATAAAAATTTCTCATGGTTTTAAATTCTGGACACATTCAATAAGAAACAAAGAAGCTTACTGTAGGGGAAAGGCTTTAAAAAATGACATATTTAGTCAGTCTGGTTACAGTGCATATGTACTGACAGGGCTTGAGAGCTGGCTCAGTGGTTAAAACACTGTTGCTCGTATAGAGGATCCATTGGCTTCCCAGTGCCCACACAGGAGCTCACAACCACCTGTGGTTCCAGTTCAGCCCCTTCTAGTTTCTGTGGGCATCTGGCATGCACATGGTGTGCATACCTCCATGCAGACAAGCACTCAGTATTAGAACACAGGAGACTGCTTACAGGAGCACGCAGAGTTCCTGTGCTGGAGCAGCAGGGTGGGATCAGAAGGAAGCAAGTGGAGCTCCCTCAAGGCTGGGCTGGATGTGTCTTGGTGAGGGTGTGCTCCCTTCAGACTAGGTGAGGGCTGGGGCTAGAGGAGTGGGCGGCAGCAGGTCGCAGTTCGCCTGTGGGACTATAGTTCCCGAGCATTTGACAGTGGGACAGTAAGAACCTGCAGTACCTGGATTTCCACTGATGAGGAGAGAGCGTCTTTGGGCATCTGGTGGTTATAGGGGTTATTATTCACAGCCAAACTTTTATGTAATTTCAGGATATGATATTTGAGTAGGCCAATTCTATTTGTTGTGCAAGAGGAGAAATTTTATGTTCCCATACTTAGGAATATGGTGGATGTGTAGGCAGAGACTGCTTGTTTGTCCCTGGCTGCCCAGACCCGAAATAATCACACAGAAACTATATTAATTGCAATACTGTTTGGCCAATAGCTTAAGCATATGTCTAGCTAGCTCTTATAAAATAAATGAACTCATTTCTATTATTTTATATTTTACTGTAAGTTTCGACTAGGTCTTCTGCGGTGGCTACATGGCTCTCCCTGACTCCCACTACTCTCTCTCTGTGCTCTGTTTGGATTTCCTGCTTGGCTTTACTCTACTAAGCCATTGGCCGAAAGCAGATCCTTTATTAACCAAGGGCAGTAAAGCATATTCATAGCATACAGGGGGGAAACCTACATCAGTGGATGTACTATCCAAATTTCAGGCTCCTGTGACAGCAGGTGGAGGTAGTCAGCTCTCAGAGAGGAGTTGATTTGGGTCATGGTTTGTTCACTGGACCTGTTTCCTGGACCAGTGGCAGCTTTCATATCCTAATGAGATGGTGTGGGAAGCTTGCTCCGTGTGGCAGCCAGGAAGCAGAGAGACTCGGTGTCTCTTTCAAGGGCACACTCCTATGTCCACCCCCACACACTATATCCTTCTTGTTGGTTGTTTTTTACTCTTTGTTCTTTTGGGGGCCCACCACCCAGCTCCCAAATAAATCCACATGGAATTTTATTCTTTCTTATGACTGCCTTGCCTTAGCTTAGCTTGTTTCTTGCCAGCTTTTCTTAAATTCCTTGTCTACCTTTTGCCTCTGGGCTTTTACCTTTCTCTATTTCTTTTCTTTCCTTCTTTTGGTGTCTGGCTATGTGACTGGGTGACTGACCCCTTCTTTTCTCTCTCCTATTTATTCTCTCTGCCTGCCAGCCCCGCCTACCCTTTCCCCTGCCTTGCTATTGGCTGTTCAGCTCTTTATTAGACCTGTTAGGTGCTTTAGACAGCTAAAGTAACACAGCTTTGCCAGCGTAAAACAAATGCAACATAAAAGAATGCAGACATCTTTGTGTCATTAAAACAAATGTTCCACAGCATAAACAAATGTAACAGACTACAAATAATAATTCCACAACACACCCCATTTCCTAAAGGTTTCATGAATATTTCCTTTTCTCTGAGGGACATTCAGGATCTGAAGTACAACAGTTGGGCTCTTTGGTGAACATGGTGGGTTCAGTTGCAGAGATCTGGAAGGAACAGGCTAATAGGGCTGTGTGGCCCCTGAAAGTTTGTGTAACTTGACCACTGAGAGTGACTCTTGCCCTCTGAAGTTTCAGGAGTTAAGAATGGAGCCAGTCAGCCCACAGTTTTAGGCACAATGTGCTGATTGAAATGGTGGTGTGGTGGTTTGAATGAGAATAACCCCAACACTTAATCTCTGTTAGGAAGTATTTGGGAGGTTGGCCTTGTTGGAGGAGGAAAGGCTATGGGTGTGGGCTTTGAGAATTTAAGCCTCAGTCTGGCCCAGTCTCGGTCTCTGTTACTGCTCCAGAGCCACGTCTGCCTACCTGCCCTGTGCTTCCCTCTCTCAATCTGTGAGCAGCCCTCAGCTAAATGCTTTCTTCTTTAAGTCACCTTGGTCATGGTGTTTCTTAAAGCAATAGAACAGTAACTAAGATGGGAAAAATTAAGGATGGGAAGTTTAGAGCATCTGTGTCAAAGATTTCAGAATCAGTAGTATCAGGATTGTCCACAGTAGCGATGTCAGCTCTGTAGGGTGTAACTCTCACTTCAGGCTGTGTATGTAGGGATAATAGCATTCAGTGTTCCCACCAACAGAGGTTTGACAATGAACAGACTCATAGTTGCAGTCCAAGAGTATGTTCTTAGTTGTGTGCACTGTGTGTGAGGTGTGTAAGTCTGAACATATGTGTGCAGTACAGATGTGACTCCATCTGTGCAACTGTTAAGCAGTCTATTGGGAATACTTTATACCAGATAACTACAGCTAACTACAGCCTGTCTCTTGGTATATCTCTAGGGTGATTGATTCGAGGAAGAACACTTAATCCGTGGCTGCTCCAGGTTCTCACATGGCATTATATTAGCATACACCCTCCACACATCCTTCTGTATACTTTAAATAATTTCTAGATAACTTGTGCCCAATTCAGCATAGTTAATGTAAATAAATAGTTGTTATAGTGCTTAGAAAATAATACCAAGAAAAAAGAAGATATGTTTAATATAGTTACAGATTTGTAAAACTTTCCTTGCTTGGGTTGTGTGGGGGCTCTGTCTGTCTTTTATCTCAGTGATTGGACATCTGTGAATCTGTGTAGAGTTGGTTATTTCATTAATTTTCCAGAGTGGTGGTTTCCATTTCTCCTCACTTGTGCTGCACTTAGCAGTGTTCTTCTGAGAGATGATATTCCTGTCTCTCTTCCTTTACCTCTTTCTTCCCTCCCAGCCCCTCATTGGAGCCTGTTTTGTATCACTCTGGGTTCATAGATTTTGTTTATTCAATATTTCATATGTTCTTCAATGGTTTAATGCAATTGGTACAATGATTATGTCATACTCATTTAAATTTAAAAAGTGTAAGGCTTGTCTTTTACTTATCATTGGAAATTGCAGATTTTCCTAAATAATTTATTTGAGAAAGTATGTTCAGTAGCACATTCGAGTTTCTCATCCCTGTTATAAAATTGATGCCCTCTTGTGGTCTGTGAGGGCATGTACACACGTGTCCTATATTCTTAAAGACACACAAATATACACACACAAGCATGTAAACTTAAACATAATAATGTTTTAAATAAAGTAATTTTGGCTTTGATCTGAAGGTTAAATGTATTATATTTATATATAGTGTTTGCCTTTCATTTTAAATGAGAAATAGAGGTCACTGTAGTGAAAATATTTGTTTTCTTCACATTTCTTAATCATTAGCAGTAATTAAAAATAACAAGATAAATTTCCATTTTAAAGAATTTATGTAATTTTTGTAGGTATTAGAAAGAAATCATTTAAATGATAGGTATTTTTTGATAATTCTGGGATTTGAATGTAAATCTCACGCATGCTGGACATGCGGTCTAACAGATAGCTACGTAGCTTTGAATTTTTAATTCTCTTCTCTTACGCTTCCCAGCTGCTTCAGTTACAGGCAGGAGCCACTTTGCCGGATGGATTTAAAAGCAAAAGAAAAAAAGAAAAACACAGCTATTTTGGGCACAATGGGAGGGATGGTCTGGGAGCAGTTTGGGGCCATGTACTGGAGGAGATCGGAAAGTGCATTTTTGTTACAGAGATCTGTTCTGGAGCGCCCTGCCTTTCATAGCTTCATTTCTTCCTGGTGCTCGAGTGTGGCAGTCACGTGTACTGAATGTCTCATTTATTTACGTGTATTACTACATATTTTGTCTTGGGAATAAGTACAAACATGATATCATTTTAAAAAGTAGCTCTAAATCCCTAGGTGGACATTTGAATACAACTAAACATCACAATGAGGATGTATGGTGTCACCCTCGGCCTTGCTCATTCACTGATGTTTTGTATGAAACGGGCTTTAAGAAACCACAATGACCTCACTGGTGTGTGAGCACCAGTGGAGTAGAGAGGGGCAGGGAGATATCCTGCCTCTGTGGTTTGTCTCTTTATGCAGCAATTGCTTTTTTCTCCTCTTACACTAATCCATGCAAATATTTTAAAGAAATTGACATTTCTAAAGCAAATAAAAATTTTCTTTCTTAGAGTTTAAGGTATTTCACCTTAATCTTTACTTTCAATGCATGGAAATAGGATTTTTAGGCTTTAGATGCTTCTATAGTCTTTCATGTGAGCTAACTAAGCAATCTTAAGATACTGTATTATCCATACTGAAAAGAGTAAAAGGAAAGTTAATGTTTTTTGTTTACCTCAATTTTAAATAATATTTCAACATGCCATCACCATAAAAATCATTATTTTGATTTATTTTATGCGCTTATTCAATTTTATACTTTTGATCGTGATGCTGGGGGTTGAACGCAAGGGACTTGCACTAAAAACCAGTTTGTCTTTGTTTATCACCATACTCAGCAAGGATCTCAAGTATTAAGTGACCATGTGAGGCTGACGGGTACTTTGTTGTCTGCAGAGCCAGAACAAGCTCTTGAGAGTGGACAGAAAGAAGACAAATACTTCGTATGAGCAGGGTTGAGGAGTGTAATGACTTATTACCAAAGCTGATTTACGTGGTCATCCTCAAAGATACCAGAACTCGGCTTTTCTTTTCTTTTTAAACTCATTTGTTGGGAAAAGGGAAATAATTTGGAATACTGGGTAGATCAGATTTACTTTTTAGTTGCCCATAATACCCATATTATATAATTTATTGTTTTTCTGAATGTGTATATTTCTATGCTTGTGTTTCCCTAAAGTTTCAGTCTATGTCTATAACCTTTAGCATAAATGCAGCTCCTCCTACAACGAAGATTTCGTGCTGCAGCTGGAGAAGGAGTTGGTCCAAGCCAGGCTGAGTGAGGCTGAGTCTCAATGCGCCCTGAAAGAGATGCAGGACAAAGTGCTGGACATAGAGAAGGTGGGAAACTTTGTAAATACCTCCTCTTCCTGCTCTGGCTGGAGCCGAGCCAGATACTTGTGCGTACTTGCTGAACTGAGTTAGACCTGATGTTTTTCACACTCAAGGAGCTATGCACTAGATTTGCTGGTTGGTAGATGGTAGAGTGCTTGCCTAGAATGTGTGAGGTCCTGGTGTCAGGCCCAGCTCCAGATGGCAATTCCTGTAATCCCAGCACTCAGGATGAAGAGGTGGCAGTTCAAGGTCAGCCTTGGTTGGTTAGATGGTGAGTTGGAGGTCGGTCTAGTGTGTATATGAGACCCTGTCTAGAGGGAGAGTGGAAAGGCAGAATAAAACTAACTCTAAGGCTGCCAGTTCAGAAAACCCTTTCCTGTATCAGTGAGCACAGGACTGTTTTCTGCTTCCTCTTCATCAGATCATTGTTACAGGTCTGTGCTACAACTTAAAAATGGGGTGTGAGTACTGCAGTTCTTTATTCTTCAGGATTGTTTAGCTATTCTGGGATTTTGTGTTTCCATATAAAATTGAAGATTTATTTTTCAATTCCTTTGAAGAATTTTGTTGGAATTTTGATGGGCTTGCATTGCATCCGTAGATTGCTTTTGCTAGGATGGCCATTTTTACTGTGTTAATCCTATCAACCCATGAGCACGGGAGATCCTTCCATCTTCTTCAGTTACAAGTGCCAGTTCTTCCTGGTAACTTTCATACAAATCCATACATATTTTCATGTTTAAGAATGCCAATAGAGATGAACTCTGTCCCCAGAACCCAGATAGTGGGAGGAGAAAACTGACTCCTGCAGGTTAGCTTACAACCTCCTCAGATGTATGCGTGGGCTCACACAGCTTTACAAAACTAAGTTTTAAAAAATGTGACTTTAAAAAAAAAATCTGAATTTCTCTGACTTTAGAAGAACAACTCGTTTCCTGATGAGAATAACATCGCGAGGCTTCAGGAGGAGCTCATCGCCGTGAAGCTGAGAGAGGCGGAAGCCATTATGGGTTTGAAGGAACTTCGACAGCAAGTCAGAGATCTAGAAGAACACTGGCAAGTATGTCAGGCTGGCTGTGCTTTTCCAAACAGAACGAAAACCAAGGACTGAGTTGTGTGACTTTGAAATACCTGGTGACCAACAGTAGGTGACGAAAAGAGATCTTGCTTAGTGTCACAGTTGAGACATTTACAACTTGAAAGTACATCTAAGATGTACTTTATATAATTCTTAAAATGGAACCAAAGAAACTGTAAACAAGATCATATTGAACTTTTGCATTGTTCGAGTTTCCTAGAGAACTATAAATAGTACAAAACTTACACAGTATAAAACTTTTCTTTTTTATTAAGAATAATATTTTTATTCTTTGAGAAGGTCATACATGTATGCAGTGTATTCTGACCATATTCATCTTGGTGCCTCCTCCAGATCCTCCAAGATAGAACCTTTACTTTCCCTCCCAGCTTCAGATCCTCATTGGTTGTTTCCTTTAAACTCACTCGGCCGGTTTGTGCTGCCACACACTCACAGGTGTGGGATCATCCATTTGAGCACGATTGAGCTACCAGGGCTGCATTGTTAAAGAAAAGTGATTCTCCCTTATCCAGGAACAGCTGTCAGTAGCTCATAGCTGTGGTGGAAGCTCTGGAGCCTGCCCCTTCATGCTGGAATGTGGACTGGCTTGATTTTATACAGGGTTTGTGCAGACAACCTCAGCTGGGGGTTCATGAGTCCAGTGGTCCTGTCATGTCCAGAGGACACTGTTCAGTCCTGGGCTTCTCCACCCCCCAGCTCCGTGAGCCTCGGTGAGAGGGGCTTGACACAGGTGTCTCTTTTATGACTGCGCAGTCCGTCACTTTGATCAGTTGTCAGTGTCTGTGTCAGTTGTTGCCCACTGCACAAAGACAACTTGTGGTGTAGAGGTGGAGCTCAGAGGTCAGTTTGGTATTCTGTTCAGTTAGCAAACACAGTTTGCTTTGCTATCAGGTACATTGTTGGGAAAACAGAAACAGCTGAAGGAGGACACCACTGTGTATTTGTAAATTTCTAACTTCTTTGAAAATGCCTATCACAAAAATAAATGACACTTTAGGTGTCTTCTCACAAATGGATCTTCTTGTAAGGGAAATTTGATAAAGAACAGATTGTAACAACGTGAAAGACAGAAGAGAATGAATTTTTAAAAACAATATAGTTTCAGAATGGTGATCTTGGTTTAAACTGAGGGTGGGGAAGAGACATCTAGTAAAGACTGAGATCAGTCAATGGAGGGGACACCTGCTGCAAGGCCTCAGAGCCAAGGCTGCGAATCTGAATTGGGTCTCCTGCACTCGCAAAGGTGGGAGAGAACTGACTCATGCCGGCTGTCCTCTGAGTGCCATGGAACCAGTGAATGAATATAATGTAATTTTAAAAGAACAAAAGAAGTTATTCCTTGATATTGTCATGGCTTTTAAAAATGTATTGACAAGTACCCAGCTGTAACAAACTGTAGTTAAGCTGGGCATGGTGATTTGTGTCTGGATCCCAACACTTAGGCTGAGGTGGGAAAACCCTAAGCCCAGAGTCTGCCAGGAATACAAACCAAAAGCTTCTCTCAAACAAGTAAAATGATTTGGGGCAATGCTTAAATATGTGCTCTGTAAAGTTAATTCTTGTTTTGATAAAGTGTAATGTTGTATGCTGTAGCGTCATTTAGCCCGAACTTCTGGAAGATGGAAAGACCCGCCCAAGAAGAACACTGTGAATGAGTTACAGGATGAGCTGATGAGCATCCGCCTCAGAGAAGCAGAAACCCAGGCAGAAATAAGAGAAATGAAGCAGAGGATGATGGAGATGGAGACGCAGGTATGACGGGCAGGCCAGGGTGAAAGCAGTGAGGGTCAGAGTCTGACAGCTGTTTGCTCAGAATTTTTATGTAACTAAAAATAACATTGAAGAGATACCATAAAGTTATGAAGAGTGAAGATCTAGGCTTTAAATGGGAAATTTAAATTTTATGCTGTTGTGTTTAGAGGGTGGCAAATGAGCAAAAAAAATTAACATCGTCTCATCCTTAGAATTAAGGTAAAAGATGAAGTCCAGACAGCAGTTTTCTGATTCTCGTGTAGAAAGCTAAAAGTCACTGCTGCTCCCTGTCCTTATTCTCGTGAGCTAGGGTCGTCACTGACCCGGGAACACCGGCAACTTAGCATGTTTTACCATGAGGCAAGCTCCAGCAATCCCCTTGCCTGTGTCTACCCCAGGTGAGCCTGCCTTTTACCGAGGCTGACGGTCTGAACTCAGGTCTCCATGCTGGTGCATCAGGCACTCTTGCCGACAGCCTTTGCCCCAGCCCTGTTTTGTTTTAGCCTTGTTTTTTGAGACAGGGTATGCAATATTGCTGGCGGACTGTAATGATATTTTGTGTTTTAACAAATGAAGCTTGCCCGAAGATAGAGTGCGAAGATAGAGTGTGGAGCTAAGCCACTAGAAGCCCGCAGTGGTGACACACACCTTTAATCCCAGGACTCTGTTAGTTCAAGGCCACCGTGGGCTGATCCAGTCTGAAAGAGAAGCAGAGCTCACACAAAGGCAATTCCAGCACTGGGGAGGTGGAGACCGGTGGAGAGAGGAATATAAGGCAGGAGGAGACAGGAGCGCAGATGCAGTCTGAGGTGTAGTCTGAAATTGTCAGAGGATGCAGTCTGGGGAGGTCATCCGAGGACAGGCTCGCCCTTTTGGTCTGAGGATTTGGTAGAGGTAAAAGGTCTCTCTAGTGGCTGGCTTCACTGCTTCTCTGACCTCTCAGCTTTCACCCCCTAATAGCTGACTCCAGGTTTAGAATTCATGCTACAGTTGGCTTGTTACTCACTCTGTAGCCTGGATTAGCTTCAAACTAGTGGCCAGTACTGGAATTATAGGCATAAACACCTTTTTTCCCCAGAAATTTAATCTCTGCTTGACCCTTCAACAAAATTTAAGCAAGCCGGACTGCATTTGGTTTTATTAGGGTTGCCTTACTGCACAAATTAAGAAGGGAAATTTATGTAGAGCAAAGTTCCTCAACCAGAATATGTAATTTTTGGGCTAGAAATTTGATGTGGAATTCCCCTCTATATGCTGTGACTGTTTTATTACCAATGGTTAATAAAGAAGCTGCTTTGGCCTATGGCAGGGCAGAACAGAGCTAGGTGGAAAAACTAAACTGAATGCTGAGAGAAAGAAGGCAGAGTCGGGCAGATGCCATGTAGCCTCCCAAGAAGCAAGGTGTGAAGTAACAAACCATGAGCCTTGTGGTAAAATATAAAACAATAGAAATGGGCTAATTTAAGATATCAAAGCTAGCTAGGAATATGCCTGAGCCTTTGGCCAAACAGTGTTATAATTAATTCAGTTTTTCTGTGATTATTCAGGTCTGGGTGGCTGGGAAATGTCTTCCTTTACAGAAATTTTGTTTTTCATATCTAGTCTGTGCATCATGGGGTGTTTAGCACCCTGGCTCGGCCCTGCAGATGTCTTCTCTTTAATAAATCTCCAGTAGAGAATCACAGGTATCAACTGTAGTGTGCATTTTACCTTTTCAAGTTACACGATGTGATCCTGGGTAATAAGTTTAAAGTTTAAGTCCAAACCCATCTCCTCAGATCTCTCTTTGTGTCACGTCTCCGTCTTAGATGCATTGGGCCTGAGATGTGCGGATTGTTTCGCTAATAGCGCTTGTTTGCTCTGTAAAGGTGAACTTGGCTTTTATGAATGACATTTGTCAGTTGTATTTCATGTAAAGTTGTCCTGTGGATCCATGCTGCAGACTGTAGAATCTCTGCTGATACTGAAATCTTCAGATACCCATGTCCTTAAATAAAATGGTTTATTATTTGTGTGTAACCCGTGTCCATTCTCCAGTATACTTCAAATCATCCCTAGGTACAACGCCTAATGTAGCACAGAAGAACAGAAGTAATGGCTACACTGTATCATTTACGCAATAATAACAAGAAAAGTGTGCACATGTGCAGTACAGATACAATCTAAAATGTTTTCAGTCATTAGCAGTTTGAATTTGTGGATACATAGAGAAGGGGAGCAATGCATTATGCTGACTTTCAGAGTTTTGTTCAGCCAGTAGGGGGCGTAGTTTACTCATGCCTCGTTCTGTGTTATAGTGAGCAGGTGTGGCCAGCCCGTGTCAGGCAGGCCTCTGGGACGTGCTTTGTTTCATAGCACTCAGTTACTTCCTTGTGCTTCTTGGTTAAACGTATGTTCCTCAGGAATTTGGAGTTTGGCCCCCTTGAGAGAGAAATTTGTGTCTTTGTGACCGGGTTTTCCTGATGCCATTTCTTGTGCCATTTTTGGAATTGGTTATGTGTGGTTTGGGTCTTGGCCTTGGCCATGGCTGAACTGTAACCCATGGCTCCTGAAGTGCCTGTGCTCTTATATGAGCACTTAATTGAGTAAACTCTTGTAGACTGAAAAGAATTCTTTTTATATGTTGGCTGGTAAAATGCCTTTGTTATCTTCCTTTCATATGGACTCTGTTTTCCTTGACTTGCCTGTTTCTTCAGCCTGCTGAGTCTTGTTATAACGCATCTTGGTGAGGATGTGTTTGCCTCTGTCGTCCTTGGATTAACTGTGCTCCTTGAGCTGTGTGTTCACACCCCCGTGTTTTGTTTATGTTTTATAGCACTGGAGCTCACACCCAGATAGTCAGTGCTGTACCACTGAGGTGCTTAGTGCACTGACTAGTCAGGATTATAGCAGCCTTACAGAACTAGTCCTTTCTTTGTGTATCCCTGGCTGTCCTGGAGCAACTCACAGAGATCCACCTGCCTCTGCCTTCCTGGTGCTGGGATTAAAGGCGTGCACCACTATGCCTGGCTCTTCTTTTTTTCCATTTTTTTGTATCTTTAATAATTTTAAGTATTTATTTTATGTAAAGTCCTTATATAATTTTCTTATTATGAGGAATTCTTAAACTATATTTACTTTCCCATTAAAACCAGAGATTTAAATTTTTTTATAGAACTATTTTATTTTTCATGGAACGAGGCAGAATGAATCAAAGGAGAGTGACAACTGAGCATTCACTGCGCCTGCAAACTTCTTTCTTCAGTCCCCGTGCGTGTGCCCTCCTCACAGTCTTCCTGACACAGCCGAAAGGCAAGCCGTAGTGTCTACCTATTTTTCCAGAATACTGAGATTTGTTAGGATTAAATAACTTGCCCAAGATCAGAGAACGCCTGACACATTGGTGGTGTGAGAGGGCTTACAGTTCAGTTTATGTTCTTGCCTCCCGTATCCTTCCCCAGGCTTTCAGAAATAATTGTCTCTCGGTTGTCTGTGAAGGTCCTCATAGTTTATAGAATTTTTGCATAAGTGGTATATTTAGGTTATATTTTTGTTTATTTAAGTATTTATTTCTAGTGTTTAGAAGCAGGGTCTCATGTAGTCCAGGCTAATCTCAAACTCTATATTACATGAACAAAGGTAGCTTAGGACTCCAGGTCCTCCTGCCTCTACCTTCCAAACACTGAGATTGCAGATGTATGCCACCATGCCTTTCTGGTATGTTGATTAAGAATTTTTAATATTCTTTTGGAGAATTCAATGTTTTTGTTTTAAAGATTTTTTTTTGAGACAGGGTCTTGCTGTGTAGTATGGGCTGTCAGGTTCACAGAGTAGCCCAGGTTGTCCTTAAACTCTTACTGGTGCTTCTTCCTCCGCCTCCCTAGTATGGATACATGTGCTACACACTTGACTGAAGATTTGTTTCATATCTTTTTCCATTTTTAATAAACATTTAAAAAACATTTTATAAGATGGTTGAAGTGTAAGATTTACAGGTTAAAAATTAATTAAAAATTTCCAGTCTTTTACCTATAGTGAGTCTATTTATATTTCTCATTAGAACCAGATCAATAGTAACCAGCTTCGAAGAGCAGAGCAAGAGGTCACCAGTCTGCAGGAGAAGGTGCATTCTCTTTCTGCGAAGAACAAAGGGTTGCTTACCCAGTTAAGTGAGGCAAAGCGCAGACAGGCAGAGATTGAATGCAAGGTAAGTGTCAGTGTAATGCTGCCTTCTATAGATTTATTTATTGTGATTATATACTGTCTTTTTGAGACAGCCTCTCAGTATATGGCCTTGGCTAGCCTGGAGCTTGCTGTGTGGACTAAACTGGCCTCAAAGTCTCATTGATTCCTTTGGCTCTGCCTCCCATTGCTGGGATCCAAGGCATATACCACACCAAGATTAAATTTTCAGACAAGGTTCACTCATTTTGTTCATAGGGTGAATTGCAGAGAAGAAACCTCATTTTTAACCGTAGGCTTGGTTAAGTTAATGTCTTACATTGGTGTCTACTAGCTTGACTTTTCATGTTTCTTTCGACTAGTGTGTCTTTAAAACCCAGCTGTGATGGCTTATCTGAAAATGTAGGTGGTGGAGGGGCTGATGCTCCCTACTTGATTCTCACTGTGCTAGCAGGCAGTGTTGCAGTGCTTTCTGGGTACAGACACAGAAATGGGTGTGCACAGGTAGATTAAGAAAAATGAATACAATTTCCATCTGTTAATCGGTTTTTGTTTATATGAAGCTTTTTGTTCAAAAAGAACTACAAGTATTTGAAATAAATTGAATTTTTTATGAAAAGGCTTATAGCAGCTTTAGCTAATGGGGGGTCAGGGCTGGGGCATCAGGCAGAGGACTATGGATAGACGTACATAAATACAAGAATAGCTGAAGAGATGCATGTCGTCCGAGCTTTAGAGCTGACTTCTGGAGAGCGTGTGGCATTTCCTTTAAGAGTCGCAGTGCCCTCGATGCATCCCAGCTTACTATTTTATGAGAAATGAGACTTTCAGTGGCACACACAAAGCTGTAATTCCATCAACTTGTTCTGGTGTTATTAAAAACCAGGAGTGAGCTGGAGTGGTTATCTGTGTCACTGAGATCCAGAGATGAAATTACATCCTGATAAATATTCATGGTTGTTAGAGTTCAGACTAAAGAAATCTGTAGGCAATACTGACAATTGTTAGCTCAAGAACTGACCCTTTAAAAAGGCACAACTGGACTAATTTAACCATAAAGTTGTATCAGAGGCCGCACGAGCAGTGGCGGCGCAGTGAGTTGTACCTTGTCACCCTGATGCCACACTGCCCTGTGATTTGTCTTCAACAGAGAACTAGTGTGAGCTTTCCTATAGCAATGCCAGCTTTCTTTAGACATTTTGATAATAGTATTTCTGAATTTAATATTATCGTGGCACCTGTTAGCACAATAAAATGTTCTTTGGAAGTATTTGAGGGACTTGACCATGAAGATCCTTGTTTTGAGTTCGTCTCAGTAATGGGTAAGGACTCAGAGCAGTGGAGGACTCGGCAGGCTGGCGCAGGATTTCTCTCAGGACCCTAGAAGTGTGCCCAGGACCCTCTCTCTGATGTGCCCCTCACACTAACTCAGCCGTCTTCGCTGCCTTCGCAGATCCTGGTGATTAATATTAGTGCACTTATTGTTACTTTGGCGCCTAGAGCCTGTCACACTTCCGGCTTAGAGTACAATTCAGTAACAACTATAACTTCTCCAAGAAGCAAGTCCCTTATTACATAAATTAGATTCATTTTCATTATGTTTTATATGGTTAAAGCTTATGATTTGTTGGTGAGTAACCTTTAAAGCTCATTTTATTTTTCATATATAAGTATCTGAATAGTGTCTGTATTATCAACATTTTTACTCTATAAATGAGTTTGAATATTCTCACTTAAAATAGCACAAGCCTATAATCCCCCATTTCAGTCCCCAACATTTTGAATCTCGAAAGATTTTTCATAAACTTCACGCAGGTTCACTTGAAGGCAACATTTGACTTGAACCGGTAGGTGGCCTCTTACAAGTTGTTGTCCCTTGGGACGTGGATGTTTATGCCTGACTGCTGCAGTGCTGATACCGACTCAGACCCTGCCACATCCTACGAATATCAGTTTCTACCCTTAATAGTTTGTATAGTCTGAAAAAGATCTCAGTTCCAAACTCAGCCAGGTTATCTCTGTTCTCTTGGTGCCGTAGAACAAGGAGGAAGTCATGGCTGTGAGGCTCCGGGAAGCCGACAGCATCGCTGCTGTGGCTGAACTGAGGCAGCAGATCGCCGAGCTTGAAATCCAGGTACGCCGTGGCCGCCCCCGCCCGCACCAGAACCACCGCGCCTGTATATCTGCCTTCCGGTGACTGCGGTTCTGTTTTCAGTACTTCATCCGTCTCAGAGGACTTCTGGGGGGAGTTCATCTGGAGGCCAGAGGGTGAAGTTGAATGTTTTCCTCTGTCACTCTCCACTTTACTAACTTAGGCTGATCTTGCTAGTGAGCTGCTGCAGGCCCCTTGTCCCCCCCTGAGTCTCTGCCTGCTTGGCCTTACATGCAGCTGCCACTCACGTGGGTGCTGAGGTCTGAACTCTGATCTTCCCGCTCAGGGAAGTGCTCCACCCACTGAGAAATCTCAGCCCGCAGGTGTGTTTTTACTTATACATAGCATAAAACTTTCAAAATGTACAATTCTGTGACATTAAGAATATTTATGCTGTTGTATGACCACCAACACCATCGACCTCCAGAACATTTTCAGGAGAGTGGAAGCCTGCCATCCTGGTGTGTTAGGTGGCATCAGCTCCTCATGCACACTGGTGATTTCCCAGGGGCAGTGGTGCCAGTGCCAGGCATCCCTTTACGTGATATTTAGCATTTATTTATCTTCTTTGGGGAAAAGTCCATGCACACTCTCGTCCACTAGGATCTGTTTATCTTGTTGGTGATTAGTTGTGGGAGTTACTTGTGCATTCTCAGTAGCAAGCATGTCCAGTGGTGTGGTTTATAAATGTTTCCTTCTGCAGGGTACTTTTCTTTTCATTTATTTTTTATTTCATGCAATGCACACAGACGCCACAAGAGGGTGTCAGATCCTTATGGATGGTTGCTAGCGACCATGTGGCTGCTGGGAACAGAATTTGAGTCCTCTGCCCGAGCAGTGCATGTTCTTAACTGCTGAGCTCTCTCTCCAGCACCAAGGTGTAGCAGGTGTCTGGTCACCATTCTGCTGCAGTGCTAATTTAGGGACAATATATTTTCTATCTATAAAAGTCAGTTTTTGAATTCCAAAATGGCATCAGGTGTAAGAAATTAGTATGTCATTTTAATCTTTGGGTAGTCCCTAGTCATTATATAGGTGTCTCACTTCATTCCAGTTTGTTAGTTTCTCAGGTAAAGCTCATTTATTTATTTGTTTTTCAGTGCTAAGGATTTACCTCAGTCCTCAGTGACATGTGCATTGTATGCAGTCAGGCTAACATGAAGTTAACTGGTCTAAGCTCTTTTTAAAACTTAGGACAGCATCACACTGAGTTTTCCTTTATGCCTCTGACTTGTGACACTCCCACCACAGCCTCCCAAGCACCACCAAGCCTGGGCCCAGCCTTCTGTCATAATAACAGCCAGATCTTAAAAAAATAAGGATTTTGTGCACGAGCATTTTGCTTGTATGTGTGGGTGTGCACAGAATGCCTGACGATGCCCTGGCACTGGAGTTATGTAAGGCTGGAGACCCCCCTGACTGAGTTCTAGCAATGAGTGGAGCGGGGTCTGCAGAACAGAAAATGCTCTTAGCTGCTGAGCCATCTCTCCAGCCTCAGCATCCAGTCTGAATTACTATGCTTTAAACTGCTTTGTCTTTTAAACTATTAATTACTGTAGTCTTAATTTGTTCTTATCAGATACATAAAACCACAATTGAATTGTTTTTGTGGAGTACTATGTAATGTGTTATGTGTTTATGCTTTGTGTATTGTTTAAATATGGTTAAACACATCTATTTTTTCAGACATTTATTTGTTCATTTGCGATAGAGTCTCAAAACCCCAGATTGTAAATAAAACTAGCATCCCCAAGTCTCAGTATTCTCACTGTTGGCGTTACAGGCCTCCTTCACTGCACCTGACACAATCCCCATGCCTGGGTATTCTGACTGTTGGCATTACAGGCCTGCTTCACTGTGCCTGGTGCATGTTCTCTCTTCATGGAGAAAGCTCAGTTTGTTCCTCTGGGTTTTGAGAGCACAGTAATTTTTACTATCGCAAGGACTGTGCTGTGCAATATAGCACAGGGATTCGGTACTTCTGCCTGCCTGTAGCTTCTTTCTCCTCTTCATTCTCTCCCTCCCTCGCTCCCTGCCACATCTGTATTAGGGTCAGATCTTGGGCCTCCCGCATGCCAGGCGAGTATTCTGCCACTGTTACATCCTCAGCCCTTCCCACTTTGGCTGGAGGCCTCAAATTTACTAGAGGATGATCTTGAAGTCCAGATCCTCTTTTGCCTTCTAAGGGCTGGGATTACAGGCCTTTGCCACCATGCCAGGCAGCCCACTCACTGGTAGATATTTTTGCTTTTATTTGAATATCTGTCTGTGCATGCCAGTGCCAACAGACACCAGAGGATGGTGTTGGATCCCTTGAGCTAAACATTCTCATTTCTGTGTGGTGTAAAACCCTGGTTCAGTGTTTTGTTTCTGGATTTATTGTACTTGGAAATGTACTTTCCATACTGGCAACTTTAAATATTCCAGCGTACCAGTAACGCAGATACAAGCAGCTGGCGCTTCTGGACACAGCGCCAGCTTCACTCTCATCTCTTAGTCTGCTCTCCAGTTTAATCTTCACAGCCACCGTACAGAACAGGAGTGGCTAACATCTTCAGAGTTGAAGTGACTGAGGCATAGAGAAGATTTTTAAAGTGAATTGATATTTATAAGGGAACCCACACTTAGCTCTCTTCAATTAAGACAATTTTTCTTTAGTATAGTAACATATTGGTAGTTTACATTTTTTCATAATAGATTGACTGTCTCCTGTAATAATTCCTGTAATAACAATAATTATAATTGTTCGCTACTCGAAATGTTTCTATCCCTTTCCTTTCAGGACATCTGTCCTCATTCCCATCTTCCTCCTCCAGGTGCACAATGCTGTGCTAAGCCACGGTGCTGCGCAGCCTTTCTGATCTCCCTGCTTCTCTGTCTGCTCTAGTCTCATCTCAGTCACCCTGTGTTTGTCTCTCTGTGATGATGCCTGCTCTCCTGACTCCTCTGTTCTGTAGCTCCGCTACATTGTCTCACTCGCTGTACTTGTTAAATGGTTTTCAGCTTTCTGTCCCACTGTGTGCACCTGAAGTTCATTGAGGGGAAGAACTGTTACTTGGTTTCATTATTTCTAACATCATAAAGTGATAGTCAAAGCATTCTTATTTTGAAAGAGTGCAACAGTTTATTTCTTGAAATTCCATTTTTGATCTTAAATGTTGTTCCCACTTAAAAAGTGTACACGTGAAGAACAGGTAAAATTATGAATTTAGGTGGAGTATTAACTTCAGTTCAGCCAAGATTTATGGAGTGTTTATGATATGTCTGTCAGTATTCAAACACTTATTAATCCAATTACCTGGATTAGTAAACAGAATACAAAAATTTCTCCTCATTTAACTTAGTGGTAGAGAAAACATTGAGATGACCAGAAAAAGTGAGTCATAAGGTGTGCCGTTTAGAAGATGATGTCTGCCTCAGTGAAAACAGAGGATTGAGACCTTGGTCCTCCGCTAATGTGACCAGGTGAGGTTCATTAGAGGGGACACGAGGCAGGATTTAAAGTGAGGCACAGAGGATCCAAGACGGGCAGATTGGAGCTAAGAGTAAGGACAAGGGCTGTCCAGAGTCAGGAGCTTGTGTGAACAGTCTCAGGTGGAGGAGAATGGGGGAAAGGAGGAAATCTGAGAAAGAAATAGACCTAAAAGTTTTGGTTTTTCTCTGAGGAATTCGGAAAGTCATTAAAAGGTTTTCAAGTATTTGAGGGATCAGTCAGATAACATTTAATAAAAGGCTTGAACTAAACCTCATTCAGAATAGTGCTTTAAGTGTGTGCTGTCTTACGTCGGTGGGAATGGTCAGAAACCAACGTTTCTCCTGTTAGTGGGAGTCTGCACTGCTTTGTTGACCCAGATGTCGCCTGACCTCTGCTCTATGTGGCTCCACAGGACTGTTCCTAATTTTCAAGTAGTGGGACAAAGCATAGGAAAGTTCATTTTCGCTCAGTTATGTTGAGGAAAATAGATGAGGATTAAATCCATGTGATACTTAACCCTGGAACTGAATTATATTTTGGTTATTAAAAAATAAACATGTTGGTTTATAAAAAAAAAAAAAAAAAACACGTTAGAGACTCTGTGCTAAGTAAGCCCTTGAGTTGGCATGGCTTTGTTACATGTGGCGCAGATCCAGCGTGGGTCCTCTTCCTGGTACTTTGTAGCGTTTACCCACTTGTGCTGGTTTGCCCAGCAGATAACCTCTAGGGATGCCTCAGATGGGCAATACCCCAACTACTGATGGCTTAGAGACGCCCACTCAGAATTCTGTTCTGACAGCGAATGTGGGATCTAGGTTTAAATCAGTGTGCCCAAAGCAGCCTGCACTTTGACAGAGATGGAAAGGAAGTGATAAGGTCTTTACTATCACCTTTAAAATACTAATGCTTTTAGTTGTGTGAAGTTACTGAACCATGGAATTCTCCATAAAACTTTGTGATTGATATATACTTTACAGCCTCCTAAACTAGCTGCTAAGATTCCATCTGACTCTCGAAGTATATTTATTTATTGTTTTTATTTTGAACAACTTAATTAAACAATAAAAGATCTTTGTCTTTCAGGACATTTTTACTTCAGGCATTTTTAAATTTGGAAACAGGTAGTCTGTAACTGTTCACAACACAGAGAGCTGGGTGTAGGCACTTCCTCTCGCTTGCGTCTAGTTATTAGGATTATTATATGATTCAGGGCCCTCTTGCTGCAGACAGATTCCAGTGCGCACATTCTGCAGACACTTGTTAGTATAGCTCAAAGCCGTGAAACACACAGTGTTCGATAGACTGGCAACAGTAGAAAAGGCAGGGCTAGAAACAAGAGGAAGGAGATCTGAGTACACCGTGTATTTAATTCATAGTTACTGTCAATGAATCTTAACCAACATAGCTAATGAATGTAAGAGACTTCTGGTGTGTGAACTGTCTTCTCAAACTGTCTTTAAATCTAAGACTATTCCAGAAATCATATGGTTTCATCCTTGTTGTTGTCGTTGTTGTTGTTGTTTTTAGTTTTTCGAGACAGGGTTTCTCTGTAGCTTTGGAGCCTGTCCTGGAACTAACTCTTGTAGACCAGGCTGGCCTCGAACTCACAGAGCTCCACCTGCTCTGCCTCCCAAGTGCTGGGATTAAAGGCGTGTGCCATCACCACCCGGCTGGTTTCCTACTTTTTAAGAACTCAGAATTACGTAGAGTTTTAAATATCTGTAACAAAATTAATTCATTGCCAATTAAACTACAACTTATAAGAAACATCCCCCACCTTTTTGTGTGTGAAACCTGATCTCTTCACTTGTTTGTCAGAAATATCTCTTGTGCGTTTCTCTTTGTAGGTCTCTAAAAAAATGCTAGGAAAAATGAATCTAATTTCTTTTTTCTATACTTTTCAGAACATTATTCTATGTGTATTTCAGAACGTATGTCTTTATCTTATAGTTATCTAAATGTATTTTCATTTTCTTCAGGTTACTATGAAGACTATTCAAACTTCGTGTCTATGGCTTTAAGTTACAGGAAACTGTTTTGAGGATTCATCAGTTGTACAGATCAGTGTGATTTGTTTTTAGATGTTTCAAATGAGTCACACGAAGTCATGGAGAGGCTACCACTTACCACAGTTACTGTTCTGATTAAATTCTTCGTGAGGCTGAGTGATAAATCAGTAATCACTTATTAAAGTTTAGTGGTTAGTCTTGATGTTTCAGTATTACTCCGTCCATTAATCAGGGTGCTGCCTGCCAACTGCCTTACAGTCATTCCGTGTGCAGTCACAGTTCATGAGACCTTTGACTTTAGCAGTTGATTTGAAAACGACAAAATAGAGCTGAAGAATTCCAACCACGATGTAGGCAACATTGTGGCCTCTCTGACCGTTGAGCCTGGTTTCATAATACAGCCATTAATGTGTTATTCAATCTTTAAAATAGCAGAGATGGCTTCTCAAAGTGTTTTATAGAAGAGTTTGGCTTTCACCAGAGAGAGCAGCGCATGCCTGTCTTGGTGAGCTGCAGCCTCCTCTTTGGTTGAGTTTTTCATCTGCAGCTGTAACAAATTACTTGTAAAATGTAAGCTCTCCACTTGCATCTGAGACTGAGTAACCTGCCTTGAGTCATGACCCTGCTAATACCACAGCCTTCTGTAATACTACTCCCAGAGAAAACCCACATCCTATGTATAACCTTAGATTTATTTTGAAATCTTTATGAAAAGAACATGGGGAGATTACTAATTGTTTTTGTTATTTCCTTTATGGCGGTGATGTCTACTTGTAAGCAGTGTTTTTCCTTTTAACAGGACTAAAATGTCAAGGTCTAATAAATAATTATTTCAAATTCTGAAAGTAAAACATAAAATTTTAATAACTGTTCGCATGTGAAAAATTTATTGTATGTCAGATATCTGATGAAAACTCAGAAAGGAGAAAGCCAGTGGGACTTAGGGCAGCCAGTGCATACGTGTAAGCTAGAAACCATTAACTGGATGACACTAGTAAGCCACTGAAATTACACACTGAAGTTGTTGTTAATGTGCATTGCTGCTTGGGAACTGAGGTTATAGACCGCCGTGAGCTGCTGTGCGGTAGCTGGGAAGAGCAGCCAATGCTGAGCTGCTCTCTAGCCCCCCCCCCCCTTTTCCTTCTGACAGAATCTTGTGTAGCCCAGACTGGTTTTGAACTCAGATCCTTCCGCCTTGTCTTAGTGCTGAATTCTGGCATGTGCCCCCATGTGATTAATCTCCAAACATTTTAAAACTTATTATTAACCACTGCTTATATATTTTTTTCTATTTTAGATTTCTTTTGTGTTCTTTATAAAATTTAATTTTTTTTTTTTACTGTGCATGGGTGTGTGTGGGTGTGTGCACACCACAGCATGCACATGGAGCGCAGGGTCAACTCTTCTTCCGCCATGCTCCGCCCAGGCTCTCGCTGAGCTTGCTTTGTGTGACTCTCCTCCCTTCCTTCCTTCCTTCCTTCCTTCCTTCCTTCCTTCCTTCCTTCCTTCCTTCCTTCCTTCCTTCCTCCNTCTCCCTCCCTCCCTCCCTCCCTCCCTCCTTCCTTCCTTCCTTTCTTTTTTCTTTCTCGATTTATTTATTTATGCAAAGTTCTGCCTGCACACCAGAAGAGGGCACCAGATCTCATTACAGGTGGTTATGAGTCACCATGTAGTTGCTGGGAATTGAACCTGGGTCTTCTAGAAGAGCAACTAGCCTTCCCAACCTCTGAGCCATCTCTCCAGCCCTTTTTGTGAAATTTTTTTTTTCGTTTTGTGAATTCTTAAGATAGCTGCATAGATACAAAATTAGTTTTAACACAGTGTTTTTATTTTGTTTTTATGGTGTGTATCTGTATGTGTTTTAGTGTTAGAATTTGAATCAAGTTACCATGTTTTTAACAATTGTAATCTTACCCTTCAGTAGAATGGTTAGACTTCAGTATTCTCTGGAATCTTCCACATCTTTTAAGAAGAATAAATAGTATAAGACATACTAAATGAAAAAGAACAAAATTGAGACAATTAGCCATTTAGCATGTTATAAGTATGTTACAAATGTGTTTCATGAACATGTTTGTTAAATATTGCATGCATACACCATGATATAGTTTAAAATATGCACACTTGGGGACTGGAGAAATGGCTCAGCAAAAAAACACTTCCTGCTCTTCCAAAGCACTAGAGTTTGGTTCCTTGGGCAGCTCTGAATACCTGTAACTAAAGCTCCAGGAGGTCTAGCACCCTCTTCTGGCTTTTGTGTGTAATAGCACACATTTTGCATATGCAAACATGAACATCGTTTTAAAAAATTAAATATGTGCATTTGTATGTATTATGTGCATATTAATATACATGTTTAAATAAATTAGGACATGACTGTTCATTTTAAAAAGACAGTGTGTCTGCCTTAAAATTAATTTGGAGTGTTTATACTGAACCTCATTAAAAATGTTGCAGTATTGCCTCTTAGGAAAATAGAAGGCTCGATGATACAAGCCTAGGATATCTCTGTCTATGAGTTATCTAATTGCTGAAACTTTTAAATAGCTGTATGTTCAAGTTACTTTAAGATAATCATTGCTAGAAAGAAAACAAGAATTATAATCTCCAAATGAAAGGAAAAGCAGCAAAGGAAACTGTTCACAGGAGACTGCCACACTGCCTCTCTTACCTGAGAGCCTTTGGGTTGTTTGGTTTCTGCCTGCTTCTCTGGTACATTTTACCACATTTACCTTCACAAGTTGGGTCCAACAGGGCCTGCCTTTTCCTCTCTGTGTTGAAGGCATGCAGCACTGTGCACAGTTGTCTTCGTGTTTGTATGAAGGCTGTTGCCACAGAGTAAGCCGGGTCCAGTCCACATCACTTAGCCAATCCCGTCTCAAAATGAAAACGAGTGTCTGCGAAGGAGGTTAATGCTAGGCCATCTCTGACGTGTGAGGTATAGGCTCGGTCGCCTGTTCTATAGATATAAACCAAAGTATAAAGGTTGTAAAAATACATTTTATGTTGTAGATTGGGGTTTGTTTCAAAGACTTCTCATTATACATATGCAAAAATTTCAAAAACTGAACTATAAAACACTTCTCTAAACAAGCAGTTTAGAAAAGGGATAACTTAATCTTACTGTTTTTCATTTTAAATTCCTAGGGGAATACAAGATGCAGATTTGTATTTATTTTGTGTGTTTGTGCTGGGGAATCTATCTCAAGTCCTCCCCCTGCATGCTTACTGAGCTGTATTAAGCCCCCACCCCTATGGCAGGGTCTGTTCAGCCCCGGCTGCTCTTACACTAAGGATGCCCTTGCTTCCAGCTGCCAAGTGCTGGGACTATAGTTGTGGGCCACTGTACTTAGCACAAAAGGTATATTTTAATGCAAAGTCAGCAAACCTTTGGAAACAACATATAGTGTGAACCATGTGTACTTTTTTAGTGGTGTGAAGAAAAGGGGAGCGAATTGTTCCGCATTAGTGTGATTTCTTCCCTCCAAGTGTTATGAACATGTACAAACAGTGAAGGCATTGTGTAACTAGCACACGTAAGTCACTGTCTCCATCCTGTTAATATTTTGTTTACTTAATTTTTCTCTTGCTTTACCAGATATTCATTTATCCATCATTCTAACCTTCTTATTTTTTGATGCATTTCAAAGTAAGCTTTATTATTTTTTGCTCCTGGACACCTAAGCGCTCACATTATTAGCAATCTGATTTGTTGACTCTTTGACTTAAGGCTTAGCTCAAATCCTGATGTAGATATTCTCATGGCAAAGCTAACAGGATGTGCATCTGTGCCTGTTAACAAATACCACTTTATACCTTTGTGATCTGACAAAAGGTGTGTGTGCAAGGTCTCCTTAGCGCATTCCTGGAGTGTTGAGCTCTTTCTTTAGTAAACCAGTGAACTGGCAATCTGTTGTTATCAGCTGGACCAAAAGAAAACCTCAAGAATGCAGGTCTCTGGCAGATTTATTAGTGTAGCTGACACTTTCCCCTGCTTATCAGAAACAAACATATGACACTGCCCGAAAGTAGGAAGCCATAAAATACTTGGAAAAGACTTAAACATTAGGTAATTGAATGAATTGTTTTCACAGTGTTGTTAATTAATATGTAATTCTCAGAATATATTATAGTTCTTCAATCTGTATGTGAATATATATTATGCTCTTACACTAAAAGAGGGTCTTATGCCGGGCGATGGTGGCACACGCCTTTAATCCCAGCACTCGGGAGGCAGAGGCAGGCGGATCTCTGTGAGTTCGAGGCCAGCCTGGTCTACAGAGCTAGTGCCAGGACAGGCTCCAAAGCCACAGAGAAGCCCTGTCTCGAAAAACCAAAATAAATAAATAAATAAATAAAATAAAAGAGGGTCTTTACTAAAGATGCTTTAGAGTAATATTTAACTGAAAGCCTGTTTGTAGGACATTAAAAATCAAGAATTTATAGATTTATTTACTTAATGACACATTTACACATTTGTCATTAAATAGCATTTGGGGCATTTCTTTGTTTCCACTTTTAAAGTATCAGTGATAGCTCCTTAGGTGGAATATTGAATCCCGATACTCAGGTGGGGCTCTTTGACAGGTGTGTGTGCTGACAAGTGTTCTGGGCTCCTGTTGGAGCTGCTCAGCCTTCTCCCCCCACCCCAGTTTACCCTTCACGCCTAACAGTTGTTACTCATGTTGCAATTCAAATTTAAATCTAAATGTTATTCCCTAGTCCATTATATCATCAGACTTAATTGAATAGAGGGGTTTCCCCCCCTCAGAAATTCCTTTTGTCTAGTAAGTACACGTGTAAGGGACATGTGTGTTTGGTTTTGTGGTACTGAGGACTGAGCCTAGGACCTCACTTGTGCCAGGCAAGCACAACCCCACTGAGGTTTATCATCAGCCTTTGTTTGTTGGTTTGGGAGTTTTGTTGGTTTGGGGGGAGTTCATATGTATTTTGGATGGCTCTTTTTTCACAAAAATAGTTTTTATTTAAATTTTTGTTTTAGACTTATTTATTTTTATTTTATGAGTGTTTTGCATCTATGTAAATATGTATGTGTGTAGTAGACCACATGTTTGCATGGTGCCTGCAGAGATCAGAAAGGGTGTCAGATTACTTGGAACTGAAGTTACAGGGCCACCATGTGGGTACTGAGAATCGAACCACAGTCCTCTGCAAGAAGAAGTACTCTTGACCACGGAGGCATGCCTCCATTCCTCTGCCTTTTTATCGTAAAGCTTCTCAGATGTCCCTTTTTCATCAGGACCATCTTTCCTCCAGAAAATTCCACTGCTCTAGGAAATTTATTTTTAGCTAAACCCTAATAACCACCTTTGGACTCCGTAGTTATAATCGGACGTCCCTGTCTGCATTGCAGCCCCCCCCCACCCCCCCGTAGACGAGCGTGGCATAAACTGCTGTTCTGCTCCTTCTCCAGCCCCCGAACCCGAGGTCTCTGCTCTGCACCGTCTTCCTCACACTGTAAGAGCTTATCCTGGGTTGATCATCCTATTTGTGTTGAATGTTATAACAGCCCACGTCTTCCTGGTAAGGGAGTTCACTTCTCATTTAATCAAGATTGTGGATAGGATGGGATAGGAAAGTTAGCCACACACCAGAGGATTGCTTAAGACACCTACTGAGTGACTGTTACAAGTTCATCTCCAGTGCTGCTGGGATTGGGATGGAGACTGCTTCCTCTGTAGCGTCTGTCATCGGCTTCATCTCAGTGAGCGCTGGCCCAGTGCTCCCTGTGCTCCGCTCTCCTTCTCAGGAGTAAGGACAGCCATGAGCACCCTGAAGGCCGGTGCAGCGTTCACCCGTCATTTTCTGTCGCCTATGCTGGTTTTTTCTTCTGTGCCTTTAAAATGTTTAAAAAGTGGAATGAATAAAAAAGTGATTAGTTTAAACATTTATAAATGATCAAATACCATGTTTTAAAAATATTCAATAATACAATCTATTTGAAATATTAAATAAGTTTAGTAAACAGAGTATGAGCTATATTTTAAATTTCTATTTTAAGCATGAATCTGTAGCTGTATGTATGAAATGTTCATAAATGTCTGTGCACACAAGGATACATGAATCTGTAGCTGTATGTATGAAATGTTCATAAGTGTCTGCACACAAGGATACATGAATCTGTAGCTATATGTATGAAATGTTCATAAGTGTCTGCACACAAGGATACATGAATCTGTAGCTGTATGTATGAAATGTTCATATGTGTCTGCACACAAGGACAAATGAATCTGTAGCTGTATGTATGAAATGTTCATATGTGTCTGTGCACACAGGATACATGAATCTGTAGCTGTATGTATGAAATGTTCATATGTGTGTGCACACAGGATACATGAATCTGTAGCTGTATGTATGAAATGATCATAAGTGTCTGTGCACACAAGGATACATTTTGAAGGCTGCAAGCAAAATATTTAACTTTATTGTCCTTGGAATTTTGAATTATGTATAAATTGTTCATTTCAATTTGTTTTAATTTTGTGCAATGAGAAATATGTAAAACCAAAACAAGTTTAAAAACAAACTTTAGGAGTGAAGAGTTGGTTCAGTGGTTAAGAGTACATACAGCCTTGCAGAGGGCCTGAGTTCTGTTTCAAGCACCCCCATGGTAGATCACAATCACCTGTAACTCCAGCTCCAGGGGATCCAACACCCTCTTTTGGACTTGATAGACATTTGTACTTATATTTATAGACTCACACACAGACATGCACAGATAAATATAAATTGTAAATAATCAGTTTTATTGTGTATAAAATGTGGGATGATCAAAAAATCAGATGCAGCTAAAAATTATAATAAGAATTTAAGGGAGGGGAGCAGAGAAAAATGTAAAGCTCAATTAAAACAATCAATAAAAAAAGAAAAATAATTTAGGAACAGAATCATTAACTTGGATGTAAGTACAAAGGGCTGGAGCACATTTCATGAGCTCCTTTCTATTGCAGTCCCCGGTAGAGTTAGTAGAAATTAAAGTAAAAATGTAAGTAAAGATGGAGACCTGTGAACAAATCCAGGACGTGTTCTGCTTAGAACATTTTAGTTCTGATGTGAAAATTGTTGCTGATTTTGCTTTGCTTCTACTGTCACAAAACAGAAAGAAGAAGGCAAGCTCCAAGGGCAGCTTAGCAGGGCCGACTCCAGCCAGTGCATTCGGGAGCTGAAGGATCAGATCGCAGAGCTGACTCATGAGGTGAGCGATAAGTGTCTTCTTCTTCCGTCCTCTCTTGATGTAACACTTACCACCGACCTTTTCAGCCTGGACGCTGTCTGAATTATGACACAGTTATGAGCAGCTCAGAAGATTTTTATGTTCAAATATTACGGACTTGCCTTAAACTTTAATAACTTAAAAAGATCAGTTCCTTGCATGTATCTTATTTTCTTAGTTGTGATCTGAAAACACTTGGCTGTTACCCATGTCTTCAATATTCTGCAGTTATATTAAAATTTCCGCACCCCTAACTGACTGGATTTGTGGTGTTGCCGTTGGGTGGAGGAAGGTCTTCTCCCCCTTCATGGTGCTCTTACTGAGATTACAAAAAAGGATACTTGCCTCATATCAGTTCAACAGATTTCTTAGCCTTTTAAACTGGCACCTAGAATCTCTAACACTCAGCCAATGAAATTTCTCGGAATTTGACTGGCCCTTACACTAGCTTATTATTTAACCTAATCTGTTGTGACTGGAGATCGTTTTGTTAGTGCAGCCTAGGTCGATTTCCTGGTCTTTACTCTTTTCTCATGCTATGTATTCAGCAATACAGATAAAACTGTGTTTCTTGTTTTGAATATTTGTAAAATAATATTTATTTACCATAATGAGATTTGAAAGGATAGCATAAACTTGATTTGCTTTTTAAAATGAAAAAAGGAAACTCCTTGACCACTAGATGAATCTAAACCTCAAAGGAACAAGTGTGGACATTACCCTTTCCTGGCCTTGCATCCTTCGGTTGAGGCTGAGTGTTTGGTGAAATAACTTCCTGCCGGTAGTTAGAGTGAATATTCCTAGTGAAGAGGAAACAGAACTGAAAACAAATTTGACAGATTCACATGTGGTTCTGTTCCATTTCCTTGGGCACATCAGAATTTTATGACTGGTAATATTTGAGGGTGGTCAGGATCTTATGTATGCCTTGAACTCTACTAGTAAACTTTTAACAAACAACTTGTTTTATCTCTGTCACTATAGGTGTTCTGCAAATCCTCCCTCTGGCAACGTCTTGTGCCCAGAGTATGTTCTTAAGAAATTCTGACTGAAATAAAGCAATTTCCTGTAAAGTATAAGAAAACTAATATTGTTGGATTAAGAAAATTATATATAAATTGACTATATTTCTAAAACTAGCATAAAAATCAATCAACAGGAATTAATTTTGCCTGTCACATTTGGCTAAAAATAAAAAGGTTTTCTCATCAAGATAGAAAAGTACTCACCTGAGGTTTAGCTTTAATGCAATGATTGATCTGCAGAGGCGGGAGCTTGTATTGTTAGCTAGAGTGATTTCAAACTTTCAATCTTTTTGCTTCAGTCTCTAGCATTGGAATTATTGGTGTGCTCCAGTAACTATGTATGTGCAAGGTAGAGGTGTGTGTGAGAGAGAGTGAGTGTGTGAGTGTGTGTAAGAGAGAGAATGTGTGTGTAAGAGTGTGAGTGTGTGTGTAAGAGAGTGTGTGTGAGAGTGTGTGTGTGAGAGAGTGTGTACGTGAGTGTGTGTGAGAGAGAGTATGTGAGTGTGTGTGTGTGTGTGTGAGAGAGAGAGTGAGTGTGTGTGTGTGTGTGTGTGTGTGTGTGTGTGTGTGTGTGTGTGTCATTATGGGTGCTCACTAAGGACCATATCACCACTTCATCCTCAGTCCAGCACTGGACCCACACTATGGCAGCACTTAAAGCCAAGATTTAAGAGTCATATATTTTTAGGTCTGAAATGTTTTTAAAATTTATGTAGAGTTTTACTAGATATGTAAAGAAATTAGGGTCAAAGTCTTAAGGAACTTACTTATAATTACACAGTTGTTGATATGAGACCAAATTCATGTCCCTGCAAAGGGCTTCATGTATAGCACCCCACTCCTACAGCCCTGATGATATGTGTGATTGTACACGTTATTAGCATACAACAAGTTCCTGTTTGAGTGAAAACGAGCCACTTCCCTCGGGGCACATTATATCCCGAGAGTAGAAATGTAGTTTCATCTTGTATTCCTTCCCTTCTTCTGCGAAGTTTGGATTTTCATCTCATCCGAAACCGAGAAATTATTCCCTTGACCTTGCCTGCTCCTCAGGTTTTGGTGGCGCACCCTAAAATTTTAGAGATAAGTGTCTTCTAGACCAAGGCCGCTGCTGTTTTCAGAAGCAGGAGTGGATGGGAGCAGTCTCCGCAGCTCACATGTCCCTGCTGCTAACAAGTGACCACACAGCCGCAGCCGTTAGACTAACAGCTGAGTATGTTCTCTGAAGAGCCCAAACTTCTGCTACGTAGGTTTTTTTCCCCGTGTACAGGGCTGTATATCTTTCTGTTCATTCCCTACCTCAAAAAACAGCATAATTTGCCACATTCAGGGAATACTATTAATTTTACACAGGCTGCCTTGTCTTAGCCCATATTCAGGCTTGTGTTCTACTGTATGAAAAGGTCTGCCCAGTCCTGTGTATGCTGTTGATTACAGGTACTTTTACCTTCTTAATGAAGTGTGTGCATCTGTGGTATTGCTCTCATTAGAAACTGGTGTTAATTCATAAGAATTTTAAAAAATTAGCCCTGGTGGGTGGGGCTGAGATGATCTGAACCCTGCTTAAAACTCAAAATAAAAAACAAGAGGAAAGAAGCCAGAACTTAGAGAAAGCAAGAAGAGTTCTTGGGAATACACAGATTTGCTGAGGATATCTAGGAACAATCTGGAGAGATGGCTCAGGGATTCAGAGCACTGGTTGGTCTTTCAGAGGACCTGATTCAGTTCCTACCACCACAGTAGCTTATAATCTGTTACTTCAGCCTCGGGATCCCAGCACTCTCCTGACTCTGAGGACATAAGGCATGCACATGGTACACATACATACATGCAAAAAACTTACAAAATAGGATAAATCTTTTAAAGAAATCAATAGAATAAAATCAGAGCAAGAGGCCAATTTATAGAATATGGGGGTTGGATCCAATACTTAGCTTTATAAGGTCAAGTACATCTCTTCCAAAGACATAGCACCCTGGCCACAGAGCAGGTGCGTGAAGTTGTGCAGTGACTAGAATGTTGAGCTCTCGCCGCGGTCCCTGGCGGTGCCTAACATGGACACTGATGGAGAAAGAGCCTCTCTGCTTTCTACGTCCTCTGGCTTCTGAGAGCTCTGCCACTGTAGTAGGAACTCATTGGAGATCACACTCTTCGCAGTGTGAATTTGGCCATGGGAATTCTCTCAAGCAGGTTCCAGTGTTGGGTCCCCCTCCCTGTACCCATCCTCCCCTGCAGCCTTCTGGGTTCGAGAGTGTCTAAGTGGTATTATGCTACATGAGACGTCTCGAGAGAGAGTCCTATATTATCCGTGACAAACCCTCAGGCAGCGTGATGACTTACATGTAACTCCAGTGCTCGGGGCTGAGGCAGCAGGATTACTGCAAGTCAGGAGCCAGCCAGAACTACAAGTAAGATTCTATCTCAAGAAAAAAAAAAAACAGAGGAAACTGAGGCATGTTACTTAGAAGATTGGGTGCAGTGGCTCATGTCTGTGATTCTAGCACCCGAGAGTGAAGCAGGATGGCCAGGAGCACCAGGCCAGCGTGGGCTGCAGAGTGAATATTATGTATACAGTATTCTATCTGTGTGTATGCCTGCAGGCCAGAGGAGGGCACCAGACCCCATTACAGATGGTTGTGAGCCACCATGTGGTTGCTGGGAATTGAACTCAGGACCTTTGGAAGAGCAGGCAATGCTCTTAACCTCTGAGCCATCTCTCCAGCCCCCTATCTCAAAATTTTAAAAAAGGGAAAAAAAGAAGACTGCCTATATTACAAAAAGTAAAAGCAAGTGGCAGTATTTTTCGTAGGAAAACAGCTTACTGTGAGCTCTATGGAGGTGTATTCCTCACAGAGGGTGGGGGAGCCCTTCAGCACTCCGAAGGAGACCATGCGGTTGCCTGCTCTTAGGACAGCGTCTCATTTACGTGTGCATCTCCACGATTCTAGCATCAGCATTGAGTGACACTCACAGGACGCACTTAGGGCTTCATTCAGCTTGGTAAGGAGTAGTAAGGATAACCCACAGGGTAGGCATCTCCTGCCTCTTTGGGGCTCCAGTTCTGTACTTCATGCTCGTTTTTAAGTGATGTCTTCCATTTAAAAGCTGACAATTCCCACTCTTTCCTTTCACTGATCCACAAGCCAGAGATCTTGGTCTATAGTGTGAGTTTCAGAGTCTCAGAGCCAGTTTGTTTTAAATTCAATTGAGATGCTGTTCTATTTTTTTTAATATTTATTTTTTATTATGTATACAATATTCTGTCTGTGTGTATGCCTGAAGGCCAGAAGAGGGCACTAGACCTCATTACAGATGGTTGTGAGCCACCATGTGGTTGCTGGGAATTGAACTCAGGACCTTTGGAAGAGCAGCCAATGCTCTTAACCACTTCTCTCCAACCCCCATCTTAATTTTTTTTCAATGTTTATGTATTTTTATTTTGACACTTACTTTTCATGCTGCATATTCTTAGATTAAGAGGGCTAGTTTCTTGAACTTTGATTTTGGAATATGGTTAGTCATTTTAGAATTTTGTTTTCTTTTAGATTTTGAATTTATGGGGATCTGCCTGCCTTTGTCCTTCTTGTACTAGGATTAAAGGTATATACTTCCATGCCCAGCGAGTAACTTAATTTTTATTTATTACTTTAAAAAATAAGTACACAGTGGTAGCTTTTTTTTTTTTTTTGCAAATTAGGAATATTTACTAAGTATTGGTTAAAGGAGCTTTGATAAAAGCAGAACTGCTGGCTCTCAGATTTACTAAGCACAGAGTTTTCAGCTGTGGCTGAGGTCTCTAAGGCAGTAAATCATGTGCTTCTCGTGGACAGTATCTCACAGATGCAGTTGGGCGTGAGATAATCAGATTTTCTCTCCCCACGAAAGAACAGCTGGAAACGTCTGCCAGTGTCCGCATCACAGACTTGATGTTGCCCTGCCGCCTGTCTGATTTAAGCTGTGGTCAGCGTGAGGAACCTGTGCTGTGATAAGATAGCGCTCCGCTCGTGAGGTCATGTGGTTTGCAGGTCTCAGGGTGGAGAGGAGTCCAGGCTGACCTAGCTGGGAGGAGGGGAGGGTGGTGATGTCTTACAGCTCCCGAGGAAGTGAGCACTACAAGTCATTCATGAGGTTTTATAATAATAAAATACTTTATGCTTAATGGTTTAGGCTGAGGTATTAAGAATAAATAATTAAGCTTTTATTGTGGCATTTCCCTTCTTTTTAAGATGAAGCTGAAGGAGCTAGCTAGCCATTGTTTTGTTTCTTATGGAGGGCAGAGTTGCATGGAGAAGGTTTACATTGTTGGTGATTTTTATTAGTTGGAAGTTACTTTCCAAGTAGAGTTACTTATTTTCAACCTACATACAGAATGACTACCTGGTTTTGTATAAGTAATCATTTTATCAAGGTAGTTGTGTGTGCTCAAGTTTACCCATGTACGGTTTATAGTGAGTTCTGGAATTCTTTTGGCACTCTAGAAAGAAGCCCTGTGATCATCAGCAGTCATTGCTTTACCTCCAAAACACTTTCCCCTCCCCTTGGGCAATCACTGATCCCCTTTCTGTCTCTAAGAGGTTCCTTGATCCTGGATATGTAATATAAATAGAAATATGTAATATTTGGCCTTATGTAACTAGCTTCTTCCACTTAGCGTAATGTTTTCAAGAGTTATTCATATCATACTAGATGTCTCTGTTTCCTTCTTTTGTATTCAAAACTGTGAATATGCCACATTTATTCATTGACTAGTTGATAAACATTGGCTTATTCCCATTCTGACTTTCATGAATAGTGCTACTGTAAATATTCACATGCAGACTTCTGTAGGAACCTTTACGTTTGAGTATATACTTAATAGTAGATTTGTTGGGTCATACATAAGTCAATTCCACATTCCCCAGCTGAGGCAATGCCATCCTGTCTTCCAAAGCAGCTGTGACAGTTATTGTCCGGCATGATCTCTGGCTAACACCTGGTCTGTCTTTGTGCCGAGGCCATCCTGCCAACTATGAAGACTACAGGCCTTAACTCACAATCTCCCTTGGTCTCTCAGGTGATGAGATTCATGATTCATGGTGGTTCTTGTTGGCATTCCTTGCATGACTTACAGAAGTGGACCATCTTTTTTTTTTTTTTTTAAAGATTTATTTATTATGTATACAGTGTTCAGCCTCCATGCCTGCAGGCCAGAAGAGGGCACCAGATCTCATTACAGATGGTTATGAGCCACCATGTGGTTGCTGGGAATTGAACTCAGAACCTCCGGTAGAGCAGTCAGTGCTCTTAACCTCTGAGCCATCTCTCCAGCCCCAGAAGTGGACCATCTTTAAAAAGCCCAGTTGACCATTTATATCTTTAGGAAAATGTCTGTTTCCCATTCTGAACCCCTTTTTTGTTTTTTGTTTGTTTAGGGGGTGGTTGTTTTTGTTTTTGTTTTTTCAAAATTGTGTTTTCACTGTTTTTATGTTTTAAGTATACTACTATTTTCAGATATATGATTTCTGGTTTTTAAATGTGTTTTTAAAGCATATTTGTTAAAGTAGAGCAGCTTTATCTCTAGAATGGTTTTTAGGCTGTCTTCTGTTGAATTTGTCCAGTACCTGACTTTCTAGATTATTTTTTTAAAATATGTATTTATTATGTATACAATATTCTGTCTGTGTGTATGTCTACAGGCCAGAAGAGGGCACCAGACTTCATTACAGATGGTTGTGAGCCACCATGTGGTTGCTGGGAATTGAACTCAGGACCTTTGGAAGAGCAGCCAATGCTCTTAACCACTGAGCCATCTCTCCAGCCCTCTAGATTATTTTTTAAATTTTTTTATTACTTTATAAATAATACCGATCAAAATTTTCACTTCCTCCCCTCCTCCTACTTCCTTCCCGCTCCCCCACACACCCTCTCCCCTCCCCCTCCAGTCCTGAGAGAGGACAAGATACCCTGCCCTATGGGAAGTCCAAGGCCCTCCCCCCTCCATTCAGGCTTAGGAAAGTTTGCATCCAAATAGAATAGGATGCCAAAAAGCCAGTACATGCAGTAGAGACAAATCCCAGTGTCATTGTCATTGGCTTCTCAGTCTGCCCCCATTGTCAGCCACATTCAGAGGGTCCAGTTTGATCCCATGCTCGTTCAGTCCCTGTCCAGCTGGATTTGGTGAGTTCCCATTAGCTCTGGCACACTGTCTCAGTGGGTGGACCAACCCCTCGTGGTCCTGACTTCCTTGCTCATATTCTCCCTCCTGCTCTTCAACTGGACCTTGGGTGCTCGGTCCACTGCTCCGATGTGGGTCTCTGTCTTTGTCTCCATCTGTCGCCAGATGAAAGTTCTATGGTGATATTCAAGATAGTCATCAGTCTGACTACAGGACAAGGCCAGTTCAGGCACCCTTTCCTCCGCAGCCCAGGGACCTAGCTGGGGACATCCCCATGGACACCTGGGAACCCCTCTAAAGCTAAGCCTCTTGCCAGCCCCCAAATGGCTCCCTTAATGTAGATATCTCCTTCCCTGCTCCCATATCCACCCTTCTTCCATCTCAACCATCCCACTCCCCCAAGCTCTTCCCAACCCTCCCCTTCTCCCTTCTCTCTCCCCATCTCCCCTTACCCCTACCCCATTCCCACCCCCATGCTCCTAACTTTTGCCTGCTTCCATGGCTCCTCATCACTTTGATCAGGTCATTCTTCATCCTAAATTGAAATTCTTCCTAGTTTAGTCCCTGCTTCTCTTGTTTTGTCTCTCAAGACCTAGACCCAGCCCCACAAAACTGTGTAGTTTCTCAGTATGTACTACTTTCTCAGGCCTCTTGCTCTCTCCCATGCCACCTGTATGGAGTCCCCTTTAACACCTGCTTATCCATAAAGACCCAGCTCAGGCATCATCATCCTGCTTCCTCCTTAAGCTCCCTCTGGGCAGTGCGTGGCTTCTCCTGTGATTGTTGTACACTGATGTGACACCTGACGTCCTCCAGACATGAGATCTCTGACTGCAGGAGCCTTGTTTGTTCTTTTCTTAAGCATCTATAGTGTTTGTTGGAGCACGTTGGCTTGATTTGGTGGACTGATTGATAAAACCATCATATAGCTTTAGCAATTTCTGTTAACATAGTTCGATCCAAGTAGAACAGAGAAGCTTCATGAGGGCATCTTCTAACAGTGGGGTGTTTTTAATGCCTCAGCTAAAGGTTAAATCAGATGAAATGTTCGTGGTACTTTGATCTAGCCTTAAAGTTCAGAGTAGACATGTGTGAAGTGATTTACTTCCTGAGATTGGTCATAAATTTACATAGGCCCTCATACATTCCAGACCTCATCACCACTGGCTGTAGAGTGCTGTCTCAGTATTGCTAATGGTTTCAGTTTTGTCAGGATCCATCAGCTGCCGGGAAGACTGCTCAGTGGTAGTCTCCCTTCCTGCCCACAGGACTGCGTACACCTTCCTATGTGTGGCCGTCAGAGTCTCTCTAGATGGCTCCCCTTCCTCCTGTTCTGGAAGCAAATAGGCAGGATCAGGTTTTCCAATTTCCAATTTTCTTCTCTTTACACATGTTGGTGCACAACTCTTCACTGCTTCTGAGTGTGAATAAATGATTTCATTTCATACATTTTTACATAAGCTCCAGTTTCTTGAATGTTCGATGTTTTTAATGACTTAATGCTAATCCCCTCCTATGCTTTAACTTACGAGTGTCTCAGTGAAGTGTCTTAGTGTTCTAACTTACTACTGAGTCCTGCATGTTAGGGTCTTGGGTCACAGTGATTAAGAAGTCATGACCTCAAGATGATCACTTTTGTTGGTTTCCTGTTTGAGTTCTCTGGAAATCTTTTGGTTTGGGTGTTTGTTGCTAGTTATAATACAGCTTTTTTTCCCTTTTGGTTTTCTTGAGAGAGGGTTTCTTTGTATAGTCCTATCTGTCTTGGAACTCATTCTGTAGGCCAGGGTGGTTTTGAACTCACAGAGATCTGCCTGCCTCTGCCTTCTGAGTGCTGGGATTAAAGGTGTGCATTACAACACCTGGCTATAATACAGCTTTTTAAAGAAACTGATAATTAAGAAAAATTTTGAACCTGGTGGTACATACAGTTACTGTAATTCCGGTGCCAGCTGGGGACAGATGGGAAGATAAGGGTTAGTTAGTCATCCTCTGCTTGGCATTGCTGGTAAAAAAAGACAGAAAATATAGCATATCATTTTCCATTTTCATCTGTTTTAAATTCTGAAATCTGGATAAACTATTAAAAGTATAAAGAATTTAGGCCGATGGTGGTGGCACAGGCCTTTTAGCTAATTTCTGAGGTCAAGGCCAGCCTGATCTACACAGTGAGGTGGTGGTGGTTCCTGCAGCAGTGCTGTCCCTCTTACAGACACGGACACACAAACACAAGTGTCAGGTGCGGCTTCACGACCTGCTGGGACTCAGTCTTGGAAACTTGCTGCGACTGTTCTGCAGCTCACTCTGTCACATGACTCACCTCAGCAAGACCTGCTCTAGTAGTGATCAAAGTTCATTTGGTTAGGGGTTTTTTTGGCGTGTGGATGGCTTTTTCCACTTTGTTGTGGATTGATTGTCTTTCAAAATACCCGGTGCTTTTTCCTCTTTTTTGAATCTCAGAATGTGGTACTTGTGTGCGTCATGCAATCTCTGTTCACACACAGGAGGAAAGGTGTTTTAACTTGAAGTAATATGCACCATTAGCTGTAATGTGCCATGTAAATAATGCCTTTCTAATTGTGTGAACCCCTTTGTTCAGATGTCAAAATTGGGAAATTATCACTCGTGCTTCTTTAAAATCGAGTGTGAAAATGAACCTGACCTTTGACAAGTTAACGACCCCCTACAGCGTGCCTAGAAGAAAACAAACACGCGGAGAACACGCTATCTCCTCTGACCCTGTGGACGCTTGCCCAGCTGATCATTTTCTCAGCACAGATTTTTCTGCTATTTAGTAGTGATCTATATTTAGAGGCTTCAGGACTCTGAAATTAGGCTGGGCGGTGGTGGCGCACGCCTTTAATCCCAACACTCGGGAGGCAGAGGCAGGCGGATCTCTGTGAGTTCAGGGCCAGCCTGATCTACTCCAAAACTTCAAAGAGGGGGCTGGAGAGATAGCTCAGAGGTTAAGAGCATTGCCTGCTCTTCCAAAGGTCCTGAGTTCAATTCCCGGAAAATAGATAGATAGATAGATAGATAGATAGATAGATAGATAGATAGATAGATAGATAGATAGATAGATAGATATTCAAAACTTCAAAGAAACCCTGTCTGAAAAAAAGAAGGAAAAAAAATTCTGAAATTAGGACAGAAATTTGTCTTGACGTACAGTGGTTTAGTTTCTAGAGTAGACGGAGGATACCTTTCACACGCGTGATGACTGTGCAGTCCTGTGGACTCCAAAACGCCATCTCTAAAGCCCCCCCACTCTGAAGTCTTGTGGTGATTTCAGTGTGAAATAGCCTCAGCGATCCCGTAGCTTCTGTGTTTGAATTCACCATCACGCAGTTAGAGACTCGCTGTTTCCTGTCACAGCCTTCATCAGACTCTGAGCATCACAGTTTCCTGTTTTCTTATTAACTAAAGCGTTTATGCCATAATATTTGCTGGCTATATATCTTACCACTCTCCTTTGCCAATTGCAAATAGTTGGGGTTTCCTGCTGACAGAGAAATCATGAATTCTGATCTCTTTATTGTTAATACAAGGCTAAAGTGTTGGTAATTTTTAAAGTGGTAAGTATATTCAGTGCCGTAAGTGCTATTTACATATGTTCTGCATGGTCTTACTTTGTTCTACTCTGTTTCTTAATGCACAACGTGGTGACGCAGTCCACAGCAGGTAAGAACCAGTGCCGTGACCCCGGTCAGTGCTCACCTGACTGCGCGCTGAGACTGGCATCTGGCATGTAAAGGGTGAATGAATGAATGAATGAATGAATGTGGTCAGGGCCACCAGCTTTTCAGTGCGGTTTGTGGGCATTGTGTATTGTCTTGTACTGAATCAGAAATCTGAGTTACTCAACTGATTTTTAAAATCATTCCTGCAGTCTAAGGAGTAATGATAGAGATAAAATATATGTTCAACAGCTGTTACTGCATGTTCTTCTAGAGTCCTCCAGCATCAGACTTACCTATAGATGTGTTCTCGACCATGCACAGGTCCTCGGTTCAGTCCTCAGTAGCTGGATGAATAAATGAAGCTTTTTAATTTTTGTTTGAGACAGGTTCTCTCTCTCTTATGCCACACCCTTGGCTAGTGAGTGGTTTTATTTGTTGTTTTTTCAGTTGGGCTGCATGTGAGCAGTAGCTTTCCTGGCTGGTCTGTCTTAGTGCTGTCGAAGATCAAGTTGCAAGTCAGTTTTAAGCATATTTAAATATTTAGGAATTTTTGTATATTTTACCTTAAATGTATGAGTCTTTATTCTACATATATGTACATTATATGCATGCCTCGTGCCATGGAGGCCCTAAGAGGGTGTTGGGAACCAAGTGTTCTTAACCACCAAATCATCTCTCTAGGCTCCTGTACTTAATTTCTTGAGACAGGGTCTCTAATGGAGCTTGGAGATCAGTGGTTCTGTTAGACCCCCCTGTCTGTACCTCGCCCCCGCCCACTTACACTTGGACTGTGGATGTGCTCCACCACACGCGGCTTTCATGTGGGCACTGGGGGTGATATCAGATCCTCACTCTTGGCCAGCATGCACGCTACCTGCTGAACCATCTCCTTAGGCCTCAGTGCTGTGTTCTGATTAAAGGCCTAAGATGTGCCCCGTGTGGGCCGGGAAAAGGAGAGAGGAAGAAGGGGAGTTTCCGATCATCTTCGGCCAGTCAGTAGTTAGGTGAGAGACATGGACAAATCAGAAGGAAATCTCCAGGTGGTGCTGAGGGTGTGGACTCTTCTTGAGAATTAGAACCATTGTGCTGGATTTCACCCCTCTCGATAGAAGTTATAAAGAACAAACCAGGCTCTGAGAGGTGTGTGCTCAGAAGTCCTTGTGGCTCCTTAGAGTTGGGAGAGAGGTTCGAAATTCCCCAGTAGGAGGATTGGTTAGGGGGATCGTGATGCTCTCCTAAATGAGGTTCCACTCAACCACCGAAGATGAGACCAGGAGTGTGGAGGTTTGCTAGCAAGCGGGGAGCAGGCTGTCAGGTCCTACATGCAGTGACTTAGTTCAAAAGATAAGGTACAGTATTACTATTTGTCTCCGGATTATGGAACATGAATTGCTTTCTTTTCTAACTTGTCTTTTGTTTATTTATATAGTAAGTTTATAATTTTATAATAAAACTAAAGGCGTATACAGTCCATTTTGGCAGTTACCTGGCAGCTTCTCTTTAAGTAGATCGTGTCCTCACGAGACTGAAATGACTACTCAGTGTGCTATAGGTGTGTAGCTGTCTTTCGCCAGATAGTGGCCTCCCCATGTTGCTTTTTTGTCCTGCTTCTCTTAGATGTTGACTTTACATTTGACTGTTCCACTTTTAAGACTGAGGAATACACACAGGTCCAACCAGACAGGATCCCTTAGAGGAGAGAGGTGGACATAAGCTTCCACCCCTCCCAGGAGGCAGCCTGATGTTGCTACCTCCAGAGGATTCTCACTGGGAAGATTAACCACACTGAAGGGTGCTTGCCCAGCTGTTGGTGGCCAGCACAAAATGAACTCAGTGGAATTTTTGTAGACTTCTTGTTTCATTTGATTTGTTTGGAGTTTTTTTGTCTAGTGATCTTTTGCTTGTTTATTATGGCTTCTGATTTTGTGTTTGTATGTGTTTTTTAAGCTTTCTATTTTTTAATGATTTATTTATTTATTTATTTATTTATTTGCTTATTTATACAGTATCCTGCCTGTAGGCCAGAAGAAGGCAACAGATCTCATTATAGGTGGTTGTGAGCCACCATGTGGTTGCTGGGAATTGAACTCAGGACCTCTGGCAGAGCAGTCAGTGTTCTTAACCACTGAGCCATCTCTCCAACCCCTCTATTTTTTTTTAATCTGTTTTGCTTGCTTTTTGTCTGCTTATTTGTTTTCTAGAGAAAGAAAGAAGGACTGGAACTGGGTGGGTGGGGGGCATCTGGGAGAAGTTGGGGGAGGGAAACCATGATCAGAAAGCATTGTGTGAGAGCCAGGCAGTGGTTATGCACATCTTGAGGCAGAGGCAGAAGGATCTCTGTGAGTTCGAGGCCAGTCTGATCTACAGAGTGAGTTCTAGGGCAGCCATAACTGTTACACAAAGAATCTTGTGTAAAATCAAAACAAATAAGAAAAGAAAATACTGTTTGAAAAAAATTAGTTTCAATTTAAAAAAAAAAAAGAGGAATGAAAAAAAAACAAGAGAAAGTGGAGCCATCCCTGTTGACCCTGACCTTGGGAGGTTGATCTTTCCGAGACTCATCTTCTGGGGTCTCAAGACTTCAGGAAAGGGTTCCTTCGTTTAGAATTTGAGACATGGTGCCTCTTTTCATAGCAAATCTCACTGGACTCTCTCTCTCCTGTAGTAGGAAGCCACTTGTTTGTTCCTGCAGCTCAGACCCGAAATAACGACACAGAAACTGTATTAATTAAATCACTGCTTGGCCTATTAGCTTAAGCATATTGCTAGCTAGCTCTTACATCTAGAATTAACCCCATTTTTATTATTTTATATTTCACTATGAGGTTTGTGGTCTACCAGCAAGGTTCCAACTGACAGCTTGCGTCTTTCTCCTCTGGCAGCTACATGGCATCTCCTTGACTCCACCTGCTCTCTCTCTCTATTTATATCTTTCCCGCATGGCTATATTCTGTTAAGCCATTGGCCGAAAGCAGCTTCTTTATTAATCAATAGAAGCAATACATATACAGGAGGACTTCCCACACCATTTCCCCTTTTCTGATTAAATACAAAGGAAGGTTTTTAACTTTAGCATAGTAAAATTACATAAAACAGGTATCAAGTGAGAATTACAATTGCAATATTTATATCTACATTTTATCATAACTAAGGAAAACTATAACTGTCTATTCTTCGACTCTACCAAAGACTCCAGAAGGATATAATATTACCTAAGTAAATAGGAGGTGCATTGTAAGCAACTTCCAAAACTCTAGAATTGACAGAGATATCTCACTGCCTGGACAGTCACCCAATGTTCTTCTGTAATCTTCAGCCTACAGTCCCATAGTATCCATCAGACTTTTCCATGAAGCAGGAAATTTCAAAGACAGTTCCACCTATATTGGCATTTTGTCAGTCACTTTCTTCTGTGTCCTGCAGAAGATGAACAGGAACCCTGAAGGACTGTCTCACCTTCTTTAACTTCAGCAGTTATTTTTTCTGGGTCCTGCATATCCAGTTCATACCACATACCATCAAGCAGTCCAGGCAAGAGCAGTTTCTTGCCCTAATGGCTAACAAACTCCATAAGGAGCCTCTTCAATGCCCATCATCCTCTTGAAGTAATTGGTGCTGCCAGGAGCAGATGTGTCTCATTGTCATGAAAAAGTCCAAAGTTCTTAAAACATTTTAAATGCCAGATTCTGTAGTCTTTGAAAAATCTGAAGACTATCTATCCATCAACTGTGGCTAAGAGCATCAGTGTGTAGCTTAAGGTGAGCATCAGCAGTTATTCACTTGGACATTCATCCCCAAGCCCTGCCTGTGTCCACAACGGAGACAGCCATAGCTGCTTTAAACAGAATGCTGTGGGACCCACCTCCAGGGGCTGGTTAGCTCACCACAGCCTGCCTGTGCTCTGCAAGGTGGTGGCCCACTGAGGTGTCAGCCAGGGCAAGGCACCCAGGACTTCCTCTAGAGTCGACAGAAGAGTGAACCCCGCCTCTAGAACTCTACAGCCATTCTCACACCTTGACTATGTCAGGCTCTCCTGGGACATTTGCAGGGAAAACACAGATTCCAGGATTTTAGTTCCTTAGATGGGAGGGGTCTCCCTTTCTATCAAACACTAAAGATCATTTTCTTGGGAAGGGTGATGGTCTATGAAATATAGTTAGCTACTGAGAGTCTGATGAAGATGGTCACAAGTGCTGTGTTTACAACAGAAGACCAGGGCCTCTGTACTGCAGAAGGCCTAGTGTTGGCCTTTACCCAAGCCCCTTGACAGGAAGCCTCTAAGTAGATTTGTGCATATGCAGCCTTTTTGAAAGTAAACTAATACCCCCATAATTCCCTGCTCTGGGGCCCACTTACAGTCCCCACCGGGGCCTTCTTCATAATAACCCAGTGTGCCCATTTCTTAGTCCAGAGATAGGTGAGGGCAGCTTCAGTCCTAGGACACCTTCCCTTCCCTTTCTTTGTTTCTTTGTGCAACCAAAACATGGCTCTGCTTTGTTGTGTCAGCAGCATCCACAGAGGCAGTAGATATCACCTTTCATTTTAAGAAACTGAGTCCTCAGCCCATAGTTAATTTTCTGTAGTTTGTATTTTGTTAGAGCAAAGGAAAACCACAGCTTTCCAAACAACTGAGAAGTTGTGGTTCTTCAGCTGCGCCCCTCGTCTGTAACAGCCAGGAAGAAGGGAGACACGTGCTCCATAGTATGTCCTCAGAGGGATCTGGGGAAGAAGAGGGAAAGGAAGAGATTAACTGACTGAACTCAGCATCACAGCTATAAATCATGTGTTGCAAAATGGCGATGGGATGTTGCATCAGAGCGTGGTGGTTGTGATATGGCCTCGGGTCGCACACCCTGAGGAGTTGTGATATTCTGTACCTTTTTGCTGAAGACTTGGTGCTGAGTTCAGTTAGGTTCCCTCTGTTACGCCCTGGGACCACACGTTCTTGAGTTTCATTGTCCCTCTCCTGTATATTCTTCTTCTCTTGCTGAGGGCAGGGACCAGGTAATGGCTGCACCGAACCTGGGACCCCTGGTTCCTGCTAATGTGTCTGCACTTCTTCCTGGAAGTCTCGTCAGGAAAGCTGGGAGGCAGGGTGGCGAGGCTGCCACGGCTTTTCTCTCAGAACCGTTAGTTTTGAAAGTGTTTGTAACGTTTCCTGCCCATTTCGTGTTGCCTTTATCTCAAGATTTGAAAGATAGTGACTAGGAGTTTGTCACGGAGAACGAGGATAAAGGCTGGTAGGAGTGTTGAGGGTAGGGGCGTGAAGTGTATCGTAGCGTGCCCTTGAGATATTTGATGGCTAATTAATTGTTTTTTTTTCTGTTCTTAATTCTGCTTTTTTTTAAATAGGGAAAAAAAAGATACAGTATACAGGACAAGTGAAAGAATGTCAAAATGAGCATTATATCTGCAGCATAAATTCTCAAGGACAGGACAGGTGTCTGTACAGTAGGGTGTTTGTGCTAGGGGGAGGTGGTGCTGGGGGGGCGGCTTTGATGGGATTTAAGCAGAGCAGCGTCTGACCTGATAAAGGCAGGTGCTTTTGGAGAGAATAGTTTAGGGTCAGAAGAGCTAACAATTTTCTGACTCTAAACTCAAGACTTAGACCCAATCCATAGAAACCACAGACAGCTTTTTACCTTCTCAGTCCTGAAAATCCCTCGGGAGAGAACACAGGTCAGGAAGGGAGAAGAGCTATCCCCTGAAAAGCCGTCAGAGCTGGTACACAGGCTGGGCTTGTGGAGTTGGAGACGCCTCACACTCCAGACTGGCCTCAAGCTTGTTGTAGCTGAGAATATCATTAACCCCTACTACTCCTGCCCCACCTCCCAGCTCCACGATCACGAGGTGAACCACCAAGCCTGGTTTATGAGGTGTGGGGATAGAACACACAGCTTTGTGTATGCTGGGGAACCACTCAGCCAACTGAGTTAGCCCCAGCTCCAAGACTCAAAAACTTAATGATTTCTGACTCAGTTTTATCATTTACAGAGTTATGGTAACATGCTTTCAAGATGGTGTGTGTACTAGTCAAGAGTGTGGTCTTGAGGTTCGTAGCTCCTATCAGTACAGCTGATACACAGGTGAACTGACAGGCTGTCTGCTTTACCCCACAATAAGCCAAGGACAGAATGGTATAATTTATAATGCAGCCCGGCTGTCTGTGATGTGTGTAGAAATCAGGTGATGTATACATGGAGTTCCTTACCTTCAGTACAGTAAATGTTTAGTTGGAATTGAAGCTCTGCTATTAACTTGGAAACCTCAGCAGGATCCTCCCAGGTTCCATTTCCTAATCAGTAGAACAAGAATAGTAAAATCTAGCACATAAGGCTGTCGGAGTCAGAATGTTAGAAAGCATTCAAAATCATTGTGTCTTTAAGTAAATAGATCAAAGTATTGTCTTTCTTGAACACAATTATATGCTTTTTCATGGGAAAGTTGTGTTTGCCTTGGTTTGACTCTATCCAGTAATCTGGATTTTGTTTTCAACAGCTCAGGTGCCTAAAAGGCCAGAGGAACTTCTCCAGCCAACCACCGTTTGATGGAATCCACATCGTCAGCCATTTGATAGGAGAGAGTGAGTCCTTCCCCTCCTCAGACGAAGAGTTTGTGGATGGTTCCTTACAGGAAAGTGGCCTTGCGTTTCTGTTGCGTGGAAAGTCTGGCTCCGCGTCTCTGGATCCGGCTTTGGCAGACGGCAGTGAGAGCGAAGCGGATGATGGTGGCGTGCCGGGAACGCAGCCCCCACAGAGAGAGTCCTACTCCACCACGGTCTGACCATCACTGTGACAGCCTGAGATGAGATGGGGCCGCCCTCTGTCCTGTGTGTGTACGTGTCTGTATTTACAGCCTCACGTGACTGCCAAATGTTCCTTGAATCTCCATTGCCACGGTAGACTGGAGTGCGCTAATTGGGAAATGGAGTTCTAACAGTATTACAGAATATTAACTTTTCATATTTAGAAAATACTGCTATGTCGAAATGTCAGAACCATTTTAAAATTCAGAACTGTGGGAAATTGGATTTTCTTTAAACAAAACTGCTCTTGTGCAATATTCTATCCTCACTGATCACAGTGCGCATTGGTGTTCCTCATTCTGTTTCCAAGGTGGCTCCTCTAGACATCCAGCCAAAGCACAGAGGTGGCTCAACTTGTGTTTTGAGGATATGTTTTCTTCACTAAAACTGTAGCCCTGTTAGTGGGTCATTGAGGACTGTCAAACACAACTTTTTTCTGTATAATTTCTAAACACAAAGTAATCATTGTCTGTTCTGAAAGTTTTTTGTTTCAGTTTCTACATTTTATGTGTATCATACTTCTGTGTGTCAGAATAGTAGCAGGCTAGCTGCAGATATATTATTTGTACATATTTATAAATCCGTATCGCCCGGCATTGGAGACCCTCTTACGCGAGGAGCAAACGTTGCCAGCATTCTGACAGGACTCTGTAAGTAGCAGGGTAAAGAAACTAAACCCGGACCAGAACTACTGTTGGAGCAGCTGGGGTAGCCTGTACTCAGCGGATCCTGGCTGGTCGCTGTTCAAACACTACTGGTGAAGTCCTTGACTCCATCCGTGACTAATAAACTCCGCCATCAAAGAGGTTATAGCACATGCTAGTTCATGCCAATCTATTTAATGTAATTTACACTAGAATAAGTTCCAAGATGCACAGCAAATATATCTGGGGGGGAAATCTGTGAGTATTTAAATCCTCTAGTTTCTGATTGACAGGTAAAGCCATAAGAACCCTTTCTTCCTAGTCGTTTCTTTGTATTATTTAGAGTTTTTCTCTAGAAAACTGAACGCTTGTTATTTGTAAATTGAGAAACGATACTCACCTGTGGAGAGGCTGCTGGCCTGTGTTGACTGGATGTTTTCCACCCTCAGTTTTTAGTAGCCTGAGGCATAGAGGAAGATAGAATGTAGTGTGTTTGGAAGTACATTTTTGCACAGAGTGTTGCATACGCAAAGAAAAATATTTTATAAAATGGAGTAGAAGAAACAAGTAGTTTACCTTCTAAAGCTATATAATGCCTTATGCTGCATCATGGGCTAAGCTTTCCCAGACAGGACTGGAAACATGCCTTCTGTTTTCAGAACACCTACTAAATTACAAGCTAGTTATTTAACAGAGCTAAGATATTAATTCAGATCTCTCTCTAGACTTCTAGAGGTCTAGCTAACAAGTTTTTCAGTTCCCTTTTCTCTGGCAATGTTACATCAATAATTTTCATTTCAATTCAATTTCCTAAGTATCTCCTGTTGGGTGTTCATCTACCTGACAGAGACTTGACTACTGTTAGCCCAAGAGGCCGTCAATAGCCCAGTGACATAAGAGGAGTTATAGCCCTCCTTTTTTATCTTGACCCCCTTATCAAGAAGCCTCAGTGGGACTAGAAGTGTAGCCTGGAAGTTAGAGGGTTTACCTAAAATGCCCAAGACCCTGTGTTCAATTCCAAGCCCCACCAAAAGATGGATAAGCTCAGAGAATAACCCTCTCTGGTTTGGAACTAGGTGTAAAAGAACCCGGTCATTAAACCTTAATTCATTGATGCTCTTGTGATTTGTACAGTGGAAAATTAGAAGCAACATCCTCTCCAGAGCTTTGAGTCCAGACAGGTGCAGTGATGCAGATCTGTGGTCCCCGCTGCTCGGGACCGGCCTGGGGAACACAGTAAGATGTTATCTTTTAATTCACTTAGACCTTAGATATAAATCCTTCTGGGTTTTAGCATCCAGTAGGATACTGTGCCCTGATCTGACTCCATTTCGTCCAAATTAATGTAAGTATATTGTTCAACACTTTGAAGCATTAGACTGTGTCTCTACTGATGAACTTTATGTCTTGAAGAATTGAAAGACATTTTATGGGAACAAATAGGATGACAGATGATGGGAAACTTGATCTCTTGGGACAGTGACCTTCCCTTACCACTCCAGGTGACACATTGAAAGGACTCTTTCCCCACTGCTGGGGATGGAATCCCGGGCCGTACACACGGTGGGCAAGCTCTCTACCCCTGAGCCACAGCCAGGTCTGGCGTCTTCAAAATCAGCATATACATTTTCTTTATGGAAAATGAGACCAAAGATTTTGTTTGACACAACTTCTACTCTGGTTCTTGTTATTTGGATTGTTTGTTTTGGTTCGTCTTTATTTTGCTTGGCCAGTTGGCAGCCACTCAGCCCTTGCTGATTGAAACATCATATTCCGACTGACTGGCTATTTCTGTTGAAGAAACCTTTCCCAGCCCTGAGCACAGTGCAACTTGTTCATTTCCAAGCAGTGCCTTTGACTGAAAATAATGTCTGCTGCTTTTGAAGTATATATTATTCCTGGCGTCGTAAGAGGTCATTTGTTCCTCATTCGTTGTTTGCATAATGCACTATAATGTTCAAATTTTTAAAAATTAAGGATATCGATTATGTTTTGTGGCAAGTGTGGCTATTACACAGCACCAAGACACCCATGGCCGACCTTGTAGAATCAGTTTCCTTACTAAACAGTGAGTTTTAGCCTGAGAGTTTTTGCTGCTCTAGATTAACAAACAATTATAATTTAAAATTAATTTCTTTTTAATTCTAAAATTAGTTAAAATTTCTGGTTGGAGGTAGGGTAGATGCTATTTAAAACCCAGATTTTTACAGCACACCTGTAGATCTGCATAGCTCTTCGCTTCAGAGAAGAGACAACACAGTAATACATTGGACATGCACAGTTATAAATGTAATTCATTGTACCCTTGGATTTTTTTTATTGTAACACTGTATGATAACCTAAATGTTTACTTGTGCCTTTGCTTTAAATAATTAAAATTTCTCATTTTGCAAGACTTTATTTCCTTAAATTATTGAGAGGGAAGGGGTGTCAAAGTGCTACTGAAGAACATTGGCCACAGAGAAGACTGGTGGTGCTGAGGTCTGTGTTTCCTCAGTGGGGGGTCACAAGCCCCTGCTCTACATACAGAGTACCACGCAGTCTTCGATGAGTTTGACATCCAGGAGATATTTTCAGTTTCAGAAACAGCCAGATGTCTAGACTTGTTTCCTTCCTGAACATGGTATTTGTTTTAATTATCAGTGGCAGCATTTTCATCACAACTGTAGCTTAGGTTATTGAAGGCATCAGAAGCAGCCATGCACTGTCCGGCACTTCATGAAGATACGTGAAGTTTACAAGAGTTATAATCCGGACTTCTCTACCGGAACTGTTAGCATTTGGATTCTGATTTTGTTGTAGGGCATCCTGCATACTGTAAGATGTTTGCAGTATCATAGCCTCTACCCTATGGTTGCCAGTAGGGCACCCTGCATACTGTAAGATGTTTGCAGTATCATAGCCTTTACCCTATGGTTGCCAGTAGCACCCATGCCTTCAATGGAGGCAAAATATCTCCAGGTATGGGAAGCTGAGGAGGACCCAAGTGAGTGAGGTCTGAGTGAACGGGTAGTTGACATGGGCTCAACCTTGTCAAGGACCCCAAACCTTCAGACCCACAAGAACAAGGCAAAGCTCCTTCCTCTGTGGTGCGCGTCTTACAGAAGTGTCAAACTCCTCATCCAGACCCAAGTGTGGATGCTGATAGTGTGTACAAAAAACATCCACCATGGCCTTCTCCCTCCGGTCGTTCATGGCCTCAGATGGCTTTCCTACCGAGACTGTTCCTGATCCATCTGTGTGTCATAGCCCATGCTTCCTTCATCTGTATGTGACAACCCCACCTCTCTGCTCAGCTGTCTATAATAAACATGCTGAGCTTGCAGGGTGCTGAGGTTTCTCCACCAGGGACCAGTCCTCTGGACCCCAGCTCGTCTGTGTTTGCCCCTGTCATCATTTCCTCACCATCCAGTCAGGTCTGTCCTGGAGCCATGCAAAGGACGTGGCTTTCAGACATCATCACAGAGGAGAGAGAATAAAAGTCACTCTGTGGTCGAGAAATGCTTAGAAATTTAGCAGCATATGAAGAAAGTCAGTAGACTCCAGCATAAAAACATACGTACCCCTTGAAGACACAGGGAAAATTGGCATCTATTTCTAGTAGTCAGTGGAAAGGAAAATGTGTGTGTCACAATAGGTACCATCTCCCATCTGTGTGGAAGTGTGTGCCAGCCCTAGCTCTCAGGGTTCTGAGGCAGGAGCATTGTTCCAGCCCAGAAATTTGAGATTTGAGACAAACCTGGGTAACTTAGGCAAACCCCACCTTAAAAGAAAGGGAAAGTAAAAGATTGGCAGGTGGTGTAGGAAAAAGAGCCTGTGAGTCACTGCTGTAACTACTGTGGAGAACAGTCCTTTTGGGAAGAGTTAAAAGTGTTACTATGTAACCCAGCAGGTCTGAATAAATCCTCGGAGCAGGGACTCTCTTAATGTTCACAATGCCCACAGCAGGAGCATTGGCTAAAAGGTGGCAGCAACTGCTGTCATCAGCTGAAGGGAGTCTGGGTGTGCATGATGTATGCCTACAAGGGAGCTGTATCCATGGAAACACCGACACTGAAGTTCTGATACACTATACAATAAAAGATGGTCATTGGAAACACTGTAGTGAAATAGCCAGATAGACCTGTCCTTTTGGAGTAGACATTTTACCAGGATATGGGGTAGCCCAGGCGGTTATTATCTGGTGGTTACAAAGCTGCCAATTGGAACGATGAAAAAGGTCTGGGGGTGAACAGTGCTGATGTTTGTACCGTCTTGAAATGTGCTTGTTTGTGTTTGGATGTGAAATTTCCCCTCCCCAGGCTTAAGTGTTTGATTGGTCCCGGGTAATGGTAGTGTTTTAGAAAGTAGTATAACCTGTGTGTAATGGGGCCTTGCTGGAGGAAACTGAGAGGCAGGGCTTGAGGCTGTGATGGTGTCCTATGGAGGCAGAATCTCTGCTCCCTGATCCACCAGAGTGTGAAGGAGTCACCAGCACCACGTGAACTGCCGCCATGGACCAATCTGCTCCTGCCGTGAGCCCAGTACGCACTGCTTCCCTTGAGTTGCTTCTTGAGGGGTATTTTGGTCATGAGAGTGTGTGAGTAATAAGTACAGGAAGTTGGCACCAAGAGGTGAGGTTGTTGCTGAGATGACCATGATCTAGTAACTCTTAGGACCATGGGACTTGTTGACAGGAGTGTGAACAGGTTGGAGCTGCAGGGTGGAATACTGTAAGCAGAGCCTCGCTGGGCCATCGTGGAAACACTTCAGATGAGAATGCAAGTGAAAAGAGGAACAGGAAAGGTCAGCCAGGCTCCAGGCTTCGCAGGGGAGCAAGGACTCTTAGCCAGGACTGAGCCAGAGGCCATTCGTGTGACATGCTGGAGAAGAACATGGCCACGTTGCCGTGTCCTGAATTGGTGAATTGAAGTTAATGGCTAAATTGTTGTCTGGGGAGCTTTATCCAAGGCAGCATAGCATTTAGGCTGTGGCAAGGTCTCTGCTCACTTGTTTTAGTTAGATTGACAAAGGGAGAAGAAGCAGAACAATGTGGGAAACGTGCAGTTTTGTTCAAACGGAGCACAAACCCAGTAGCAGATAAGGCAGCTGTAGGCAAAGCTGTAATTACTAGAGAAACAATGAATATGGTGGAACTGGTGTCTTGAGGGTGAGGCTTCACCAATGGAAGGTATAAGAGTATGAGAATATAAACCCATTTTTAAATTTTCTATTTAGAAAGAATACCTGAGAAAACAGCCTTCAAAATACCCGTGCTCCAGCCTGGCTGCTGAGAAATCTGTTACCTACTTCAGTTGCACAGGTTCTTAAAGGCCACTGCAATTGTAGCCCAAGACATCAGACCATGTCAAACTCAGGAGAACTTGTCATCCGCGTGGTGCTGGTTCTGCAGGTCTGCAGGTTGCTAGAGTGATGGGCTAAGGGAGAGTGTGTCTTGGTCCCACAGAAGCATCTGGGTGGTGTGTAGCAGGGATGGCTCTGCAGTGCCAATTCGTGAAGCTGTGCGGGTGAAGGGTAAGCTTCAGCAGAGATGCCAGGCGAAGCTACAGGCACCAAATGGAGCGCTCTCAAGAGACAGAGGCACGTGTGCTTCAGGCCATAGGGCGGAGAGTGTAGGGCTCTCAGAACAGACTTGGGATTTTGAACAATGTTCGAGTTCGTACTTCAGAGACTTTTACCAATGAGTAGTGAGTGGCACATACCTGTAATTTCAATAGCAGTAGGAGGACCACTGAAAGTTCATGGCCAGCCCGGTGTATGTTGTCTCAGGTCAGCCAAGGCTGTGTGGGAAACCCTGTCTTGGAGGGCAGGGTGGAGAGAAAAACAAAAACTACTGTAGGGATCTTAAAAGTTGAGTTGAGTGTATTTTTCAAGAGATGACCGTGAGGCTTTGGAGGCCAGAGGCAGAACACTGCAGCTTGGATATAAAAATGTACCCCATGGGCTCACATGTTTGAACACTTGGTCCCCGGCTGGTGGTATTGGCCTTAACCACTGGCCTTCCCCACCATGGGCTGTACCTTCTCACACTGTGAGCCAAAAAGACTCAAGTACTATGTGTGTTTAGAATGTAAAGTCAGCTTATAAACGAGACAGAAGGCAAAATAAAACCTGAAGTGATGTGGGATTCCCCTCTGTATGCAGTAAATGTTTTATTACCATTGGTTATTAAAGAAGCTGTTTTGGACAATAACTTAGTAGAGTAAAGCCAGGCAGGACATCTGAACAGAGATAGAGAGAGAAAATAGGCTGAGTCAAAGAGATGCCATGTAGATGCAGGAGGAGAAAGATGCCAGCCACAGGCCACAACCTCATGGTGATTCACAGAGTAATAGAAATGGGTTCATTTAAGATGCAAGAGTTAGCTAGAAATATGCATAAGCTATTAGCCAGTGATGTAATTAATATAGTCTCTGTGTGATTATTTACATCCGGGCGGCCCCTTGGCACCTTCACTAGCGCCCTGTTCTCTAACACAACCACAGCCCACTGTTATGTGTACCGGTGTTAACAGAGATCCAGACTTTTATTTTTTCTATCTCAGACTCTAATCTAGAATAACACATTGTATTTAGATAGGTGTTTTCTCCCACCCTACCCCTTTGGCTCTTTGAGACAGGCGCTCACCATGTAGCCCAGGCTAGCCTCCAACTTGAACTTCCCCATCTGCCTCCCAAGTACTACAGGTGTGTGCTTCATCCCGTGCTTTGAAGGTGCTGGATCATTTAATCTTCACAATAGTATCTTTATCTTAACTTTAGATTTGAGGAAATTAAAGAACTGGGTTTAAAAAGCTTGCCCAATGTTTAGAGCTAATAATGGTGACTTTTTTTCTCATCTTTATAATAAATTCTAAGTTCTGTGTCCTGTATGTTCAGTTCATTTCTTTCCTGAGAGATGGCCAGGGTGTAGTTGGATGCCTTGGGCCATAAGTGACTGAAAACCCAACCTAAAAGTTAATAAGAAGAGGAAACCCCATGCGCTATTGAATTTTTGACAAAATCAGCAAGTCTCTTTCACCTGCTCCATGGACTTCAGCAATACCTTGTTACAAAATTCTGCTGGTGCTATCAACCATGTTGGTTCCTTTTCTTATTGGTGAAAGCAACTGACAAAAGCAACCAAAGAGGAAGGGTTTATTTGGGATCCAAGGAGACAGTCCACGGCAGAGGGCTCGTGTGGGGACAAAGGGGACAGTCCACGGCAGGAGGCTCGTCTGGGGTCACAGTCCAAGGACACAGTCCACGGCAAGAAGCCCGTGTGGGGTCACAGTCCGAGGGGACAGTCCATGGCAGGAAGCTCATGGCACAGGAGTGGGAGTCAAGTTTCATCCCTCAGCAGGAAACAGAGAGAGGTGACCTGCTGCTTTCTTATTTAACCCTGGACACCCACCCATGGATGCTGCTGCCCACATTTGGGGGATCTTTTGTCCTCAATTGGCCCTCTCTGGAACAGCCTCACGGACACTCTAAAATCTAGCCAAAATTCTTTTCACTTTTCCATTGCCTGGTTTTCTTGTCATACTCTATCTGCTGGTTGTTCTCCGTACAGTATTTTCTGGTGTTCTGTGTTGTAGATGTAGCTCAGTAGGTTGAGAGTACTTGCCCAGCACGCACGTCCGGGGTCCAGCACGCACATCCGGGGTTCAGCACGCACGTCCGGGGTCCAGCACGCACGTCCGGGTTCCAGCACGCACGTCCGGGGTCCAGCACGCACGTCCGGGGTCCAGCACGCACATCCGAGGTCCAGCATGCACATCCGGGGTCCAGCCCTCAGCACTGCACAAACTGAGGATGATGGCATGTGCTTCTAATCCCAACACTGGAGGGTTAGTTTGAAGCCAGCCTGGGATACACAGGAAAAAGTGCCTTTCTCTAACAGCTGTAACTGCCGAGGGAGGTGTCTGATTGTTAAGGGCTGCATGCTGGTTCCTGTCTGGAAAGAGTTTTATTTTACCTGATGTTTTGGAAGTATGGACAAGACTTCCTGCTCCTTAAGATCTCTGTGTTCTGAAATTTCAGTGCTGTCCCTGCATAGAGGACGGACACACACCCTGACCAGATCCTTTCAGTCAGGACCATGTTAACTCTGGAAACACTGTCTTAGTTAGGGTTACTATTGCCATGATGAAACCCATAACAAAAGCAGCTTGGGGAGGAGAGGGGTTTTTTTTTATTATTATGGATACAATATTCTGTTTGCGTATATGCCTGCAGGGTAGAAGAGGATACCAGACCTCATTACAGATGGTTGCTGGGAATTGAACTCAGGTCCTTTGGAAGAGCATGCAATGCTCTTAACCTCTGAGCCATCTCTCCAGCCCCGAGGAGAAGGTTTACTTGGCTTACACTTCTACCCTGTAGTCCATCAGGAAAGGAAGTCAGGACAGGAACTCAAGCAGGGCAGGAACCTGGAACCAGGAGCTGACACAGATGCCATGGTTAGGTGCTGCTTACTGGTTAGCTTCCTGTGTCTTCCTTGCTCAGCCTCCTTTCTTATAAACGCAGGGACCACCCACCATGGGCTGAGCCCTCCCCCATCAATCACTAATTAAGAAAATGCCCTACAGGCCAGCATGCAGCCCCATCCTGTGAATACAATTTATCTTAATTGAGGTTCCCTCCTCTCAGATGGCTTTAGCTTGTATCAAGCTGACATTAAACCAGCCAGTAAGACACCATTTTCTCTTTCTTTCCTCCCCACTCTTCCCCTTCCCCCTTTCTCTTCTCCCTCCCCTTCTCCTCTCTCTTCCCTCCCTTTCCCTCCTCTCCTCCCACTTCTCCCTTTAATTTTCTTAATGGGATTCCAAGACTTGTGAATTACAGTGCTAATTTTCCCAGGATATTTTATCACAGCAACAGAAAAGCAGCTAATGCAGAACCAAAACACACCCTTTCTCGGACCAGGCATGGCGACACGCGCCTTTAATCCCAGCACTCGGGAGGCAGAGGCAGATGGATCTCTCCTGGTTTACAGAGTTCCAGGACAGCCACGGTTAATAGTGAGACCGTTCTTTCCTCTCAGATGTTTTGGCCCAGACAATGGATTAGTTATTTAATGAATTGTTTGTTTCTCTGTTAACTAATACAAAAAAACGATCATCAGAACTTGTGATGGCTACTGTGAATTCGTAGGACTTCAGACCTCGTTTATGGGACAAGAATGCAAGAGCCCAGTAGGCAGAGATTAATGCATGGGTCTGGTGGAAGTTCAGAAGACCAAGATGCTGACAGAGAACTGGCCTTCAAGCCATGTGTTCTGGTTACATCCTGGAGAATCCAGCTGCCTTCTGCCTGTGTCCTTCAATTTCGAGTTCAGCTCAAAATGCTGAATTCAATTTATTTTTTGACAAAATGTTTTTTGTCCAAAGAGAATTTCATGATAGCATTGCATCTAGAATGTGCCATGGCAGTTACTCACTGCCTTTAGCCAGATTTGCGGTGAAATTTGAAATCAATAAACAGAATAGAAAGATGTAGACAATGTGTAGTTTGATAAGGAAGACTTTCATTGGCAGACTGATATTTACAAAAGGAGCACCCTGGACAAATAAGGGACGTATCTTGCCTGGTTTACCCACAGGGAGGCTGCTGTAACCATGGTCCTCTGTTGCCTGGGAATATCTCATCCAAATGGCGCTGATCTGGTAGGCATGCCAAATGTATGAGTCTAGAGCCGTGGAGGTTGTGCCAAGGCCCTAGGAAAACAACCAAGAAGGCCAGGCAGAATGGGCAGCAAAGCTGGCGTCTCGGTTTGCTTTCTGCAGCTGTGATAAAGCATCAACCAAAGGCAGGCCTTCCCCACCGTGACAGGCTGTACCCTCTAAAACAGTGAGCCTAATAAACCCTTGCGAAAAGGGGAATTTTAAAAGAGATCAGACTCTGAAGTGTGACTTATACTTTGGAGTTTTGTTTAGTAGCCACACAAAAATGCTAGGTTAGACACAGAGACCAAAAGCAAATGGCTGTTAAAGTGCCCCATATAGTCCCATACACTAACGTTCTAAATCGCGATACTTCACCCCTCCACGGTATCACAGAGCCTCATCCCATCAGTGAGACAGGGATGATTAGATGTTGGGAGCAGTGAGACCCCAGATCCTGAATTTCTTGTAAGCAAGTTGTTTTCCCCTGATCTGAGTGCCTACAGCTGCTCTGAGCACGAGACTTTCAGGAGTTCCTGATGGCAGGAGAGTGGTTTCTGGTGAGTTTGGCTGGGGCGTGGCTATCTCTATATAATCTTCCCCTGAACACAATAAAGGGGGCATTCTTGGGAAATTCAAGGATGACCCGTGTCGCTGTCTGTGTGTGTCTGTGTATTTCAACCTCCAGCTCCCTTGCTCGAAGCTCGTGAACTGGGTAATGGCGCACAGAGCGCAGACACCGGGGCGCGGTGCGGGGCAATTAGAGGCTTGAATGTGGCCCTTCTGAAACCACAAGTTCACTCCTGGGAGAGGCGCTACCGCTGTTGCCGTGCGTACAGATGAGGAAACCAAGGCACAGAGAGGCGAAGCCATACTTTTCAGCGTCTACCAGTCTGGCTCAGTACCTTTGCCATACGCTGCTGCCTCTCAGTTACCCCGAAAGAGTGCAGCAAGAGCATGCCTTCAGGAAAATGTCTCGGCGGTAATGCTCATGGACCTGGGGGGGGGGGGGGGGTAGGCTCAGGTTTGATCCAACCGTCACTCACCTCTGGTGCTGCAGCTCTTAAAACATATTTTAAAATGTATTCTTTGTGTGTGTGTATATGTGTATATATTTACAAACGTGTATGTATATGTGTGTATATATGTATGAATATGTATTTAGACAGTTTTTCTATGTAGCCCTGGCTGTCCTGAAACTTGCTCTGTAGACCAGGCTGGCATCAAACTCACAAAGATGCAGCTGCCTCTGTCTCCTGTGCTGGGATCAAAGGCAGATACATGTATATTCCCATCCACTCCTTATTCTTCCCTCCCCAGCCACCAACTCCTCCAGATCCCTGCCTTACTGAATTCTCCTGCTAACCTCCTGATGGAGGTGGGTCTTGTATCTTATCTGTTGATTTCATTGGTTAATAATAAAGAAACTGCCTCGGCCCTCATAGGACAGAAAATTAGGTAGGTGGAGTAAACAGAAGAGAATGCTGGGAAAAAGAAGCTTAGTCAGAGAGTCGCCATGATTCTCCCACTCCAGACAGACACAGGTTAAGATCCTCCCTGGTAAGCCAGCTCGTGGGCTACACAGAATATTAGAAATGGGTTAGAACAATATGTAAGAGTTAACCAATAAGAAACTGCAACTAGCCGGGCCAGGCAGTGTTTTGAAAGAATACAGTTTCCGTGTAATTAAAGCTAGCCATGTGGGCGGCCGGCCGGGTGCCGGGGACGCAGCCCCGCTGCTCCTATTTCAACAACCTCCTCCTCTCTCTCTCTCTCTCTCTCTCTCTCTCTCTCTCTCTCTCTCTCTCTCTCTCTCACACACACACACACACACACACACACACACACACACACACGAGCCCTTCCCCAAGCCAGTCTGGAATTAGGACTGACTTGATGCCTGTAAGTAGCCACAGCTGCGGTGCACAAGGCTAGTTATATATAGAAGACATTGCTTCCTGGTGATCAGTCTTAAACTCCCGCGAGATTCATTATGCACAAAGAAGTGATGCTGGAGAGACCGCAGGACGCAGGACGCGATTTCGGATAATGCTGCAGAGTTCATAATGGCAGACGCCCGCACGGCACTGCCATAGGCAGGAACGGAGGTGATGGGCTGGAAATGAGGTCGGGACATCGACTCTCACTCTACAGCATCTGACCTTCAGCAGGGACCACCAAAGCATGCGTAAGAAAGATGGCTATGGCTGGAGACAAGCTTAGAGGTTAAAAGCATTTTCTGTTCTCACAGAGGACCCAGGTCCAGTTCCCAGCACCCACATGGTGACTCAGCCATCTAAGGACATATGAAGTGCATATACACATGCAGGCAAAACACTATATGCATAAACTAAATCTACAAAAAAAAAAAAGGACAGGAGGGAGGGAGAGGAAGGGAGGAGGAAGAGATGGTCTCTTTAACATGTTGTATGGGGAATTCTTTATCCAAACATGTAGATGACTGATATTAGATCTCTATCTTCCACTATGAACAAAAGTCATTTCCAAATGGGCTAAAGACCTTAACAAACTTGGAAACAATAAGACATGGGGGAAGGATTTAAGATGCAGGTATTGGCAACAACTTGCTAAGACTCCGGTGTCTCAGGAAGTAATTGGAAGAACTGACAGGTGGGGCTGTATCAAATTAAGTCTCCGCACAGAAAGAAAACCGCCTATATAATTTCTCAGAGGAATCCTGCCAGCCTTTTATCTGACCAGGATTAATATCCAGAACATATAAAGGACTAACAATTAAACAGCAAAAGAACAAGCAATCAATAAATGACAAATGAATTGGCAGCTCACAAACAAGTATGAATGATCAATAGCTACACAGGAAAATGTCCAACCCCTTTAATAACAAGAGCAATGCACATCAGAACTATATTGTAGTCTCTTGGATTCTACTCACATGGCTCTCACCAAAAACACAAAACAAAACAGACATGCTGGCAAGAATATCAGAGGCGGGGCTGGAGAAATGGCTCAGTGGTTAAGAGCACTGACTGCTCTTCCAGAGGTCCTGAGTTCAATTCCCAGCAACCACATGGTGGCTCACAACCATCTGTAATGAAGTCTGGTGCCCCCTTCTGGCCTGCAGGCACACATGGAAGGAATGCTGTACATATAATAAATAAATAAATCTTAAAAAAAAACTTAAAAAAAATACCAGAGGCTTGGGACACTTACATTCAGAATATGAATTAGTCCTCGCCATTATGGAACTCAGTCTGGAGGTGCCTAAAAATAACACTAAAAATAGAAGCTCCAGTGACACCATGCCTCTGCATACATGTCAGAAGTAATAGAAGTTGTCACACAGCAGAGAAACCAGCGTATGCGTGTTTGCTGATCCAACACCTACAGTAACCAAGACATGGAATCAGCCTCGGTTTCCGTCGATGAGTTTAATGATGTGCTATAATTTTACCATGGACTCAGTCATAAAGAAGAATAAAATGTCATGTGCAGAAAGGTGGGAATGGGAGATAATTACATTAAGCGAAGTCAGCTAGACTCAGAAGACATTCTGTGTTCTCTTTCATATGTGGAATTAGGACATGGAAGTGGAGGGAAATTATTTGTAAAGATGAAGGGGGCCAATGGGGGCTAAGAAAGAACAAGAGGCACAGGAATATGATCTAAGTATATTACATACATGTATGAAAATGTCATGAAACCCACTAAGATGAAAACAGTTAATATTTTAAAATTCTAGAAAAACCCAAGTACACTTTTTTTAAGTCACAGTATAAGTTGTAGTGGAAAGAGAAGGACTACAACTCCCCAATAATAATAAAAGTGCACATGTAGGTGGACAGCTATGTAACACGGTCACAGTGTATGAAATATGCATCTAGATGTAAAGACAACACTCCCAAATGTGCCTTGTGTTTGTAGTAAGATAGTGAAAAATGGGTGTATGTTTTAAAGTTTCTCTTCTCTCTACTTTGAAAACGAATGTTTTACTGGTGTTCAGGATTAAATCTCTTGGTAACATGCTTGCCTAGCAACCATGAAGCCCTGGGTTTAGTCTCCAATACCAAATAAAAACCAAGCGTGGTGGTGCACACCTTCAATCCCAGCACTAAGGAAGTGGAGGCAGGAGGGTCAGAAGTCCATGGTCATCCTCAGGCTCACAGCTCATCCAGGGCCAGCCTGGGCTTCACAAGACACTCAAGGGGGATGTTCTGTCATGTCGCTGTGCTGCTGCAGGAACGTTGATGCTGTTACTTTCTGACCTGTTGAGAGTGGACAGAAAAAGCCCTCGTGGCTGGGGTGGTGGCTGGGGTCTTTGTGAGAGGGGAGGAAAAATTTATCTCCTCCCCATATCCGTCCCATCCCCCTTTCAAGCCCACGATGATGCCCACTCCGGTGCAGAGATGAGATTTTGAATCAACGGGATTTGTTGGACTTTAAAAAGTCACTTTAATTTTTTTTAACTGAATTAGAAAAGCATAAAGGTGCATATGTTTACAGGGTTGTGTGTGTGTGTTCGCATGTGCATGCATGCGCCTGTGTCAATACACAAACCAGGGCTTATCAGACCATTAGACCCCTTCTTGGATGAGGCTCCATGAAACAGAAACCACTAGATTCCTTGCCTGGGGGAACAGCTAAGCATTCTTTTCATGAGACAAAGGACGGTGGGAACTGGGACTGGGCTGCACCCATGGGCCACTGGGCCCCAGAGTCCTTCTACTCCTGTCCTCCCTTCTGAAGGTGAGCCCGGTGCAGGAGAGCTCAACAGGGCTGATCTCCAGCCTCCAGCAGTGGCTTGAAATTCTCAGAACCCCTAGCTTCTACCTCATCTCTAGATACCAGGTCAGACATTCCTTCCAGAGGAACTAGGTTTTGTGAGTAATTTTTTTTTTAATTATGATGCGTAGACTCTTCCATTTAGAATAGAATGTTTCACCAAACATCCCTGGAGGAAATGATGAAAACTAAAAAGAAAAACAAAAGGTTTTTTTCTCTCTCATTGCTTTTTCCATCCACTACATAAAATCGACCCTTTTTCCGTGAGAGTTCACACTGGGTCTGCCTCTGTCAGAGTCACACTGCTCAGCCCACACATGCTGTGATATGTTATTTACTCAGTCTCTTCTCAGGAACCGTCCTCACGTGTGAACCCTGAACACCAAGGCTAACAGCCCCTCCCTCCTTAGATGTGTGAAATCTGTCATGTAAAAATTTACATTTTAGTGATATCATACTTTATAAAGTAATGAGATTTAAACATAGCAGTCAGGAAATATTTACTAAAGGAAGATAACATTTTTCTTCATGTTTATAAGATTCGTAGTGTTGACAGATGATGGGGTCTTTCCCAGACGGTGGCTCATCCTATAACCAGCGTTTGCGTGTTGCGGGAGGGGGTCACAGTTTTGAAGACAGCCTGGTCTACAGAGCAAGTTCCAGCCCCGTCAGGGATACATCGTAAAAACTTGTCTCAGAAAAAAAAAGGGGTCATGAAGAAGTCTGTTAAAAAAACAAATTTTAAGGTTTCTAAATGGAAAAAACCAAGACTTACCAGCAAATAAAGTTGATTCTATGTTACAAGAGACCAACGGGGTAGGGGGAGGGCATGTTGAGATGGTTCAGTGAGTTACTCAGGACGGGGCGATAGTCACTAAAAGCATTTTAACAGGTCTTACTCGTAGTGACATGGTATATTAATTTGCTTATGGCTGAATTTTGGCTGAACTTACTTTCTGGCTTTCGCATGCCTACTGACCACAAGTGGTGGCCGTCAAACCATACTCTGACTGATGTCATTCTTGAATATTATTTTGATACGTTGCTTCTCATAAAAGGAGGATTTTTATTTTAATTGTGTGTTTATTTGGGGGGGCATGTGAAAGTCAGAGGACAGTTTGTGAGACTCTGTTCTCTCCTTGACCTGGGTAAGTCTCAGGGATTAAACTCAGGTGTTGGCGTGGCAGCCAGCCCCTCCTCCACTGCCCATCTAGCCTGCTGAGGGCCAATTATTTATCTGATAAACCTGCCACTTTGTATTTAATTTCTTTGAATTTAAATATTTTAGAAAAATCATGCATTTCGCCTTCTTTCTGACTGCACTAAGACGGTTTATCCAAGGACAAAACTCAAATGGGCTTCTGTTTTAATACTGGAGAACAGCCACAGCAATATGACAGGGTGTGGCCACTGTTATAACAGATGCTTGTACTGCAATAAAGACCAGTTCTACGGTGGTCTTTCACAGTCTTTTAGCTATTTATTGATATGAATTCTTTGACGTAAGTATCACCCAAGATTTACTGAAAACACTTCTAGTATGTATCAAGGGCCACTCAAATATTCATTTTTGGACTTAAAGAGTTTTGAGTGGGGGCATACACAAAGTCTGGGTTCATCCCCAGCACCATGTACCCGCGAACAAAGAAAAGTGGGAAAGTGTTAAGAAAACTTAGATCGTATTAGTTAAAAATAAAAAGAGGGGGGAGAGAGAGAGAGCGAGGAGAGAAAAGAGGTAGGAGAGAGAAAGAGAGAGAGAGAGAGAGCGCTAAATGCTTAGGTGAGTGGTTAGGAAAATTACAGTTAACAGATCATTTACAGCATTTAAAATGATAAAAGATTATTGTGGTCTAAAATGTATTTTTGTCAATGCATAAGACGTAGCAATTATACATATTAATAATATACTATAGAATGTTTTAATGCCATGACATTTAGTTAAGTAAATTTTACTATAAAATCTTAGTGTTCTATAAAATAAATATGCTAGGAAAAAACCACACAATTATAGCTATGAGATTGCTGTCTTTTTCCAAGAATGGAGAAAAAACACTTGGGAAGTTCTCTGACTGGGTTTTTATTCTCTTCCTTATCAAATTAATGCACTTTAAAATGCCTTTAAACATCTTCTTAAGCCTCAGGTGCTCTTATAGCAATCCTTCATTCTTACTCCCCGCGTGAACCTGTGAGGAGCGAACATCAAAGGACTTTTCCGCCCCTATTCTACAGTGGAGGCTGATGCTCTGACTTCCTGATGAGAAACAGCTGGCAAAGTTGAGCTAGCTTGCCCACAGTCTCAGGTTGGTTTGGCAGAATAAAGACCGATAATCTCCTCTGCCTTCAAAAGGCATTAAGTCTTTCCCCGGTCTTGTAACATTTCTGAGCTACTGAAAGGAGGCAAACATTACCGGAATGCATGCTGGGAGTGCAAGCAGCGCCCTCTCTGGGGTTTCTCGGTCTCCACTCTTCCCAAGCCTTCCAGGAGAGCATTTTACCGCTAAAGCTACCATAAGAAACAAGCAGCAACGAGTAATATCTCATTACTTTCTGTCTTAAGCCTTTTGTTGTGTGAAAGTAAGTCTAAATTTTTAGGTGTGGCTCTCCTGCCTCGGCCTCCTGAGCGCCGAGATGAGTCTGCATGCCAGATCCTTACTGTCCTTTTCTCGATAGAAATATGAGATGGTCCTTCAGACAGACAGCTGACTGGCCAGATACCTGAGATGTTTGGAAGACAAAATCATTTGGCATTAAGCATCTACAGGCGTATTGTTGATATTACTTTAAAAAAAATCAGTAAATTGCTTGGAAAAAAAAAGTAGATGTATTTTTTTCAAGTACCTCTGTCTCCATCAGATTTCCATTGTCAAAGGAAGATGAAGAGGAGGATTCCTCCTCCTCCCTCTCTCTCTCTCTCTCTCTCTCTCTCTCTCTCTCTCTCTCTCTCTCTCTCTCTCTCTNTCTCTCTCTCTCTCTCTCTCTCTCTCTCTCTCTCTCTCTCTCTCTCTGTCTCTCTTTCCCTCCCCCTGTGTGTGTGTGTGTGTGTGTGTGTGTGTGTGTGTGTGTGTGTGTGTTGCAAAGCTCACAGCACGCTGGCTGATACTCTCTTTACCTTCAGTTCAGTATAAAATAAAAAGAACTGATTTGAAGTGTGAAGCCAGAGACAGGTCCTTGGACTGTCCTAGTCAGGTCTGGCTTCCTGCCACCCCCCTTCTCGTGTTAGCCTCCTTATCTCTCTGGGTCCCTTCTCCCTGCCTTCCTCTTATGCTCCCCAAGGATGGGAGTCATGTCTCAACACACACAACACATACACCTCAAGGAGTCCTTTCCTCATGCGATAGCTGCTTTAATGTGTACCCATTTGGTGTAGATTAACCGTGCATGGCCCAGCCTGTAAAGGTGCCATCTGCCTCTCACCTGCTCCAGAGGACCCCTGCCCCAGCTCCCAGTTTTATTTCCAAGTCAGAAATCCCAAGAGGCTGATGACAGCAAAATGGAAACAGGATGATTCAGGCTGGCCTAAGGAAGGGCTCTGTTGTTGTCGAGGTGCTAACACACCTCCATGGATTGATCCTCCAGCAGCACTTAAACTGCTGACTAGTCAGAGAGCCTGGATGGGAAATTTTGACTTTGAGCTGGTGTCTATGAAAAAAGTTTCATCATTATTTTTTTTTGTAATTTGGTTAATAACAAATTCAATTTTGTCACATTTGTCATTTTCTTCTAAAATTTTGATTTTTTCCCTCGTCAAAAATAATACAAGATAACTAGGGAAAGATTTACTCTGGAACTACTCTGAGATATTTAGAAGAGGACAAAGCACACAACAAATAAATTATTAATAGGAAATGCCTGATTTCCCTTTCGCTAATTCAGTATGTGTGACCCATCTAAGATTGCACGATCTATAAAGAAAGGGTGTGCTGAGCATCCTGTACCTGAGGGCAACTTAGCAGACAGGATGTGTGTCCTAGCAGGCAGCACTGGTCTATGCTGCAGGAGGTAGATAAGATGCTCAGTTTGTTAAAACACGCGAAGCAATGCTAACCAAATATTCTCCACATTTTACGGTGAAAAATAGCCGTTTTTCCTATGGAAAAGCCTTTTGTCCTTATAACGATTTTGGATTAATCTAAAAAATGATAGATACAGGTTTAGTTCATTGCCATGTGCTTAGCAAGTACAAATCCCAGGACTTCATTCTCAAAGATCTAACAAGACAAACGCTTGAACATATTTTGGTTCCCTCCCCCTCCCCGCCAAGCTCTGCGGGTCATCGCTGGCCCCCCAGTGTCTCATTGCAGAATTATAGTGCACGAAATAGCGCTCAAAACCCAGCCCAACTCACTTGGAAGAGCACAGTGCCGATAGCGGCTTCACCCCTGCAAGGGAGGAGAGGGTGAAGGCACCGAGCGTGCACAGTGCACGCACTACCACACAGCATAATATACAGTCTCAAGTGACTGCGTTTTTCTTTTTTTCTTTCTTTCTTTTTTTTCTTTTTTCTTTTTCTTGCAGAAGAGTGAAGTTTGGGTATTTCCCCCTGCTATTAAGTGCTAATTCCACACCTCCATTGAGGACGAGCCCACCCACGGTGGACATTATTCCCGAAGCCCTCACTTTGCAATTACTTTCGGGGTTGTCCTTTCAGAACAGTGTCCCCCAGGCCCAGTACCTGGCAGCAGCCCCAGGCGCCAAATCAGCCCCCCCCCCCCGGCCTGGGCCACGCAGGGCGGGTTCAGGCGAGCCTCGGCCCCCGCGCCGCCTTTAATTTCGCAGCTCCGACCACCGGAAGCTAGCGCGAGGCCGGGGAGGGGAGGACGCGCCCACCGATGCCACCGGCGCCCGCGGGACGCGCCGCCAGTCCAGCCCTTCTTCGCTGGGTCGGCGCTCGCCCACCTCTTCCAAATTTAACCGTTACCTAAATCCGAAGGGAAATGAGCAAACCTCTGGGATTGGGTGTCAAGGTATTTTCAGCTTCGTTGGGCGTATTTATCCTCAAGTGTTTCCATAACAAGCTATTTCGGGGCCGCGGCGCAGGTTTCGCTCTGCGGACGCGGTGGTCACCAGCCGGGCTCCACGCCGGCGGCACCGGGGTCCGGTGATTCACGGCCGCGATCCGGGGGCGACAATGCCTAAGCAGGCGACAGGGTTGGGGTGCCCACAGCCAGAGGGCCAGAGAGACCTCGTGCGAGCCGAGTGCCCCTGCACCCGCCGCTCCCGTCAATCTGTGTCCTGAATCTGTGACTTCTCGCTGCGGAAGTCTCCAGGAGCCAAGAATATTTCCATTTTCTTTCTAGTTATTTCTAGTGCTGGGTACTCAGACCTCCCGGGTCCTCCATAGACAGCCCCTGGTCCCACAGATAAACAAATTGGGGAGTGTTGCTGAGGGGTGCCCATGAAGCTCGCCGCAAGAATGCCCCCCCCCCGTCGCCTCCTGACCCCTTGCGCAAAGGAGGCTCGTGGCCCATCGCCCCACTGGGGGATGGGGATTGGTCTGAGAGGGCTAGCGAGCGCCTCTAACGCTCAGGAAGTGAAGTTTGCGGTTTTGGGGGCTGAGCTCAGAAGGAGATTAAAAAAAAAAAAGTCAGAAAGAGATCAGTCTCTCCCGAAAGCAAGATTCAGTTTGCACACTCTCAGAGCTCGGTGCCCGCGCCCTGACCCCGCAGGTAGGTTTGCTGAAACTGCTGTGCCTCCCGCCCAGGCGGGGGTGGACTGGTAGGAGGACACTGCCACTTAGGGGACGTCCCGAAGGCGCTGGCGGGTCCCCACCTGCTGCACAGCTCCGGGGGCTGGGTTCTGAAGGCACCAAACCGGTGCAGCGAAAGATCTGGAGTAGGGGGCACAAGGTTTGGAGGTTAGCTAGGGAGTGGGATCCACGTGGGAAGGAACCATCTGGTGGGCATGTGGCGGCAGCTGGGCTCTGGAATACTGCTTCTGAGCACCTTTACCTTCAGGTCCCTAATTCCCGGCCTCAGATGACCAGGGGAAGCCTGGAGGGCCGCAGTGCCAGGAGCGTGCCGCCCCGCCCCCTGGACGCCAGCTGCAGCACGAGGTTGCCTTCCCACGCGCCGGGCCTTGGGCCTTGCCATCCCCCCTACCCCTCCTACCCGGAACCAGCAAAGCCCTCCAGGGTGCTAGAGGGGCGTAGGTTTGTGGCTGGAGCGAGGACGTGTCTACCGTGTCCCGCGTGGTTGCTGACGCGCCGACCCACCGCGGAATCAGGCAGCCCTTCTGCTTCCCACGGGTCTTGTTCCCGGCCAACGCCGGCCTGAGCTTCACCAAGGCCCCCAAGACCCTTGCTCTGTTTTCCTCCCCTTCATGCTTGCTTTAAGAACTGTCTCTTGGCTGGAGCCTCTGGCCGTACAAGTCAGTCAGGGACTTTTAAGAGGCGGAGCCCGGGTCCTGGGAGCCGAACCTGACTAAGGAGTGTGACATGCTTGCCCCCCAGGCCTCTGGAGCCTTGGTCTCTTGCAGAAATTTCCAGCATACTTTTCTCCCATCCCTCCGGGAAAAGACCACACACTAGGGTTGGGGATCTGGAGCAGGGATCCCTAGTCTCCTTTTAAGTGGGGACGTCAGGTGTGCTCTGTACTGTGCCCTAGGAGCGAAGCAGCTCCGGTTCCGCAGTCTAAACCGCCGAAGAGCAAGGACCAGAGGTGTTTGTCGGTCTAGACTTCCCTGAGCCCTGGTTCCTGAGCCCGCCGCAGCCGTTCCCGCCGGCTTCGGAACCGACCCCCGTCGCCTTGGACCTCGGAGGCAGGCACACATTCGTTTAACTTAGGCCTCCTCACGGTCGGGGTCTCCCCCCCCCCCCCCAACCGACCTGGAGCTGGGACGCAGTAGCAGCCCCGCCTCCCCGCCGGGTTCAGGTTTCGACCCGAGATTAGGTGAACTGATTGGGGGTTAATGAGAGCGACGCCAGCTCTCTGGCGTGCTGGCTCCGGAGACCCTCAGCCTCCTGGCCACTGATCGCTCGCACGCGCTCTGGTTTCATCTGGCTGGCTCCCTAAACCGTTGCTGCTCCACGGATTTGGGCGCCGCGTGTTTGGCAGTCTGTGCACAGGCAGTGCAGCCTCAAGTTCCTTAGGACAAGATCATTGGTGAGCAGATCGAAAAATACTTCTTCCCGGGACATAGTTGCCGAGGCTAGGCCTGCCGGGTGTGGGCTATTTCACAGCGGTCACTCCCCTGGCCAGTGCCGGCACCGCCGCTGGCTTCCAGGCTAACTTTTTCCAGAGGGCGTTTCTCCTGGGGCAAGTGTTGGTCCTTTGCCACCTCCCCCACCCCTCACTTTCCTGTCCCTCTGGCTTCCTGCCTCTCTCTGCTCCAGCCTCAGCTGCACACAATCCCTGGGCAAACCAGTCCTTCAGTCCTGCCTAGTATGCCCCTCTTTCGCTTCTGTTTGTCGCGGGACTCTTGGAGGTCTTGACTCCATCCATGCCCCTTCCGGGTCCCAACCACTGATGCACCCTGACCACCTAAACTAATCTAATCCAACGCGGCCCATTCTCTCTCCTCAGTCCAGAAGGGACCAGGCGGACATTGCAGGGTTGATTTGGGATAACGGGCCAGTTGCGGACTGGAGAGTGATGGGAGAGCTTTGCTAGGGAAGGGGAGGGGCTAGGGCGTGGGCAGGGCCGAGGAAAGGGACCTGAGCCAGATCTCGGGGACAGGTTTTACCACTGAGCCGTGGCAGTGGCAGCGGAGGCCCGGACTCGCGCCACCTGTCCGAGTGCCACCTGGTGAGCGCGGCGCCTGGGGGCCAAGCCCCTCCTCCTGCGGACCTCCCTCTCTCCTCCCTGGCCCGTACTCTCTCTCCCTTGGCCTGGGTGCGGTCTACAGCCGCCATCGGTGCTGACCCGCATTTCCACCCGGTTCTTGCCTCCTCTCAGAACTTGGAGTAACCTCAGGTTGAGGATCCAAACATTCATCCAGAGGCTGGCCATCATGCCGCGCTCCTTCCTAGTCAAGAGCAAGAAGGCGCACAGCTACCACCAACCGCGTTCCCCGGGGCCAGACTACTCCCTCCGTCTGGAGACCGTGCCCGCGCCGGGCAGAGCAGGTGCGAGGCGCGCAGGGACCGGGCGGGGCAGGGACGCCGCCGACTCTGCTCCAAGCCACCTTGCTTCCTAGAACCAGGGGAGACTACCCCAACGCCCCTCGGGTGCTTTGTTTGTTTCCTAGTACTCCGGTTCTGCCGAGCTTGCCAGAGATGCCCCTACCGGCCCGTAGTAGACCCTTGAATCTGGGAGGGCTTCCGGCCGGGTCTGAGTGGAGAGATGAGGACGCAGGCGACACAGTGGAACCACTCCAGCCAGGCTTAGGTTGACTTCCCTTCTGACTCCTCTCCATAGACCCTGTGGATGCAGGCGAGGCGAAGACGGCTCCCCAAGACCGTTTGTCTCCCGACTCTCAGCTAACCGAGGCTCATGACAAAGCCTCCGCGACCCCCGACAGCTGCGAAAGCAGCGTTTGTGACCCGAGCTCTGAGTTCGAGGACTTCTGGAGGCCCCCTTCTCCCTCGGTGTCTCCAGGTAAGGACCCGTTTTCGAGGTCTTATGGCAGAGATCCGGGGACCCCACAGTACAGAGGGAAGCCAAGAGCCTGTTTAGGGAGCAGGTTCCTACGGGGACAGGGTCCAGGGGGAGGCATCAAGCCTCATCGTACTGGACACCTTGTCCTAAGTGTCCTCCGCCTCATTCCAAGGGAGTTAGCTCCAGGCTGCCGCTTTATTCGTTGCCTGGAACTGGCAGGTGCGACAAATGAGCCGGTCCTCTCACCTGGCTGACATTTCTTTTTCTGACCAAAATTTGTTGTTTAGAAAGTGTCAGAACCCAGAATTCAGGACGCAGACACGAATAACCACAAACAAGAGACCTGGCAGTCTGCGCCGGACAGACCCGGATGCCACACTGGAGAGCGAGGTTGCCGAGGAAAATCTCAGCTCCTTGACTCTGTCTTTGAAAGTTTCATTTCCCCCTCTGCTAGGAAAACCCAGTCTCAGGGGCCAGCATGCAGGGGTTCATTTCCAGGGAGCAACTGAGCTTCCTGCAAACCACTTGACTAGGGTTGAGCGGGAGTATCTCGGGTCCTGGCAAAAGTAAGAAAGGAGCAGATCAATACAATTCCTGCCAATGGTCGGTTATTTCCAGGTCATAGTACTGGTTTTAAAAGATAGCTCATCTACTCCTGCAAGCAAAGGGTTCTTCCCGGCTGTGTGTGTGACTCCCGCAACCTCTCACGGAGCAAGTCCTCCCCCCACCATGGAGTGTGCCGTACATTCACTCAATATCCATCCAGTATCCAGTTTCAGCAAAATTGACCTGTGTGGGGGAAGGGGAGTTCTCCCGAAGATGGTGGCTAACTCTTAACTGTAAAAATAATTTTTATCAGAAATGTATCAGGTATAGGCGTACTTCGAGTCCTTGCCTGCTGCCCCTTGCTGAACACATTAAACAACTTCACAGCTTTGAGAGATCTTAAGACCATTTCAGTCTGTTCTGTCTGGTATTTCTAGATAGCCTCGATCCAAAGTTTGTTTGTTTAACCCTTCTTCATAATTTATCGCAAAAGGAAAAGAATTAAGTGGAGAATTTGAAGGGAGTAGGAGAGGTCAGGATCTTGTAGCAGGACCCTAGGCCAAAGCTCTAGGCGTCTTTCCCAACAGGACTGGCAGGTGTTGGGGGTCCAGCCAGAGAACCAACCAATCGAATTTTCCGATCTCCTCATTCTATGCCATTTTAAGCCTCACTTTGCTGCCCTGCCTTAGGCCCGGGAAGTCCCGCGGGCCTGCCTGAGTTTTCCCCAGGGTGTCCTGGATTCTGAGCGGTCTAACCAGCTAGGAACCCAGCAGCCTCGAACCTGACCCGACGGCCTTCTGTGCCTCCACAGCCTCTGAGAAGTCGCTATGCCGGTCTCTGGACGAAGTTCAACCCTACACCCTGCCTTTCAAGCCCTACGCTTGGAGCGGCCTCGCGGGGTCCGACCTGCGGCACCTGGTGCAGAGCTACCGGCAGTGCACCGCCCTGGAGCGCAGCGCCGGCCTGAGCCTCTTCTGCGAGCGCGGCGGGGAGCCGGGCCACTCGGCCCCGTTGTACGGCCCGGAGCCGGCTGCGGGCGGAGCCGGTGCGGGGCCACCCGGGACCTGCGGTGCTACGGGCGGAGCCACCGGCGGCTCTGGCCTGGGGCTCTACGGAGACTTCGGGCCTGCGGCTGCCGGGCTCTACGAACGGCCGAACGCAGCAGCGGGCCGGCTGTACCAAGATCGCGGCCACGAGATCCACGCAGACAAGAGCGTGGGCGTCAAGGTGGAGTCAGAACTGCTGTGCACCCGCCTGCTGCTGGGCGGTGGCTCCTACAAATGCATCAAATGCAGCAAGGTGAGGTTCCCGCGCACCTGGCCTTCTCAGCCCTGCGCCTGCGCCCCCAGCCTGTGACCCTCCAGCGTCCACACCCCGAGACCCCCCTCAGCGGCCTTCTCCCTGGCCCCACTTGCCCCCAGGTGTTCTCCACACCGCACGGGCTGGAGGTGCACGTGCGCCGGTCCCACAGCGGCACGAGACCATTCGCGTGCGAGATGTGCGGCAAGACCTTCGGGCACGCAGTGAGCCTGGAGCAGCACAAGGCCGTGCACTCGCAGGTAAGCTGGGCTCTGGAAGCCGGAAGCTGCCCTGGGGTCCTTTCAGTCGCATGTAGCACCAGCCACTTTCCCATTGCCTCTGGGCTCCTTCTGGTGCCCTTTCTGCTTGCTCTGATTTAGGTGTGTAGAGAAAAACGTGGGTGATAGAGGGCCGGGTTTGCAGCAATCTTAGACTGTGGTCCTGCCCCACTGTCAGCTTCCAGTGGTGCAGTTCTGTTGGACAGCAGGAAGGTTTGCTGCTGCCGCCTTTTCTTTACTGTCTGTGTTCCCTTCATCCTTCCTGACTGGCACAGAAGGGTCTCAGCTCAGCTCCAGCATCCAGTGTACGCGCTGCGCTCGTTTATAAGTAATTGTTGCCTAAGTCCAAGGCTTCAGACACCTGAGACTCATGCGGCACACCAGGTCCTTGATGGACGTACAGTGATTAAAGAGAGGGAGATAAGCGAAATATTACACAAGTGGCCAGGGCAACAGCTCATCTCCTTGAAAACCCACAGTGACTAGGGTGGGGGGTCATCTCGAGGAGGGTGAAGAAATCTGCCAATGGGTGTCAAAAATGCAGGGTGGAGCTATGCTTTTGCCCTGGGGTGTGGAGGGTTGTGGCTGAAAAGTGTTTTGGCAGAAAACATGTTAATAAGGAGGTGTTGAAGGATGGGTGGGGATTGAAACTAACGGAGGAAGGGAGAAGAGGTCTCTGGCTCAGAGGAGGAAGGGAGAGGAGGATTCTGTCCCTGGTGTTGAGGGCGGCACCCTAGGGAGGAGCGATGCATTTCCCCCTCTTCCTTTCCTGTCCCCTCTGCAGGAACGAAGCTTTGACTGTAAGATATGCGGCAAGAGCTTCAAGCGGTCGTCCACGCTGTCCACACACCTGCTCATTCACTCGGACACCCGGCCCTACCCCTGTCAGTACTGTGGCAAGAGATTCCACCAGAAGTCCGACATGAAGAAACACACCTTCATCCACACAGGTGACTGGAAGGGGCTGGGCTTGTAGGAGGCGCTTGGGAGCCAACACAACTCCCTTCTGATATTCTGGCTCCACTGTGGTGCAGGAGTTCTCCCCCAGAGGGACCTTGTCATTGGGTCTGAAGGAGTGTCTTCCTCTGTGTTAACATCAGAGCCCTCCCAGGTTTTACTACGGCCATCAGAGTTCATGTGTAGCTCCTACACTTCGTTTTTATAAGAGTTTGTTTTGTTTGAGTAGAAAAAGGAAGGCAAATGCTACCAAGTGTTCTGCTAAGCCTGTGTCCCCATCTCCATTCTAGAGATGAGGAAATGGAGGCACAGAAGGATCGGGTAACTTATCCAGGGTCACACAGGGCTCAGCTTCAGGTGTGCTGCTCTGAGGTCTTGACCTGTTTGTTATATTAGACTTTCAGTTGTGGGAGCTGTCAGTGTTGGCGACTTCTCTTATTTGTTCTTCTTTTCAAAACATTAACAATTTTGTTCCCTAACTGTGACTATTCCTAACTTCTTACAATGCTTTAAAAATACCCAAGTTTTTCAGATTGTCCTTCCCTTTTGTTTTCCTGCTGCTCCATACAGTAAAGTGGGGTTCTTTTGCTCTCCAGACATCGAGCGATCTATCAGAGTCAGTTTGAATAAATCCCAGGGCTCTGGCTTCCAGCCTGGGACTCCTTCCTCAACACTTCAGTCGCAGATGAGTGGGCTTAGTGTAGCAGCTTGTGAGCTAAGTGATTCTCTGCCCCTAAGAACCTTTCCTGTGACAGCCAACATGTCGGTTACATGAGACCAAAATCTCTGACCTTACTGGAGCACATGAACATCACTTTAAATCAGATCACAGCTGGGTGTGGTGGCACACAGGAGGTGGATCCCTAGGCATGGAGACTAGCCTTGGCTACAGAGTGGATTGTAGGCCAGCTAGAGCTGTATAGTAATAGCCTGCATTTAAAAAAAAATCAGTAAGTAACTACGTAAAAAAAAAAAAATCACAGTGCCTTCCAGGAGCCCACAGTCCATGTTTTAAAATTTGTGAACAGTGTAGAAATTTGTATCAGAAAACTCAGAGAAAAAAAAATCCCTTTGGTCATGCACCTTTGTCCCAAAATTTTCCTTTATAGGTTATTCAAGACACTTATCAAAATGCAACTAGAATCTTGACTGAATGGCACATTCAAGCCTTTATTAAACATTTATATTATGGCTACAATTCATTCCTCAGATATGTTTGACTCTGAGGGATAGGGCAAGTTTCGCTGGGTGAGTCCTTGTCAGGAAATCTTAAGTATGAAGAGAGAAAAGAACACACAGGAGGTTCCTTAAGAATGAGCAGACAGAAAGACACTTCGTTTTCTTGTTTGCTTGTTTTGTTTCCCCAAGGCCAATTCTCAACCATAGAGTCATGAGGGGACTCTTTGGGAATGTTTGTTTACCCCGGTTTTAACCAGTTCACAAGACAGGGAGAGACAAAAGCTGTTGGTTTTCTTCCTTTTACCTGTTTTTAAAACTTTCCCCTTCCGTGAGTGTCTGTTATCTGCTGAAATCTGTAGTGAAGAGTTGTTGGCATATTAAGAATCCTGTGATTTAAAACCTCAAAGAGAGGAAGAAAGAAAGTAAAGATAGAAAAGAACCTTAAGAAGTGATTTGTGGCCCTCGTGTGGATTTTAAAAAATTAAGACATTGGACAAACCCGTGTGCTTCAAGAGCGAGAAAAGAAGACAGCTTCACTGGCCACACAAAACAACACCCACTTGGAAACTCAGATTTGAAAACTTCCTCTGACGAAAGCAGTCACAGGGTCTGTAGGACGGCCCCTCCCACCTCCTGCTGAACATCTGCTGGGGGCCCTGTGCTTCTAAAAGTCAGGCAGGCGAGTCCTCGGGGTGGATTCAGCTGGGGAGGGCACGTGGCCTTTGCTCAGTTTCCGTTTAGCAGGAAACCGTTTGAGACCTTTGGCTGGGAGCCTCCACTCAAAAAGTCTCCTTCCACCTGGTGCCCCCGTGTTTTACTGGTACCAAGTTGCAGGTCATGAGTTGGTTCATGCTGCCGCCCATCACCCTCCAACGTCTTGAAGGTCTTAGCCAGCTGCTAGAAAGAGCGTGCGGGTAGCAACGGGTCCCTGCCAGTTTTATCATAGGCTCATACTTCCTGCCCTTGGTCTTCCATCCTTGCAGGTGAGAAGCCCCACAAATGCCAGGTGTGTGGCAAAGCGTTCAGTCAGAGCTCCAACCTCATCACTCACAGCAGAAAGCACACGGGTTTCAAGCCCTTCGGCTGCGACCTGTGTGGGAAGGGCTTCCAGAGAAAGGTGGATCTCAGGCGGCACCGGGAGACGCAGCATGGACTCAAATGAGCACCGTGGCCATCAGCAACAGCAGCTGCGAACACTACTGTAGAGGACTGCCTGCCTCCCAACCCTGCTCAGACCCTGCACCGTGCGCAAAGCTCACTGTGGCGTTTCCCCTTCACCTTCCTTCCCAAAGCTGCTGGAGACTGAACTCCGTTTGCAAAGGTCAGCCCAGAGTGGGAGACACTGGCTGATGCGTTATTTAGAAAGGACAAGCATTACTCTTCTGAAGACACTGGTTTAGGGAAGGGTCTTCATTCCTTTGGGAAATCACCAGACGCAGCACCACCTTTAAGCTTGTCAGAAAGACGCAAGAAAAAAAAAAAAAGTGGATTTGGTGATGAGAGGGAGTCAGAGGTCCTCTGTGGTGTCATCTTAGGAGGTGGCACTGTAAGACACAAGATGTCCCTCGTCTACTCAGCAAGTGTTTATTGACCACAGATTATCAGAATAGGGAACTGGGGAGCCAGAGATTGAAGTCAGCCGCCCCTGCCCCTCAAATGCTATCAGTTGAACCTCAAAGTAGCGATAGCCTGTGTCCTCCTCCTCCAAAGGAGTTCTGAAAAGACCACACAAATATTCAGACTTCCCATTTGACACTTTTGGGGCTTCGCAAGTGTAAAAAAAAAAAAAAAAAAAAAAAAACAACTGGAGGGTCATGTTAAAAATTCATGGGCAAATCCAGTTTTTATTGTTAGTGGCTCCTTTTCCAGCCTGGGCTGGTAGATGTGGAGCAAAGGCATTGAACCTCAACTCCTGCCCCTTGTGTACTATCTAGGAGAGAAGTAGTCTTTCTACTGTGAGGTTTTGTAAATGTTTCTAAATCTTCTTGAGTGCATTATGTATGTTAGATTATATTTATTAGAATGTTGTTTTAAATTAATAAAGTATTAAGACTATTAACAAATTGCCTTTCATTAGGTCAGAAATTCAGGGGAAGGCCACTGGTGTGTTTTTTTTTTTTTCCTGTGGGGGAAGCTGGAACTGGAGGGCTGCCAAGGAATACCAGAGTGGATACCAATTGCTCAAGTATCCATATTTTCCCTTTCTTTTATGCCTCAGAGATACTTATTTCTTTTAAAAAGAAGATTTGTTTTTAGTATTTTTGGTTATGTGTCTGTGTGTCATTGTTTGCACATGGATATGCACACATGAGCGTACCTACACACTAAGACTAGAGAGGGCATTGGATCTACTAGTACTGGAGTGATTGAGTAGCTGCCCGGCATGTGTGCTCAGAACCAAATTCAGTTCATCCAGAAGAGCAGAAAGCATTCAGACCTGCTGAGCTAGCTCTCCAGTCCCCAATCAATCAATCAATCAATCAATTAACTTTTCTGTTTTTGAAACAAGGTCTCATTATATCTATATAGTCAATTCAGAGATCTGTCTGCTCCCTAAGTGCTGGAATTAAAGGTGTGTGCCATGATATGTTTTAAATAAAACCTTAGGAGGTGTGTGAAACTCAGCTCCTAGCCTTGTAGAGTCCTGGATGGTCCCACAGGGACCTCAGTTCTTCCCTCCAAGAATTTCACTTAAAAAATAGAACTTAGGCTCCTAGATGAAAAATCATAGGCCTTTGATTTAGAGATCTGAGTGTTTTAAAAATATTTTTTATTTGTATTTGTGTCTCTGCATGTGTTATTCATGTATGTACGTGAGTGTGCAGTGCCTGAGGTGGCCAGAAAAGGGTGTTGGAGATCTTGAGGTTGGTTATAGGCCATTGTGAACTGTCTGATATGGGTGGTGGGCCCAGCTCAGGTGCTCAGCAAGGCTCATCTCATTTCTGAGCCAGATTTGGGTCCATTGTAGGCTCTGTCACTGATGCATCCTGTAACTTGGCAAATGTTTTCACTTCCTAGTTTTCTTGGAAACAGCTGTGGTCTGACCACCCAATCTAATTCTGACTACTCAGATTCCATAGAGACTGGAACAGAGAGGGAGATGGGAGGAAAGGAGGGAGGGACGGAGAGAGATGGACTGGCTGACTGCTGTGTTGAAGGCAAATCACAAGCCTAAAATGTGTGAGGAAGGATGAAGTGGGGACCTGGGTTTGTCTTAGGTCACTATTGCTGTGATGAAACACCATGAATAAAAGCAGCTTGTGGGGGGAAGGGCTTATTTGTTTATTTGGCTTACATATTCCAAGCCATACTCCACTGAGGGAAGCCAAGGCAGGAACTCAAACAAAGGCAGAAGGGGATGCCGAGGCCTTGGAGGAGAGCTGCTTACTGGCCTGACCATCCTGGCTTGTTCAGCCTGCCTTCTTATAGAACCTAGGACCACAAGCCTAGGGCTGGGCCTCCATTAATTGCCAATTAAGAAAATACATCTCAGGCTTGCCTACAGCCTGATCTATGAAAGCGTTTTCTCAGTTGAGGTTCCCTCCTCTGAGATAACTCCAACGGTGTCAAGTTGACATAAAACTATCCAGCAAAGGGTTGTTCTGTCTCTCTCCCATCAGTAGGTCCTTTAAAAGACTGGAAACAGAATAAGGTCCTGGCTTTTCCTACTTCCTGTGCTCTGGAATCTTCCAGCCAGAGCTGAGCTTCAGTCCACGTGGCCCAGGGGAACCACCAACACTGTCCATTTCCATTCTAGTCAATTTCCCACACGCCATCTTAGTACCCAGCATGCATTGGGAGACACAGCAAAGAGGACAAGTCCCATGGAGCTCCATTCAGCAGTAGGTGATGGAGAGCCACCCGCTTCCTCCCGCAGCCAGAAATCACGCGAGACTTTCTAAGTGGGAGGGTCAGGGATCTTCGGGGGGGTCATTCTTGCTTGCTTTCTAAGACCAAGTCTTTCCAAGTCAGTTTACTCTCGGTCAGAGTCTACGGGATGAGGTTGGAGAAGGTGGCTTCTCAGAAACTGTGGGTAATGAAGAATCCAAGGGTGGGGGACAAAGCCCTTGCTGAAGACACCTTACTCACAAGTCAGTGTGTACACTGGTCTGTTGGTTCCAACCTGATTGGAAAGTAAAATCATAACACAGGGGAGTGGAACTGATTGAAACCTACCGGTTCTGTCTCCTTCATCTTGCCTGGAGACATCTGGAATATTTGCTCCACTTCCATGTTTTCATGTTTATGTTATTAGAAGTTGTGTTCTCTCTCTCTCTCTCTCTCTCTCTCTCTCTCTCTCTCTCTCTCTCTCTCTCTCTCCNCCCCCCCCCCCCCCCCCCCGTTGCTGTGTTAGCTCCTCAACTTAACCTAGACACTATAATTTTGGCTTTCTTTTTAAACTGGGAAAAATATTTATCTCAATATCCCTCGGTTTAGAATCAAAACAAATTACTGTGCCTGTTGCCCTGTGAAATTTGAAGATTGCAAATATCTCTCTTAACGTTATTACCTGGCTCCATTAAAAATGGATTGTGAATATTCCGTGTCACATTATTCATGAGGTGGGCTCCATGCCTTTTGTCTGCCGGGGTAACTGTAGAAAGGGTAACGAGAGACACCCAGCACACCTTTGTTTCTGTCGCTAAATTTTTAATAACGCCTCCAGCTAGCCAGTTGGTGAAGCTCAGCTCTTGCACAAAAGTGGAAAAGCACAGCTAAGTCTGAGAAGCTGAGTTCTTTCGGTAGCTAATTTGAGTTTGTGTGTGTCTACGCCAGACACGATTGAATTACCTATCAAGTGTGCTGGGCTATCAGGATTCAAGCGCAGTAAAGGTGAATTCCATCTGATTGATTTGAGACAAAAACGGAACAACCGAGTTCTTGAAGCACCGCCTTAATTAAAGGACCAGCAGAGGATCGCGCCTCCCCCCCTACCCCTACCCCCTCCCCAGGACTGTGACTGCAGCCGCCCTTGAAAGTTGGGTGTGTATAGTGATTTGACCCAAGTCATTTTGTTGTCTGCCTGTTTGTTTAGCCTGATCATTGAGCAGAAGCGAATTAGCAGAAGGGACACCCTTCACTCTATCGTCCTCTGCCTCTGAAGAGTTCTGTTTGGTTAAATTTGTACTTCATCCCATATTTATCTAAACAGCTCCTTTATCCATTAGGTCAAATCTGAAACATAAAAATTTCAGAGACACTTCACACAAAGACTTTTGTAACTTTAAAGTTCAGGGGTTTGTTTTTAAATTGTTTTCCAATCCTTTCCCCATAGGTTTATATATACAAACCATATATATATATGGTTAGGGTACTTATAATTTATATCTAATTGCTTCATTCATTTGCTTACCATGTGGACATATACTTAAAACTGAATTATATTTCACAATGAGAAGTTGGACCTTGTTTTTGCTTATTCTGAGAAGAATCAGCTCTGAGCCAGCAATCTCCCTGCCTTCTGAGGCTTGGATTCACAGGCGCGTACCACCACTCCTCACTTGAACAATTTTTGTGATTCTGTTTTATTAATATCTTAGCATTTAATTAGAAATTCTATCATTTTGAAGACTTACTAGGAAAAATGAAGTTTTGCAATTATAGTGTTACTTATTCTTTAAGCAAAAACATTTAAAGCACACTGGAAGCTACAAAGAAGAAATAATTTCAGTGGTACCCACAGTTCTGCTGTATCTGTATTTACTTCACGCTTTATTTTACTTACTTAATACTTTCATCAGATTTTTATTTATACATAAAATATATGTATGCAGGTTAGGGTCAGAGAAACACTTGTAGTGTCAGTTCATCTTTAACTCTGTAGATTCATCATCAGGCTTGTGACAAGCACTGTGACTGACTTTATTTTTTAAATGGTATGTATAGATGGATCTATATATGTATGTATACATGTAAGTATATGTACATATAGGCTACACATATATATATTATACACACACACACATATATATATTTATATACAATAGAGAGGACCAAATGCCAGCGGACTCTGCCCCTGCCTTCCCATCACTCTGCTTCCTTCTCAGAGGCATCCGCCATACCTAGATTGAGACAATAGCTATCGGGAATAACGTGATGCTTTTGATTTCTTTATGCTTCCATAGCCTTTATTTTCTTATTTGCATATTTTAACCCCATAGAAATGGTGGTTTTACACAAATCTTTCTAGATTTTTATTTTAGCTCGATGCTTTGTCTTTGAAATTTTGTGCTGCTGCTGTTAATTTGATTGTTATTTAGCCGCTGCATACAGAATTCCATCCTTTGGATGTTTGGTGTTTATCTCTGTTATGGAAGGATAGTTTGGATCAATACTGATTTTTCATATTTGCGATTTTGCAGCACCTACTTTTTCTTTTTCCTGGCCCGTGCTGGCATATACTCGGACAGGTTCATGGTGACCTTTCGGTACACACGGATCGTGTCCCTTCATCAGTCCGTCCTCTCATGATTGTAAGGTCTTCCCGCAGCATGGTTGGTGGTCAGGTGGCCTTTCACATCCCCGTGAGAGAGATTCTTTAGGTCATAGGAACAGGAATACTGGGTTTCTCAGGTGGTTAAACCGACTTCTCTCCCCAGTACAGCATGGGAGAATTCCTGCCCACGTCTTCTAAAATTTAAAAATGTTTGAAACCCAGTTGTAAAATGCCGTTGTAATCTGTATATCCTGGTTATCTCTGCGCGAGTTTGTTGGCTTAACCGGTCTCCCTTCCTGTGAAATGTTTGTTCATGTACTCTGCTTCTCTACCGAGTTGCCAGCTTTTTTTTTTTTTTTTTTTTTTTTTTTTTTTATCAGTTTGTTCCTTCTGTGTGTACCAAACTCTCACTTGTTAGAACGCAGGCTGTAAGCTGGAAAGAGTCTGCCAGTCAACAGTGCTGTGTCTGGACCCCAGCGTCTTTTGCCTTCTCTCTGGAAGAGAGGGTCAGTTTGTTTTTGTTTTGTGTTAGGATAGGTGTGTACTAGTGTGTTCCTGTGTTGGTTAGTGTCAGCTCGACACAAGCTGGGGTCCTCTGGGATGAGGGAACCTCAACTGAGGAAACGCCTGTACCAGACTGGCCTGTAGGAGTCTGGGGGCAGATGTTTGACGTGGAGGACCCAGCCCACTGTGGGCGGTGTCACTCTGGGCAGGTGGCTCTGGACTGTTTAAGGAAACAGCAGGCTGCCCAAATCACAGGAGGAAGCCAGTGAACAGATTTCTTTCAAGGTCTCTCTCTGCCTGGAGCTCCCAACGTGCTTGAGGAGGTCTTGGGTTTTCTTATGATGGCTGTGATCCTGACGTGTGAGCCAAAGGAACCCTTGCTTTACTAAGTTGCTTTCGGTCATGATGTTTATACAGCAATAGAAAGAAAATAGGACCACTCCTCTATGGTGGTTCTTATTGCTGCTGCTTTTTGTAACTTAATTAAGAATTTCTGGGGCTGGAGAGATGGCTGAGTGCTGCAGAGAACCTGGGTTCAGTTTCCTTTCCTCCAGGTTGTGGTATCTTTGTGATATATGAGCTTCTATTTCCTTCCTTCCTTTTTTTTTCCTCCCTCCCTCCCTCCCTTCCTTCCTGGATCACACCTTACCTAAGCCAAATACCCAACCAACTTTCTGTTTCTGGGTGGGTCTATCTCTGGGTTTGCCAATCTGTGCCCTGGTTACTGTCTTCCTCTGTGCTTAAGCCACAGTACCATAAACAAGATGATAACTGTAACTAGAAGAAGATGCCTCCCTCCAACCACTTTATTCTCTTCAGGAATATCTCGGCTACTCATGGCCACTTGTTCCTGTGCATGGAAACCTTGGCTGAAATTTTGGTGTCTGTCACTGTTATGACTCTGAGACAAGCAACTTCCATCTGTGGAGGTTCAGTATATCCCTTGGTTTTGTTGACAGTTTACATCCCCGCATGGAAGTGTGTGGGTTATAACCGAGAATCCTATTATAATGGTTTGCAATGCTGCCATTTATGATTTGCAACATTGCTTTAATTGCTTGTGGCATCACAGTACATAGGAGGAGCTGGCATATGTAGGTGGGGGAGGGTAGGGGATGTGGGCTACATCTATGTGACTTTACTCCTACTGGGTACAGACTTTCCAGTTTGGAGGTCTTGGGGGAGGAGCACCTCACCTGTGCTCTGTAAGGAAGTCTGGTAAACTCACTGATTTCCCAGAGTGAACGTTGGCAGAATTGTGCCTAGTTTGTTAGCTTGTTGTTGGGACCTTGGGAAGAAGAGTAAATGTTGTTTATGGCTTCCCTTGGGAAGGAATTTAACAGCATATACAGTAATTGTTTACTTTGAGAATAGAAATCATTGATACTAAATGTGACATAGCAATCAATCATCAGGTTTTTAAAAATTCTTTAAAATTTTTCTATCATATTCTGTGTTTATTTATTGTTCACGGTTCTCGTGGTACTTTTTATTATGCCTTATTTACTGTGTGTGGCCAAGTATACCATGTCACACAATGGGGGACAGGACAACTGTTTTCCACCATGTGGAACCTGGGATTGAAGTCATCAGACTTGGAGGCAAGTGCCTTTACTGGCTGAGCTGTCTTGCTAGCACTCATAATCCTTTTTAAAAATTGTATTTTTCTGCATCAGAAGCTGTGGTCATTAAGCCCAGGACTTGGGAGGCAGAGGAAGGTTAGATCTCTATGAATTTGAGGCCAGCTTGGTCTAGTGAGTTCTAGGCTATCCAGGATTACATAAGTAAACCTTGTCTCAAAGGAAGAAAATGTATTTTCAAACTATCTGCTACAAATACATGGGAATATATAGTACATATTTATATACTTACATATATTTATAAACATATATGTAGATATGCTGCCCTCACCTCACAACTTTTTAAAACTTTTTAAGTTTGCTATATATAATTTTAAATCTTCTGTATAATGCTAAGATGTGAAAACTATTATAGCTTCTGTTCCCCTCTGTTTAAGCTATTCTTCCTGTCTTCGTGGTAGCAATGGCCAGTACTGTGTTGAGTGGGAATAGGGAATGCTTTTAATCTTTTGCATTTAGTGTGATGGTTTTGGCAAATAGCTTTTTAAGAAATCAAGCGAAGGGGTAGTAAGATGGCTCAGTTGGTGAATTGCTCGCTATGCAAGCACAAGGACTTGAATTCAGATCCCCAGAATCTATGGAAAAAGCCAGGCAAGAACCTGTAACGACAATACTGGGAGTCGGAGACAGGAAGATTTCCTGAGGATTTCTGGCCAGCTTGTCTTGTCAAATTGGTAAGTGCCAGGCTCATTGACAAACCCTGTTTGAAATTCTTAATAAACAACAACAACAACAACATAGAGAGTAATAGAAGAAGACACATGTCGTTGCCTCTGGCTCCCATACTCAGGCATGCATGTGTGTACATACATACATATATAACACATGCACACACACACAAAATAAATAAATTGCAATGACTAATCTTGATTGTCGACTTGACACAACTGGCCAGAGAGAATCTTCACTGAGAAATTGCCTCCATTGGATTAACCTATGGCCACTTCTTGGGAGCAATGTCTTAGCTGGTAATGACGTAGAAGGTCCTAGCCCCCTTAGACATACTATTGTTAGGCAGGTAGGCCTGGTTGTACATGAAAGGTAACTGGACACGAACCAGGTAGCCTGCCAATGAGCAACATTCCTTCATGGTCTTCTTGTTGGCAGAGGCTGCTTGCTCGTTCCCAGATGCCCAGACCTAAAATAATCACACCAAAACTGTAATATTACCGTACTGCTTGGCCTGTTAGCTCATCTTTCTATTGGATAGCTCTTATATCTTAAATTAACCCATTTCTATTAATCTGTATTGCCACGTGGTTGTAGCCTACTTGATGTGGGAGTGTCATATATCAATCTGTTGATTTCATTGGTTAAGCAATAAAGAAACTGCTTGGCCCTGATAGGTTAAAACATAGGTGGGAGGAGTAAACAGAACAGAATGCTGGGAGGAAGAGGAAGTGAGCTCAGAGACGCCTCAGACAGAGACGCCATGCTCCTCTCTCCCGGGCAGAGGTGATAGCTCTGCTCTCTGAAGCAGACGCATGAAGCTCAGACCCAGGATAGACGTAGGCTAGAATCTTCCCCGGTAAGACTGATGCCACACAGATTATTAGAGATGGGTTGATCGGGATATGAGAATTAGCCTGTAAGGGCTAGAGTTCATGGGCCAAGCAGTGTTTAAATGAATATAATTTGTGTGTCGTTATTTTGGGGCATAAGCTAGCCAGGTGGCCGGGGTGCTGGGGACGCATATGGTTACTAGAGATGGGTTAATTCAAGTTGAGAGCTGGCTGTAGACAAACTAAGCCATCAGCCAAGTATTTATAATTAATATTAGGTCTCTGTACATTTATTGGGGAGCTGGCTGTCCCGATAAAAACTCCATCCAGTCTTAGATTGGCAGCACCCCACTGCTGAGCTACAACTAGGCCCTGGGAGTGTAGGTTTCCTTTATTTGATTATTTTCTTAAGAGATAGGACTTAAGTGTAGCTCAGTTTGGCCTTGAACTCTCAATGCATTTGCTTTAGTCTCCTAAGTGGTGAGAGTTCAATTGCCAGACACATAATTTCTTCTAATAGTTAATGAGTATTTTATCTTATTGTATGGTTTTTATTGTTTTTAATTTTCTTGAAAAGTTTTATGGTTCTTTTCCTTTCATTTATTTGTGTGACAGATATTTACAGATTAAAAAGTTATTAAATTATTCTTACTTCATTATGTTCATCCAAGTGCTGCCTGGGATTTAGGGATGTGCTAAAATGCCCACTGAGATGTTAGGGGTTTGTTTTGTTTTTTGTTTTTAACTCTGGCAGATAGATTGTCTATATATGTGTTTGCTGTTCTCTAATTTTCAATAAACATTTACCAGTAAAATTTACATACATGAGAGAGAGAGAGAGAGAGAGAGAGAGAGAGAGAGAGAGAGAAAGGTTGATACTCTGAATTATTCTGCCTAATCCCAAACTAGACAATGTTTTTTAGACAGTTTTTGATATTTTTGGAATGATCCTAATTTGCAAGACTTTTTAGTGCCTGGTTTTGTTGTAACTGTGGAGAAGAAGTAAAAACAGGAAGCCAGATTTACTTCTTAAAGCTTTACAAACTTCATTGAGAAATTTCTTATTTGGTTAAATTAAGCATCCTAGTTTCAATTCTGTTTTTTGTTGTTTTTTTTTTTTTTTTTTTACTTGAACCAGACATTTCCTAGGTGGCCCTTTCTGAGAAGTAGATCCCACTGGCATGTCTCTCTAAGATCTGCAGAGACAAATCTTCATTTGTCTTTGGGGTCAGCCAGTTCTGAGTGGAGCGCTCCTGACTTCTGGGGAGAGCCTTTCTTTAACAGTTAGTGGATGTGTGTATATTTCACCTCTTGAATTCACCTCCCTGAGATTTCACAGAAACTTGACTTCCTCTTTCCCTGCACTGAAACCACTATTCATAGGATGATAATAATCTCAACCTGGCTGAGGGAGAACCACCACAGCATGGTGGTTTTGTACAGCATATCTATGACTTACTTTTGCCTGCTCTTTGGTTATGCCGTACAGTATATAAAATAATACGTACAATTAAAATGAAAGTAGAACTAGATGATCTTCAAAACTTCTACCTATAAGTCCTCCTGTTTTTCTGAACTACCCTTTTTTGCCGTCTAAACATGACAGCTGTCAAGGCATCCTTCAGATGTATCTAGTCGATGCTTTCCTTCCAGCATCTGTGGGAAAAGAGCCTTACATTATTCTGTTTGTTCTTCTGTCTCCCACCTGTGGTTCAAAGAGGAATGAGCAGCTGCAGTCGGTAGACCCTTATCATTTCTGTGTATGCATCACACATTTCTTATTGAATTTTTTGAAAGGATAAGCTGTTAGCAAAATCATACGCCGCTAAACATTTTCTTAATATTTCTTTGATGATTCGTAGTTCAGTCCATGGTGTGATTTCTCCAGAGGAGCCCTGAGCAAGCATCCGTTCACCCCAGATATGACACCAACAACGGACCAAAGGCGGGATCCCACTAATTCTAGCCTAGTGAGCCCGAGCTTGTCTTGGCTGCTTACAGGTGCGTGGGTGACTTGGGCAGCTGCATCCCTGAAAAGCCCCGTACGGGAGACAACTGCCCTTTAAAGATGGATCCCTGGAATTTCCTGCACAATTTGCGGGCAGCTCCACGGAAGAGTCCTTTCTCCCCCCCCCTCGGATTGTTTGTTATTTATATGATCACTGGGAGGAGGCTGTGGGTCTTGCTGCTTTATCGCGAGTTCATAGACTGATCTTATTAGTCTTTCCCTTCCCTGCGCTGGGGGATGTTTCAGTAGGAGGAATTAGCTACAGTCCATTTCAAGTCTCTGTTCATCGTCAGGGAAGTCAGGTACTGGTCAGGGCAAGTTCTGGCTGGCAGACCCATGGGCACTTGTTTTCGTATTGGGTACACAGAAGGTTAGTCAGCAGTGACCACGAGATACTTAGGAGCCCCAAAACTAGGCCCAAACAGTTACCTGGCCCAGGAAACACACACTTTCTATATGTTCACCAATAATTCCCATGTGTGTGTGTTTAGAGGGATCTGTTCTGCCAGTTTCAGGTCTGGGAAGTAAATCTGAAATTTTCTAGGAAATTTTCCATTAGTTTGGTGAAATGTAACTGAGTTAAACAAAAAGCACTGAATTGTGCTGGATAGGCCTGTCATCCTGGCCACCAAGGGTCTAAGGTTAGAGGGTCCTTATTTCAGGGCATGCCAGGGCTAAAGAGTGAGCTCAGGGCTGGTGTAGGTAATTTAGGCAAGATCCCGATTCAATAAAAATTAAAGATGTCTGAGGATGTAACTCAGCGTCAGAGTTCTTGCCTAGCACCCAGAGGGCCTTGGTTCAGTTCCTACTACCAAAAATATAAAGAGCAAGACAGCACTGAATTGGAAGCAAGAAGGATTTCCCATAGTCACCTTTTAAACAATTGTGTATCGAATTGGCTTGCACGATTGTGAAGGATAGGCCAACACCCGTGGTGAGGGAGTTGGAGGCCCAGGGCACCCAGTTGTGCTAGTCCGGCCTGAGGCTGATGTCTCAGCTCAGTACATTGGTGGGACCAAGACTCCTCTATTTCTCTCTGTTCTGATCCTTAGTCGACTGGGTGAGACCTACCCCCATTAGAGAGGACATTTCCTCAGTGTAATGATTTGAGTGTTACTCTCATCCAGAGGGGCCCTCGCAGACACACCCAGAATAATGTTTGACCAGCTCTGAAGTTGGCACGCAGAGTTCATCATCATGGTCTTCAAACTGCCGACGAGCCTGTCGGAGCAAACGGCTCTCCAGTTGCTGTGGGACATGCCTCCAAATCTCAGAGGCTTACACAATAAAAGTTTATTTCTCAAACATCATGGTGTCTTTGGGTTGTGTGCACACAGCTGCCTTCACATGCCATTGAGAAATCGTGACCTCTTCCTTCTTGTGGGGCTCCTAGGGAATTCTGGGAGTCCTTCGCTGGATTTCCTGCATTTGGCTAGCTGATACATGAGGCTGGGGAGCATGTGGAGAGTAACGTGGGGCCTTGTCAAGACTGGGAGATGCCTGGCTCACATATGCTCACATTCCCTGATTGGGCTGCAGACTAACATTCTGACCCTACTGAAAAGGAGGTGAGAAAGTGTACCCGTCCCTGTGCCAACAAAGAGAAAATCGGACTGGTGAACATGTAACTAGACTTTTCTAGCGTCCTAACCAGCTTCTAAGTGCAGGCTCATCCCTTCTGGTAAGTTTCCTTTTTTTGTAGACTAGGGAAGATGGACCAGTTGCTCTCGAGGGGACTTTCCAGCTCTGACCGTCTAGTTCTGTGATTCTATCAAAACCCTGACTGAGCCCTGGAAACACCCAGCACAGAGATTGACTTTTCCCAGCCTCAGAGGAAGGAACATTGAGCAGAGGCTGTCTTAACCCCAAGGATTCTTCTCAGGCCACACCTGCAGGTTCTGGGCTGATTCTGCCCTCCTGAAGGTCCCAGGCTTACGCTGACAGCTTGACCCTGGGTGTAGCCTTACCTGAGGTCACAGGGTCCTCGCCTTTCTGGTCATGTATGAGTGGACAATAACATAGCCAGGACACTTCCTCTACTTCCCTTTTCTCCTTTTCATGTTGTGAAAGGTGATGAACCTTTGGGGTCCTTCCTATCCTGACCCTAGACAGAGCAGGAGAAAGCATCGTGGTAGACTGACTTGCTCCAGAGTGACTGTGATCACTTATAACTCAAGACCATGGGTGCCTTATTTATTGCTACATCTCCAGGGTCTTTATCACTGCAGAGCAGAAAGTCAATACTTTGCATGACTAAATATTACTGGGGCTGGGGTGTAGCTTAGTGGTACAACTTATGCTTACTGTGTGTCAGATCCTGGATTCAATCCCCAACACCTCCAAAAATTACCTTAAAAATTTAAAGTTCAGGGTAACTGGCTTTCTGGGGTGGTTAGAAATATATACATACATTTACCTATGTATTACTTTTTATATGTGTCTGGTGTGCTGTGGAATAATCCTTCTGTACACTGTGAATATACATTACTCTCACCGGTTAATAAAAAACTGACTGGGTGGTAGCTTGGCAGGAAGTTAGGCGAAAAGGTCAAACTGAGAATGCTGGGAAGACGGAGGGCCGAGTTAGAGAGACACTAGCCAGTCATAGAGGGAGCTGGACATGCTGGAGGACAGGTAAAGCCACGAGCCATGTGTCAGAGGGTCGATTAATAAAAATGTGTTAATTTAAGTTGTAACAGTCAGTTGGTAATAAGCCTAAGCTATTGGCTGTTCATTAATGATTTATATTAAGTCTCTGAGTGAATATTTGGGAGTGGGTATTTGGTACAGGAAAACCCAACCTGCAGTGGTGTGTACTACACATATGCACAAAGGTGTGTGCATGTCCTTGTACAAAGGCAGAGACGGTGCTGGGAATCTTCTTTGATCACTCGCCACCTTTTTTTTTTTTTGGCTTTTTGAGACAGGGTTTTTCTGTAGCTTTTGGTGTCTGTCCTGGAACTAGCTCTTGTAGACCAGGCTGGCCTCGAACTCACAGAGATCTTCCTGCCTCTGCCTCCCGAGTGCTGGGATTAAAGGTGTGCTCCCAGCTTTTTTTTTTTTTTTGGTTCCCACCTCCTTTTTTGAGACGAGGTCTCTCAGCAAACCCGGAGCCCATCATTGCTAGACTGGGCTGGCTCCTGAGCTCCCAGGAACCCGTCTCCGTCCCTACACTGGTAGGTGTTACACATGACCACTGCACGCTTGCTTTCCAAGGGTGCTGGTGTTCCGATCACAACAAACACGTTAGAGGTGTCTCCCCACCCCACTGGTGTTTTTAATATAATCTAAGGCTACCCTGTGGACAGTAGGAATAAGGATGAACTAAAGGCCAGGAACAAGCTCACTTCATGGTCTAGCCTCAGCTTAGGGTCTCAGAAAGGTTCTCACCTCAGAATACCTCTGTGGTGAGTGACCTGTGTGTGCACCACTGGCCACGGCAGAAATGGGCCAGACTGTCCTCACACAGACAAGTTTCAGAGCCAAGCGAGCAGAGTATGGCTGTCTTGTTCTGGTGTCGCCTCATGCAGGAATTAACTCTGCTTGTTGCCGCCCTTCGGGTCTCACGCATCCCAGTCGGTCCTCTTGCCTTCACCCCAAGTGCTGGGGTTGCACTGATATGTTACCATGCCCACCATTAACCTCATGTTGTCAACATAAGATCTGAACATCCTGACGCTCATTGTCCCTGAAACAAATGCTAGACCTATCCTGCTGCTGTTTTCAGTTTCACTATGACTCTTGTCTCTTTGAAACATCTGGTTTCCTTTACCCACCATCCCACTTTAAAAATTAAACACAATTCAGAAGCTGAATCTGCAGCAAAAAAAAAAAAAAAAAAAAGAAAGAAAGAAAGAAAGAAAGAAAAAGATTACCACATCACACACGTCAAGACTCTGATTGATGCGAGCCAAGTCTGGGCTCCCACTGTAACCCAGCACATGGGAGGCTGAGCAGGGTAGCTGTGAGTTTTAGGAGGCCTTGGGCTACAGAGTAAGATCATTTTAAAACAAAAAGAAAAGAAGAGGAAAGAAAGGCAGGAAGATAGGGAGAGAGGGGGAGTTCTGATATAGAGTAGGCATTCAATGAATGGCCCACTATTATTAATTTTGTTTTGATAGCTTTTTAAAACTTGAGACAGGTTTTCATGTGTCTCAGGCTGGCATCAAATTCCTATGTAACAGAGAATGACCATGGGCTCGTCAGCCTCTGGACTCTCTGCCTCCTGAGACCTGAGATTACAAGTATGTGTCAATGTTCAGTTTAAATCTCCTAATATCAGTAACTATCCACTTATTAAACTTACATCAGCTGGTGACACAGCAGACGTTGACCCCTGGGGGTTTGTCTCTCACTCAAATTATTGGACCCATTCTTTAAGGTGAGCACATGTTATTAGTCGATATTATTTTTCAATTAGATTGTGATACATTTTAAAGCTGATCTGTTGGGGAAAATTATTTTCAGGTGTGTGACTTTGTTTACATTGCATTTGATTAACTGAAGCTTTAGTCTTTACCTGTCTAAAACACCTGATGGTCTAATAAAGAGATGAACAGCCAATGGCGAGGCAGGAGTGAGGATAGGTGGGGCTGGCAGACAGAGCATAAATAGGAGAAATCTGGGAGGAGGGAGAAGGGAGAGGAGCAAGAGAACCAGGAGAGGAGGACATCAGGGGCAGCCATGCAGCCACCCAGTCGTGGAGTAAGAAGGAAAGAGAAAAGCCCAGAGGCAAAGGTAGTCAGGATAGTTTAAGAAAAACTGGCAAGAAACAAGCCGAGCTTAGGTCGGACATTCATAACTAATAAGCCTCCGTGTGTGGTTTATTTGGGAGCTGGAAGTTGGGCCCCCACCCCAAAAGCCCAAAGAATAAAGCATCACAACACTGATCAACTTAGCAGTAAATCACACACATTCCAATAAGTGTGCCCTAGTGTATTTATTCTTCCTGTCACTCAGTTCACACGGATATTTTATAGACCAGCTGCTCATTGCTGAAGCCCAGAACCATCCTGTTTTATCACCCAAGGTAATCTCACCTGTGTGGCGGAGGCCAGACAAGGAGTAGGATGCTCTGTGTCCTTGGAGAAGGTCAACTGCCTGGGGCCCCTGGTCCAGCAATGGATAGCTGTCAAAAGAAGCTCTCTTTCTTTTTTCACCGAGACCTTATTTCTTCTCTGCGCTGGTTTGTATGACATGCATGTATGTATGCATGTGTTTGCAGGTGTGTGGTTGGCATGCACCTTGTGTGCATACATGCGAAGGCTAGAGGTTGATTTCGTGTGTCTTGCTCAATCACGCCCACCATATGTATTGAAGCAGAGTGTTTGGCTCGAACCCAAAGCCCCCCGATTCAGCATGTCTCGAGAGTCAGCTTGTCCCTGGGAATCCATCCTTTCCTCCTGAGATCTAGGATGACCTGCCTAGACTCCGTGTGGCTCTTCACGCCTACTGACACATCTCCTCAGCCTCGACTCTCTGGATCTTAAATCAGAAAAGCAAATATGTTTCCTACTGACTCCGGGGAGTGTGATTCTGCACCTCACGGAGAGCAGAATGTGCTCTTGATAGTGACTTCTATGTGTGTGTGTGTTACTGTGTTACTTTCTTCCTTAATATCGGTTTCTAGATTTACTTAGGATTTTCTTTTTTGAGACACGGTCTCGTGCAGTTCAGTCTGGCCTTGAATTTGCCAGTGTAGCCGAGTGACTTTGAATTACTGCTCTCCCTGTCTCCACCATCTCCCGAGTCCTGGGATTACAGGTGTGTGTCACCATGCCTGGCAGATAATGCTGTTCCACACCACTTGCCATGCCTGAAGGAATATGTGTCACGAAATCATAGTCTACAAGCACGCTTTTAACACTGAGCAACCCTGCCAGTTGCAGCTTAAAAACTGAACTTTTATTGGGGCTGAAGAGCTGGCTCAACAGTTAAGAGAGCTGCTTGCTCTCTCCCAGAGCATCTGAGTCCTGTGCCCAGCACCTGGTAGTCGGCTCACTGTTGCCTGCGACTCCAGCTTCAGGGGGTCCGCCGGCACCCACGCACACAAACCCACACACAGACACATCATTAAAAGTAAAATCTGAAAACAAGACAACTAGAATTTTATCCGTGACCCTGGTTTCTGCCTATGATGCCTGGCCTGAGTCTCATGACTCTTTTTCTTTTTTTTTAATATTATTACTTATTTTGCTAAGTCTGGAAAGACCTGACATATTTTGTAACAACAACAAAATACTCAGTTTTGTTTCTCACCCCAAACTTGGAAATAAAAAGCACCATTTCCACGGAAGGCACCCTCCTTCCCAAGCTCTTGCTTTTGTGCAACCGAAATATCAGTCCATTGTTACTTCTCTCTTTAGAGATTATTGTGGTTTCTGTTTTCGTTGTGTCTCCTTTTGGGTTTTTCTGTTTTGATTGCCTTAAAAATGCTTCTTTTATTATCTCCCCCCCCCACATAGTCACTTTCTTAAGTACCCTCGTTAGCACGTCTTCAGAGGAGAATGGTTTGAAGGCTGATGCCTGTTGGCCTCCGAGTATTCTGACAATTCTGTTTTACTCCATGTACAGACAGCAATGATTTAGGCTGTATGAGAAAGAGGACACACACCTCTCAAACTCCTGTTGTGCATTCCATGAGGTGCTAGTGCTTTTCCCAATCCAGTATTCCTGTTCAGTAACTTGCTCTTCTGTTTGCACTGTAGATGGGACCCTTCCCCTTGTCGGACTGTCTTATTCTAGATGCGCCCCCTTCTCTACCCTGCCTCCCCACCCTGAGTCACTCACGGTAATGGTAATCATGGGACTCAGGGAGACAGATAACTGTAGTCACCTGATGTGTTATTTGTATTATTCGCTATTTTCAGAATGCATGCACATGTATATGTTAGTGTGTGTGCAGGTGCATGTGTGTGCATGTGGAAGCCAGAGGACAATGTCCGGTGTCATCTTCGGAGATGCTGCCCACCTTCTTCAAGGTGGGGTCTCTCGCTGACCTAGGGATGCCATGCCTTTGCCTCTGAGGGAGACTACAGAACTCCATCACGATGCCTCACGTTCTCACTTAGGTTCTGAAGGTTGTACTCGGTCCTCATGCCTGCGGGCCCCTCATCCACGGAGTCACCTCTCCAGCCACATTTGCGTTGTTCCTATCAGGTGATAGACACTTGGTCCTCTGTGCCCTGTTATGAAGACCAGCAAAGCTCACCAACCTTAATTCAAGCATGACCCCAACCCCCAGGCTGGCCCTGTTCCCAAGCATTTTCATTTTCCAAATCTGCTCACACACTCTGACTGGGATATTTGCCCCTCTCCTACCCCTCCAAATAAAAAACAAAAAAACCCAACAACTAAAAGACTCTGGGAACAAGATTCCCAGCACACAAACTCAATAACAATGTCATGACATAAAAATATCTTAAAGGGAGATAGAACATTATACCAATAACTACAGGTTATCAGAAAGTTGTAAGCTATACCCAGCAGGAAATTACTTGTTTTTAATTCATTCTCTCTCTCTCTCTTTCTCTCTCTCTCTCCCTCTCTCTCTGTATGTGTGTGGATGTGTATACCCACATATTCTCTCTCCCTTTCTGTGTGGGTGTGCGTATTGTGTGGGTGTATACCAATATTCTCTCTCTCTCTCTCTCTCTCTCTCTCTCTCTCTCTCTCTTTCTCTCTGTCTCTGTGTGTGTGTGGGTGTGTGTATGGGTGTGGGTGTATACCCACATATTCTCTCTCCCTCTGTGTGTGTGTGTACCCATATATTTTATCCCTCTTTCTGTGGGTGTGGGCGGTGGGCGTATACGCAGGTACCATGGCACAGATGCGGAGGTCAGAGGACAATCTGTAGAAATCAGTTTCTTCCTTGCACTGTGTGGGTCCTGAAGATCAGCCACAGGCCCTCAGGCGTGGCAGCAAGTACCTTACCCACTGAACCATCTTGCGTGGCATAGATGTTGTTTTTTAGATAAATAAATCCGGAGCTTCACTGTGTAGCTTAGGCTGACCTGATAGCCACAGCAATCCTCTTGCCTCAGCCTCCTGAATGCTGAGGCTATAGGCATGAATCAACATCCAGCACCAAGAAATAACTTTTAAACTAATGGCCAGGCTCCAGGCTGGGGAGTGGGTATCAGTGAGAAAGTCCTGTATCATACATGCCGCTCCGTGCTGAGTTCCTGCTTCATCAGTCAAAGGATGCAAATCTCCAACGACGATGAGCCTCCCGTGCCCTCTCTTCCCTCCTCTGCGGGGCTCGGTTCCCTTGCAGCCTGGTGATTGGTCCTGCCAACGAGAAAGCAGAAAGCGTGTGTGCACCTGTTAGTGGTGGGAGGGCAGTTTGGAGACTCAACTTCCACTAAGTCGGTAAATGCCCTCCCCCGCAACGTCCTCTCCTACAACGGTTTTCTCGATTCCAATCCCTATCACCGCCTTCTTTCCAAACTCGCCGGCCACATTGTTCAGGAACCGCAAGCCCCTAGAAACCACAGGGAACTGTTGGACTCGACCTGCAGAAAACTGGATGGAGGTCGGACCAACTCCAGGGTGAAGAAAGCCATCTCGTGTTGTGTAAATTGTACCCGGTACTGTCTCAGGAAGTACCATAGCTTCCTGATTGCGAATGTAGATAATAAAAGTGCAAGGCTGTAGCAGCTCAGGATGAAAGCCGCCAACCCGCCAAAATGTAGAAAATGACATCTTTAGGCCCCAGGTGCAAGAAGATCTCAGAGAAGGAATTGGCTTTGTGTCTCTCGCAGAGACCTCGGGGAGCTTTGGGAACGCCTTGACTGCTAATGTCATACAATTGTTGGGTTTTCAGGGAGTCGGGTCTACCGTTTGCCACTTCTCCCCTCCCCACCCCGTTTTCCGAGAGAAATTATGAAAAAGAACTTTTAAAAAATGGATTTATTTAGAGTTGTAAAACTGGAGAGAAAGAACCTTGTTTCTCTCCTCAGCGTCTGTGATTAGGATTTATCAAAAACCCTGAGACGCAGCCCAAAAGATTGCAGATTTAGCTTTGACAGCTCAGCCTGCTGGTCCTGATCTTGGGTCAGAGTGAATCAGCCCAGGGTTGCTTAGGGCTGCTGCCTCCTTCATACACACAACATACGTGTTACACACATCTTGCACACACATGGGTACTGAACATTTGAAATATGACAAGCATGACTGAGGAACTGCTTTAAAAAATTAAAAATTTATCACTTAAAAAAATTTAAAGTTATTTTTGAGTAAAGGTCTTGCTTATGCATCCCTAGCTGGCCAGATGTATGATAAAACTTTCCCTGGGGAGATGCAACCGATGTGTCTGCTCACCCCAGCTAAGGAACCCAGCTTCATGCAGGTGAAACGAAGGAGCCCATCAACGTCCAGCTTGGTGAATCAGTGAGTTTTACTGGGGTTACTTGCAGGAATATGGATGAAGGGTTACTCACAGGAGCAGAAATGACTCAAAGGCAGCTGTATCACTGAAGCCCACCCCTCCATGGGTGCCAGCTCACAAAGCTGGGAGCCTGGAGCTCACTGCACCGCCTGCAGCAGATCACCAGGTTGGAGAGCCTCCTTTCTAGGTGCCTCAGTTGGTCTAAACCTCCTCCAGAAGCAGCTGGGCTGGCTTCTGCTTCTTCCAGCCAGCTGCTCTGTTCTCAGAGTCCTCTTTGTGGTTGACTGGTCTGAGAGGGATTCTAGCTTTGGTCGATTTCAGGGACGTCCTATTTGAGTTGTTTACTTTCCTTAAGGAGCTTCCCTGCAAGATGGAAAGTTGCAGTCTTGGAGGAAACTATTACACACACACAAACACACACCAGGTTACCTACTATGTAGTCTGGCGGGCTTTGTTAATATTTTAAAAATTGCATTTTATGTATGTGTGTCTGTGTGTGTTTGCACATGCACATGCAGGCTCGTGCATGTGCACAGGCAGAGGTTAGAGGGAAATTTATGAGAGCCGGTTCTTTCTTTCTCATGTGGAGAATCCATGAGGATTGAACTCAGCCCGTCAGGTTTGATTGCAATCAACTTTACCCACTGAGTCATCTTCCTGGATCCCACAAAAAAATTCCATTTTAAACATATGAGTAGGTTAAAAGTAAAAGGATGAGAGAAGACTAGCTCATCGCAAAAATGGCTTGTTGTGCAAATGTGAGGAACCTTGTTTGAATCCCCACACCCACACAGACCTGGGTGTGTGCTGTTATCCCCAGTTCTCTTACAGCAAGACAGCAGGCAGAGACCAGAGCATCCTTAGGGACTCGCAGGCCAGCCCACTGACACACACAGCCGCTGGTCGTGGAGAGAACACTTGTCAGATCTGCAGAGGTGGCTCAGCTGTTAAGAACACTTACTCTGGCAGAGACCTGAGTACAGTTCCCAGCACCTATATCTCACAACCTTCTGTAACTCCAGTTTCTGATCTGATGCCTTCTTCTGGCCTCTGTGGGCACATGCATGCATGTGGTGCACACACAAACATGCAAGCAAGCACCCATACTAATAAAATAGTAATTAAATAAAATTTGTAAAAATAAAAATTAAAAAAACGAATCACACACATCTATGTATATACCACACCCCCACACATATGGGGGAGAGAGAGAGAGAGAGAGAGAGAGAGAGAGAGAGAGAGAGAGAGCAAGAGACAGAGAGAACTTTTCACAGACTGGTGAGCACAGATTCTCCAGGTTGCTCTCACCTCCATACATGCTCTAGCATGCACCCCCCATACACACAAGAATAATTCAGTGCTCACACCACCTACAACCAAGTTGGAGTGTATCAATATGCTGGGGGATAATGCTCTTGTACTATGTAAAGATTTGTCACTCCAGCCAGGCAGTGGTGGTGCACGCCTTTAATCCCAACCTTGGGGGAGGGGACAGCGGCAGGTGGATCTCTGTGAGTTTGAGGCCAGCCTGGTCTACAAAGCGAGTTCCAGGACAGGCTCTGAAGCTGATTGGCCAGTAGCCAGTCAGAAAGTATAGGCAGGGTAACCAGACTAAGAATTCTGGGAAGAGGAAAGGCTCAGTCTGCAGTTGCCAGCCAGATGCAGAGGAAGCAGGATGAGAATGCTGCACTGAGAAGAGGTGCTAAGCCACGTGGCTAAACATAGATTAGAATTATGGGTTAATTTAAGTTGCAAGAGCTAGTTAATAATAATAAGCCTGAGCTAATAGGCCAACAGTTTATAGTTAATATAAGCCTCTGTGTGTTTCTTTAGGACTGAATGACTGCGGGACCAGGTGGGACAGAAACCTCTGTTTTAATCAATATCTGACAAGATAGATTGCAAAGCTGAGTTTTGCCAGGGATAAAGAGGGTCATTTATGATGATAACAGGGGATGGCGCTAGAGAGCGGGTCCAGTGGTTAAGAGCATGTATTTTTCTTTCAGAAGGACCTGAGTCCAATTCCTAGCACTCAGGTTAAGAAGCTCACAACAGCCTGTAACTTCAGTTCCAGGTGAGCCACTGCCTCTGGCCTTTACACGTACCCCACACATGTCACATGTATGCACACACATGTGTGCACAGACACACACACACCACAATTAAAGATTAAAAAATAAATCTATAAAAAAGAGACAGAGGACAATTCCTCAAGAAAAAAATCTCATAATCCACAGTATGTTTTAATCAATTTATTGAAGTATGGTTGTCATGAAAAAGCTATATATACTTAATGTACCCAATGAGTTTAGAGGTGTGTTTACCTTTGAAAACATCACAACAATCTGACACTTCCGTTCTCATCACCTTCAAGTCCCTCCCTCCTTTCTCCCCTTCCTTCTCCTTTAGCTTTTTAATGCAGTATGGCACTGGTAACGGGGGCGTGATGGAATAGGCTATATCTCTAGGCCATCCTCATGCGGCATAAACAAAACTCTGCACCCGTGACCAAGGCTTCCCCCACTTCTCCATCCTCTCTGCTTTCGGAACTCAGCTTTCAGACTTCATGTTGCTATAGTCTGGCTCACATATTGAAGGCTTGCTCCCCAGTCGGCATGGTAGGAATGGGAGAGGTGGGGCTTAGTGGAAGGAAGTGAGGTCATCATGACTGTGCCCTTGAAGGAAATTTTTGGAACCCTGACCTCTGTCTGTCTCTCTGCTTTCTGGCATCCGTGAACCAAGAAGGTCTCCTCTTCCCTACATCCCCACCATAAGCCCAAAGCAACACTGACAAATGACTTTGTATGAAAACGTTTGAAACTTTGAACCAAAATAAGTCCCTTTGCTGTTTCTGGCTTTGTTCTGAATTGTCCTCTCTTTATAGCCTAATCTGGTCTTGCCTCAAACTCAGGACCCTCCTGCTGTCTTAGCCTCTGAGTCTCTCAGGAGCTGGGATTACAGGCATGCAGCACTATGCCTGCCTGAGTTTTCCTCTTTTAAGATGATTATTGTCACAGTGATGGAAATCACATGTAATAGCATTTGTCCTTATTTAGATCTTGCTTAGTATTATGTCCTCTGGATTCGTTCACCTTGTTGCAAATGCTGTTTCTTTTTTTTTTTTTTTTTTTTTGGATGAATACTCTTCTGTTGGGTGTGTGTATCACATTTTTTCACGTGGTCATCTCTCAGTGGTTTGTTCCAGCTCTTGGGAATATTATTGCAATGAACTTGGGCTACAGAAATCTTTTTGTGATCCTAGTTTCAATTCCTTTGGAAATAGTTCCAGAAGTGGGGTTTCTGGGTACATGTTAGTTCTATTTCTTGTTCTGTGAAAAACCCCATGCTGCTTCCCACTTTGGCTGAAAGACAACCAGCAGCAGGCAGCAGGCCCTTTCCTCCACATCCTTGACAACGCTTATCTTTTGTTTATTGATAACCACCTCATTCTCTGTGGTGAGCTGCTAGTGTTGTGGTTTTGATCTGCATTTCCCTCATGACCGGTGATTTGAGCTTCTTTTCATAGATCACTTCAAATAGAGTAATAATTTTCTAATATTCAGAATATTACCTGTCTAAGGAATAGTTCTCTTCGCCATTGAAAAGAATGCATATTCATCCTCCGTGGCACCATCTCCCCTTCTCCATGTCTGTTTGTGTGTGTGTGTGTGTGTGTATTGAGGATCAGTTTCAGGGCTTCATACGCATGCTCAACCCCTGAGTTACAACACCGGCCTTCTGTCTATACTTAACAACAATCTGTGTTTTACTACTGTTGGATGGAATGTTTTATATTTATTAATTGGAGAAAGATTGTTGGTAGCCTTACGTCTATTTGATCTATCATGTATTGAGAAAGTAATATTGAATTTGTGAGACTCTATATTACTCTTTGCAGTTTTATGAATTTTTATTTCACACATATTGAAGCTGCATGAAGGGCCATCAAAGCAAATTCTAGATGGCAAACTGAGAATGGGAAAGAACAATGTTTCTCAAGTGCAGGAAGCCAGTGAATCTCAAGCTGGATATATATGTGTGTATATATATAATTCTCACCTAGACACATCATACTGAAACTGCAGAATACTCACACTTACATGAAAGAGAACCTTCAAAGCCACCAGAGAAAATACCAACTTAAAAATCAGAAACTAATAGGGTGACAGAATCGCTCAGTGGGTAAAGTAACTGCTGCATGTCCCTGACGACTCGAGTTTGGTTCCTGGAGCCCAGGCAAAGCTGGCTGAGTTCAGTGACTCACATTTGTAAGCAGCGCCCAGTGTCCTACAGTGAGGACCAAGGCAGAGGCAGGAGGATAGGGTGGGAAGTCTCATGTGCAGTACAGCAGCAGAAATAACAGGAGAGACCATGACTGAAAACCAAGGTGGACAAAAGGATTCTTAAAACATTGTCCTGTGACCTACCTCCATGCATGTGTTGTGGCTTATGTGCACCTGAATACAGACACACACACACACACGCGCATGCATGTATGTGCACCTGCACACGCACACACATGCGTGCACATGCACACACGTGTACACACACACACAGCAAATAAATATTTTTAAAAACCTGATCATTCACACTTTTAAAAAGTTGTCTGGGACAATGCCACCTCACTTTATAGTTCAGGCTGACCTCAATCTACAGGCAGACCTCTTGCCTAGATTCCCAGATGTTGGAAGCCACCAGACCTGGCTAATCCCCCTCTTAAAAACAACACAGAAGAGGTGGTTTCTCACTTTCTAATGCATGAAGAGAAAATAACTGTTAACCTGGCATTCAGCTACAGTGAAACCATATCAAGTACAAGGTCACATGGAGACCATCTTCAGGTAAATAAAACGACAGAAGCATTGCTTATATTGATTGACGATAACCAATGCCAAGGATCTGGCATTTTGATGGTACAGGAGAGTCAGCTCACTTGTTAGGAGCACTTGTTCAGTTCCCAGAACCCACATGCAGGCTCGCCACCATCCCTAACTCCAGTTCCAGGGCTCTGACACTCTCTTCTGTGATATACATACATGCAGGCTCGCCACCATCCCTAACTCCAGTTCCAGGGCTCTGACACTCTCTTCTGTGATATACATACATGCAGGCTCGCCACCATCCCTAACTCCAGTTCCAGGGCTCTGACACTCTCTTCTGTGATATACATACATGCAGGCTCGCCACCATCCCTAACTCCAGTTCCAGGGCTCTGACACTCTCTTCTGTGATATACATACATGCAGGCCAAGCCCTCATGTACATTAAAATCACAAACAAACAAACAAACAAACCCAGGGATATTTCTCAGTGGCAGAGGCCTAACCAAATGTGGGTAAGGCCCTGGGCTTAATCCCTAATGATGCAAACAAGCAAAGCTTTGCTTCTACAAGATATTTAACCTGAAACTAGACATATCATGCTCTGAGCTCATCTAGAGAATGAGAGAGCCAAAGTTCAAACTCAATGGTTTCTATGGCTTGTTAACCAAAAGGAAGAGGAAATCTGCCTCTGGCTAAGAGAGGATAAGGGGGAGCACTTGGAAGATTTGTTGAGTGAGTTCTGAGTTTGATTGAGAGGCCTGCCTCGATGAATAAGATGGATGAGTGATCCAAAAAAATTCCAACACCAACCCCAGGTCTCTAGACACATTCACACAGAAGGGCACATAACCCATACATGAGTGCCCATTCACACGGAAGGGCACATAACCCATACATGAGTGCCCATTCACACGGAAGGGCACATAACCCATATATGAGTGCCCATACACATGCAAAAACACAGAGACATGCATGCACACTACACCTCCCATGCAAAAACAAACCGGGAAATACTGCTCTGATGCAAACCTAGAGGCTGCTTAGCTCTCCATCCTCAGAAGCTGCGGAGGAGGCGCAGCAGATGGCAGCGATAAAACAATCAGTGAGAAGAGAATTTTTTTAGAGCCAGATTAGATAGTGAATAGAAGGAATCACAGCCAAATTCAAGGGACCCTCCTGGGGCGACCCTCCCAGTGTGCTGGGGTGGGAGAGGGGATATTCTAGCTCTGCCTTCTGGGGCTAGAATTGCAGGCAGACCAGTCTGCCGACCTGGAGTCTAGGTGGGTTCCTGAGGATTCATACTCTGGCCTTCATGCAGTCATGGCAAGTTCTTAACTGCTGAGCCACCCCCCTTCCCCCCGTCCCAAGAGCATTGTTGAGAGCAGTGGAGTCTAGGTAAGAGCTCAGGAGAGTCAGCAGATGTCCAGCTACTGTAGCATAATAGACACTTAGAAGCCGCGTTTTCTAATTAAAAAAAAAAATAAAAGAAAAGAAAGAAAGAACTCCATACTTGGGTTCCTGAGACAAGGAGAAGCTAGAAGGAAGTCTGACACCCAAGACTTCTTTTTGTGCCTGTTCCCGTGACTGTGGGTCAGACTCCTGACTCTGCATAAGCGTGATAAAGCAGAGTGTCTAAAAACCCAGAGATCCCCATCTAGATCGTCACTCTTTAAGACCGAATGCCCCAAGAGTCCTTAAGTTCAACCTGTAGTCACCCTGAGAACAGACTAGCAAAGCCTCACAGACAGGTAGGCTACCCCAAGACGAGAACAGTTATTTCTGGGAGAGATAGCTATACCTCGACTGCTCCTAAGACGAGAACAGTTTTTTCTGGGAGAGATAGCTATACCTCGACTGGCTCACTAGCAGTTTCTTCCTGGCAGCTTTGCATGAGTAGAGTCTGGACAATGAGGAGCGGAATCATGCCTTCACCAGGACTGATTAATCACATATCCCTCTTCCTCCCAATGCTAGTTTTTCTGTTTAAGTCGAAAGTTCCTATTGGTACCCTAAAGACAGACTTGGGGGTCCTGGGCCTTTATCTGGCACTCTTCCCAGTGGATGGTGATTAAACTTCCCCCCTTCTGTTTTTTACCTTTCTTTGATTTAACTGATGCACTGGGGTGGGTGGCAGAACCTAGCTGCTGGGGCTGCTGAAGGCAGGACTTTTAGACGAATACTCTAGTTGTATAATGCTAGGAACTTGACATCCAGCAAGCTGAATAGTGGCATAGACAGTATGGCCTCATTCTGATAAGAATCAATGATTACAACAATAAAGCTAGTACATACAGGTACATACAGAGAACCGTGCATGGGGTGTACCAAAACGTTTGATCTGAGGATACAGTAAAGCACAATGGAACCGGGGGGAGGGGTTGCTGTATGAATTATGAATTTTACAATGTTTGAATTCTATATGATTCTGCATTACTTTTGGATCAAACAGGATGGAAGGAAGAAGGGCAGCTTCAACACATTCATTCTAGGCGGAAGGTGGCTTAGGGGCTAAAGGCACTGCTGCCCTTGCAGAGGACCCAGGCTCTGATCCCAGCACCCACAATGGGCAGCTCCCCACCACCTGTAACTTTAGGTCTAGGGGATCTGATGCCCTCTTTTGGCCCCCAAGGGCACCTGTACAAAGTGGTGCACAGATATACACTCACACACACATATACATACAAAATAAACAAACCTTTAAGAAATCCTTCTGGGTCTTCTCTTCTGATGCTGTCAGGGTGAGCATTTGATACAATCTGCATCCACAGTCAATTGTTTTTCTTCTGACACAGAGACAGTGCCTTCCCAGGACTGTAGATCTGACTCCACAGTGCACGCTGGCCACTGACTGTCTTGTTCATTTTCAATGGCTCTGTTCCTAAGGGCATGTTGCTCTTGTAGGCATTTGCATATTAAAATGCTTGAAATATCTCAATGTAATACTTGATCACTGACATTAAATTTATTTACACATCACTTTAAATTGATAAATGAATAAATCCAACTTTTTTGCTATTTTAGGGTATCATCACTTTTTTTATTTAAAGAATTCAGTTGTGAGGAGAGGATATTTATTGTGGCAGGCAGAACAAGGAATTTCAAGTGAGGAGACAGAAACCTGATGTAGACAGCCATTCAAAGCCGCTGATCCTACCTTGTTCTTAACATATGACTTACCTAGTTGCCTACGGTGCGTGCCTGTAACCCCAAGACTTAGGATGGTGAGGCAGGAGGATTAAAAGACTAGCCTCGGTGATATAGCAAAACAAAACAGAGCTTAAACACCCCTTACACACACACACACACACACACACAGAAATACCTCATGGTGTATCATCTAAATATGGCCTACTGATCAAAGGGGATCAGACCAGTTGGCCACGCGTTTCCTTACTGAATAAATGCCAGTACAAAAACAACAGGAAAGCTTCCTCTGGGAGTTGGCACTATATCTGAGTCTTTAGAGGGATTCTGAAAAAAGCAGAAGGCAGAGGTAGGAATGTGTGGTGCCCCAGCAGGGGGCAGCCACGGGGACTGCAGCAAGCGACATCCACGGACAAGATAGCCACCATCATACCACACCAACACCCTTATTCTACAGACCAGGGGAAGAAGCCTTCTCAGCTCCCCAGTGGGTGGAGCTCCTCTACCTCTTGCTTCAGTTCCAGGAAGATGGACACAGATCTCAGAGCCTAGAAGGCCAGCTAATAGTGAGGCAGCGGTCTCAGTGAAAGGTCGTCTTGCGAAGGATGTGTGTTTAAAGGTGAGGCAGGAACTAAAAGATGATTTCATGGGAAGCGACTGAGGAGCTGGAAATCCATTTTGTTAACTCTAATTTCGTATTACAGGGCTTGTTAGCGCTAGGAACCAAGTGTTGGGAAGAGACAAGCAGGGGTCAGCCAGATGGTTCAGGATGTAAGGTGTTTGTTCCTCACCCTAAGGTCCTGGGTTCCATTCTCGAAAAAGAATCCACAATACGGAAGGAGAAAACCGACTCCCAAAAGCTGTCTTCTGGTGGTGGCATATATCTTTAATCCCAGCACTCAGGGAGCAGAGGCTGGTGGACCTTTGTAAGTTCGAGGCCAGCCAGGTCTAGGACAGGCAGGGTGGTAATGGAGAAACCCTGTCTCAAAACAAACAAACAACAAACAAACAAAGTTGTCTCCTGATAATACATACATACACAATAACTAACTATATAAATGGCTTTTTAAAAGTAAAACAAAACAAACGACAACAAAACCTAATAAACCAATCAGGAGCTGAGGTATATATATATGGAATGCAGTATGTATTATATATAATACAGTGGTAGTATTCATGGTTATCTGATATGCACGGGAACCTGGTTTGATCCCTAACACTATAGAATAAAAATGTCAGGGGCTTTCACAGTTGTCATTAAGTAGAAGAGGAGTAGGCACAGATTACAGTTTTATAAAGAACTTTGACTAGGACTGGGGATCAGCTGCTCAGTTTGCCTCCCGTGAGTCTCTTTCTGTCCTAGTCAGAGTGGCACCCTCCCTTGAGGCCGCACCCCTAATATGTCTTGTCTTTTATTTATTTACTTTTATACAGGGAGGAATTGTTTGTTTTTGCTCATGCCTTGTGTTTTCTTTATGTTCGAAAAAAGTCATCAAACGGGGTATTTCCCTTTTGGGTTCTTCGGTTAAAGGTTCATGGCGTTGTGGTCGCGTTAGTCTTCTTCCCTGACACGCAGCTTGTCTCGGCACTGCCCGTGACAGTGGATCAATGAAAAGCGCACCTTTGCAGACACACAAAACAGAATGGGAGGTAGCAGAGTCCCGCCGCCCTCACCTGCAGGTTCTGCACAGTAAACAGAGCTGTGAGCCCAGCTAGCCAGTGCGAGGCAGGACCGCACAGCGGCAGGCCTGCAGGAGGGGCCGGGCCCGTCGCTCCCACCGGGCTTTCCCGCACTTGTCAGTTTGCAAGAATTCCTTCTCCAGTGGAGAAAGACAAAACCACCCCGCGGTGCCTGCCCCAGGGCTAATTGTTCTGAGAGCGTCTCTAAGAGCCTTTAAGGAAGACGTCTATTTCCACCTCTCTGATTTATGTAAAACCCTTTCCCGCCGCGGGTCTGGCCTGCTTCCCAGCTGTCGGCATTCTCCGGGATCGTTCGCTGCACCGGCTGCTCCACCGGCGCTGGCGCAAAGTCAACAGCTCCGCCAGGAAGGCGCCCCGCCCGCCATTTGATTTTGCTAAATCACTCCTTTGGCTAATATTTCAGGGACAGACACGCGACGCATCTGGCTTCGGCTAAATATTTTCAGTCGCTCGGATCCCAAGGTAAATATTTGCCAGGTCGATGGCAGCAACGTAGGCGAGCAAGAAGCGAGGGGGCCGGTCACCAGCTTTCAATCAAAAGGCCGGCAGGCGCAGCTGCCGCAGGGCCCCGCCCCCTTCCCGTGAACCCCGCGCGGTCCCGCCCTCTCTCCGCCCCCTCCCACAAGCCCCGCCCCCTCCCTTCTCTCTGCAGCGCGTGGCCAGGGCGGGTGGGTGGCCTCGTTGCTCCTTCTTCGGAAAGCTGTGTTTGAACTTTTGTTTTCAGTTGTGTTTTTTCAATACAGACCGTCCTTGTTCTCCCCCAGCCCCTGATAAGCAGGTTGGTAGGCGTGGTGAGGAATCCTCCAGAGAGACTGGGGCTGGAGATGCTCCCGAGACCTGAGTGTTTGCTGCATCACCAATGAGCAGGCTGCCCTGGGCAGGACTTCCACTATGCCAGGCTTTACCACAGATCTAGGCAATTTTTAGGAAGACTAAGAAAAGGAACTTGGGACTAGGAGAAGGCAGAGTAGACTGAGAAAATATTAGGCATAAATTTATTTATTCTGTGGTAGGGTACCAGTCTTTCAGGAGTAACGGGAGGAGCCCATGCGGATACTCCTGCTGTGTCGGTGGGTAGGTTCATGTGAGGAAACCTGCTGGACTAGGTGTGGCATGCCCAAGACCTGTCATTCTTTGAGTGCATAATTTAAGCGAATATTTAAATGTTACAGTATTTTAAACAGCTCCGCGATGATGGGCTTGTGGTCTGTTGCTTTAATTTTCTCCATCTCCACTGGATTGGAGGGCGGCACACAGGTGAGACGAGTGACGTGGGGTTGTACAAAGTGTAGAGTCAGACGCTAGCTATCCTTGTAAATTTTGTATTTTGTCCACCGTGGAGCCTGTAAAACATTTAACGATGCGCCTTCCTCAAAACGTGTTAACAAAAGTAAATCAATAAAACCTGTACAAGTTCTTCTGGAATTAGAAATCAGGTTGAATCCCAGGCATCCAGGCTCCAGGCTCTGCCTTTAACCAACACTGAGTGGGTGGACCTAGCTAGGCCGCTGCTGCTAACCTTTTACTGGCAACAGCCTCAGGTCCTGCTCCTCAGTAGCCGCTGGGCCCTTCCTGCTGTCCTTTGTCTCACTGCTAATTGACTCCCTGATTCCCCAAAGCTACTGGAAGCCTTTCTGCCTGTCCCAGCTATAGCAGCTCTACTGGCAGGTAGTTTGTGTTGGTGACGGTCCCATTCCCCCCACCCTGCCTTCTTCACCTCATTTCCCTGGGCTTCCTCTGTAAACAAGCTCAGATCTGCCTCGCCTGTAGAAGCTCCAACCATGTTTCCCTCGAAGCTAATAATATTCTCCTCTCCTCACTGTCAAGCTCTTAAGGTTTTTCATTATAAAGCTAATGCCTATTTGTAGTAGGAAACTCGAGGGAGCCCAGGGAGATGGCTCGCTGTGTAAGGTGGAGACCCGAGTTCAGATCCCCAGCACCCGCATAAAAACTAGGTGTGGAGTCACAGGCCTGGAACTCCAGTACTGGGGACAGATCCCAGGGGCCTTGGTGTCTGGCCCTCCCAGCTGAAACAGTAAGGGCCACGTTTAGTGAGACCCTGTCTAAAACAAACCAAACCGGGTGGGGAAGACATACCAATGTCAGCCTTCCGCCACACAAGTCTTCACAGGCATTTGATTACCTTTGTATATATTATGAACACACACACACACATCAGAAAGTATAAACATGTTTTATAGACAGAATTATAGTTCTAGAATTAGCCACCAATATCAGTAGCAGCATGGCTTTCTAGAAATCGTAAGATGGTCACAGCATGGTGGAGAGCTACATAGACTATTTTCCCCTGTGTATGAAGGCCAGGGGACAATTCCCAGGTGTTTTCTTAGGAGTCTTCCACCTTATTTTTTGAGACAGCCTCATTTAGACTTGGGGCTCACTGGTTAGGGCTTGGCTGACTGAGCAGTGAGCTCCAGGGTCCACTTGTCTCTACCTTCTGAGTGCTGGATAACAGGTGTGCACCAGTACAGTACCTCGTGAATGTGGATTTTGGAGATGACTGAACCATCTCTAAACTCTATTGTGAGCCCTTTGTACTGTGTCTCTCACTAGAATGCTGGCCATGGAGGAGATGCCTTCATCTCCTTTGTTCTTTGCACGTAGCAGGAGACCTGATGGAATAATCACTACACGGTTGAGTGATCAGGGCTCTTATTACTGCCTGATTCTTCCTCTCTGAACTGCAAGCTCTTTCCACAAGACAGGACTTTGCAGCTTCCTGATAGTTCAGCAACAGGAGACATGATATGTGGACAAAATAAAGGACCCAGAAGGAGAAAAGGAGCTAGTGGCGTAGCATGAACGGAAGGAGCTGACATTTGTGAAGAGTACACATTTGTCACTTTATACATTTCCTTGCCCATTTTGCAGGTGAGAAGGTTGAGGATTAGGATGTTCGACTCCTTGCTCAGTCACGTAGTGAGCGCTACAGCGGGCGTTCAAATGTGGCACCACAGAAGTTCACACACTAGAAGCTCTTGTGTCCTTTACACATTGGTGATTAGACAGATCTCATCTGGACACTGCCTAGAGTCTCTTAGAGTCTTCAGGGACACCTAGAAAGGGTCTGTGCCCAGCAATTTCTGAACAGAGACACGTAATGACCTTCAGCCTTTTGACCTGAAGACAGTAAGTGACAGACTGACACCTAAATCTGACAGGGTGGACCTTCCAATGCCCTGAAGGGGGACGAAGGACTCACATGTATGCTAGTCTCCTGTACTCCTTAAGGAGGCCAACAACAGCCACCTTTGGGGACATTCTACCAGGCTTATTCAAACTCCTTACATGACAGTTACCCATCTTTATCCCCTCCTGGTCCTTCCCTTGCCTGCATCAATCCTGGTTGCTGTGCTATTTTAAGGACCTGCCATTGATGTTTTTAAGCCAGGAGTCTGGGGTGTCTATACTTGGATATCTGAGCCTTGGGTGCTGCTTGGTAGTTGGAAGCACCTTGAGATCAAAGAGGATACACCGGAGCAAGACCACAGGGGAGGCTGGTCCTCATGCATAGGTCTTTACTGCTACCTAGGTGGTGGTGTTTCATCTTTGTACACACACGTGCAGATAATTAAAAATAAATCTTGTGGGATTCTTCTTCTCCCCCAATTCTGCCTGCCACCTTGAGACAGTGTCTCACTATTTAGCTCTGGATTTCCTGGAACTCATTCCGTAGACAAGGCTGACCTTGAACTCACAGAGACTTCCCTGCCTCTTGCCTCCCCCCCCCCCCCTTGCTGTGAGAAAAGGTGTGTACTGCTATGCCTGGCTAAGATGAATCTTAAAAAGAAGTTTGGTGTGGTGGCATGTGTCCTCTACCCACACAGTAAACACATCCCCTCCTGCTATCACAGTTGAAGTTTACACATTTTAGCTTTTGTTTCACGACTTTCTATAAAGTGTAAGATGGCCACAGGCATGGTAGAGAGAAAATTGGACTTTATTTCCCCTGTCCCCTTGGACAGATTTTTGTTTCCAGGTCTGTGGACCACAGGCCCAGAGCTACAGGAGTGAGTGACTTGCATTGAAAGCTCCGAACCTGTGAGCAAAAGCAAACCGTGTCTCTTTATAAGCTGTGCTCACAGGTATTCTGTCACAGTTACAGCCAACTTCAGGGAGAACTAATGAGCTGGTTTTGAATGGTGACTAAACACTAGGAACATGTCATCTGGGTACAAGGATCCCTGTAGACTCCAAACACTAGGGACGTGTCACCTGGGTACGAGGATCCACACGGACTCTAAACACTAGGAACGTGTCAACTGGGTACAGGGATCCACACGGACTCTAAACACTAGGAACGTGTCACCTGGGTACAGGGATCCACACGGACTCTAAACACTAGGAACGTGTTACCTGGGTACAGGGATCCACACGGACTCTAAACACTAGGAACGTGTCACCTGGGTACGAGGATCCACGCAGGCCTCTGGGGTCAGATTTATTGAGAGAAGACCTTTGCCGTGGCCCTAGGAACAACTCACACCGTGAGGTAAGACTGTTGCCTTGTGTGTCAACTTAGGGATGGGCGCCGTGATCAGAGGCTACAGTAATTTCCAGAGAACTACACATGGAGCGGTTGCAGGTCATAAAAGTCTCCTCCTTACACCTCACAAGCCGTCTCTGCCCTTCTCCTAAGGCACCCAGGAGCTCTGGCCCCTGAACAACCACCACCCACTCTCCATTGTGGAGACAGCGCTAGCCTCACGACAGTGCCAAGAATTCTGCTCTTCTGACATGCATTTTGATTTAAAATCTTTCATGTTTGAGATAGACTTTTCTCTGTTGACAATGGGCTGGGTTTGGCCCACTCCTTAGGTGTGGTGCCTCTGGCGTGTGGTAAATCCTGATTGGAAGACAATATAAAGCTATTTCCTGGTAAATGTATAAATGTATATGGATGTTGGCTGTTCTCGTCCCTGCCACTGGCATACCTTGAAGAAGTAGCAATTTAAAGCAATCAGACATGCTCCGCATCTGGCCCTTATAAACGGGTGGGTGCGTCACGGTTCTCACCAGCCTGTCTTGCTTGTGGAGAGAGTTGAATCCATCCATTTGATTTGCCTCCTAGTTTGGCTACGCGCTCCCTCTTTCTTTATGACAGTCAGTGTGATTTGTGTACAAAGAGACAGGTAAGTAAGAATTTTGGGAAGAGGAGCAAGGAAAAGAGGAATAAGACCCAGTATTTCTAAACCAAAGCAAAACTATCAGTTCTGAAGACCACAGATTCGCTTTGCTTTTGAGGAACAAGAGGGAAAAGGGGGATTGTAAAAAAAAAACTCTCGGTACCTTTATATCTGTGGGGCCAATGACACAGGGATACCTCAGCTTGGACCACTCCTCTGATCAGTAGGCCGGTAATGGCTGCCATATCAAGGTGACAGAAAATAGAACTCTTGTTTCAGAGAACTGTTGAGTGCTGGCTCTAGGGTGAGCTCTATAAATGGGAAGATTACTTTAAACCAGACTCCATCTTACAGACCTGAGAGACTGAGTGTTTAGGGCACAAGCCTGTTAGGACTCAACCCATATCTCCCAGTCCTGATTCTCCCGTTATTTGGTGATGACATTGATATCAAAGAATAGGCACACGGATTCCCCTTGGTACACAAGAGGGCTTCACTACTCCAAGGCCAGTGACATTCCTGGGCCTTAGCTTCTACAGAAGGCTCAGCTAAGCTTACTTCTATGCTCTGCTAGGGGAGCAAGCAGTTGTTAATCTGATAAACAGCTTCCTGCTAATGTATGTGTGTGTGGTGGGCGGTAAATGTGTTGTTGTGTTGCCCTGGCAAGGGGCATGTGGGAGACTCAGTGACTTTGCACACAAAAAGTACTCTAGGGTGAGGTCAGTCAGCCCTGGGTGGCAGTTCTGGCTCTGCTTCTTGTTAGCAATGGGACCTTAAATTATCTGAAGTTTAGCAGCTTCTTCACTTACAATGTGGATAAGAACATTTACTCTGAAGCGTTGTTTTGAATATTAGATGAGATACTGTGGGAAATTATACAGAACCGAGTTAAAGGCAATGTTTCTGTAGTGGTGTGGGCGTATGTCCAGAAAAGTTATTTTTAATGTACTTTTAAAATTGATTTTCATTGAGCTCTACATTTTTCTCTGCTGTCCTTCCTGCCTCTCCCCTCCCCTTCAACCCTCTCCCAAGGTCCCCATGCTCCCAATTTACTCAAGAGATCTTGTCTTTTTCTATTTCCCATGTAGATTAGATCCATGTATGTCTCTCTTATAGTCCTCATTGTTGTCTAGGTTCTCTGGGATTGTGATTTATAGGCTTTTTTTTTGCTTTATGTTTAAAAACCACTTATGAGTGAGAACATTTGACAATTATCTTTCTGGGTCTGGGTTACCTCACTCAAAATGATGTTTTTTATCTCCATCCATTTGCCTGCAAATTTCAAGATGTCATTATTTTTTTCTGCTGTGTAGTACTCCATTATGTAAATGTATCACATTTTTCTTATTCATTCTTCGGTCGAGGGGCATTTAGGTTGTTTCCAGGTTCTGGCTATGACAAACAAAGCTGCTATGAACATAGTTGAAGCACATGTCCTTGTGGCACAATTGAGCATCCTTTGGATATATACCCAAAAGTGGTATTACTGGGTCGTGAGGAAGGTTGTTTCCCAATTTTCTAAGAAATCATCACACTGAAAATCAAAGGGGTTGTACCAGCTTGCACTCCCACCAGCAATGCAGAAGTGTTCCCTTTACCCCACAACCTCTCCAGCATAAGTTGTCATAAGTGTTTTTGATCTTGGCCATTCTTACAGGTGAAAGATGGAAACTCAGAGTTGTTTTGATTTGCATTTCTCTGATGACTAAGGATGTTGAACATTTCCGTAAGTGTCTTTCAGCCATTTTAGATTCCTCTGTTGAGAGTTCTCTGTTTAGGTCTGAACTCCATTTTTTTTTTTGTTGTTGGATTATTTGTTCTTTTGATGACCAATTTCTTGAGTTCTTTGTATATTTTGGAGATCAGACCTCTGTCTGATGTGAGGATCTTTTCCCATTCTGTAGGCTGCTGTTTTGCCTTGTTGACCCTGTCCTTTGCTCCTTTGCTTTACAGAAACTTTTCAGTTTCAGGAGGTCCCATTTATAATTGTTTCTCTCAGTGTCTGTGCTACTGGGGTTATATTTAGGAAGTGGTCTCCTGTGCCAATGTTCAACTGTACTTCCCACTTTCTCTTCTATGAGGTTCAGTGTGGCTGGCTTTATGTTGAGGTCTTTGATCCATTTGGACTTGAGTTTTGTGCATGGTAATAGATATGGATCTGTTTTCATTCTTCTATATGTTGATATCAGGGAAGCTATTTTAATATTAGGTAGCTTTTGAGCTCCAGCTCCCAGATTCTCATCATGTTCAATCATTTATTTATTTTTTCCTTTAAATGTATTGTAAATATTCAACATATCTGCTGCTGGGCATAGCACTGAGACAGTGTGTTTATTCTGGATCCATCAGCAGAAGTGGAACCACATAGCAGAGAAAGTTCTTGTGTGTCTTAGAAGGGCCTTAAAATGTAAGCCTGGCCACTTCAGTGGGATCTGTCAGAGTCTGGCATTTAGGAATCCGTATTTCCGTTTAATACCTAACAGGCACTCTTGTATGTGGCATTGGGAAGTGGTGGGGCAGAGTGGAGGCAGGGGGATGATGGCAGTGCAGTAGGAGAAAGGGAAGGATGAGGAAGAGGAGGGTCAGCTGTTAGAGCTGCAGTCACGGCTTTCGGGTGGGTGATCAATCTATGATACTGATTTCCAGCACTGAAAATAAATATTTCTGTATACACGGCCGACTGTGTCAGCACTGAATTCCTGCTTAGAATGTTTTCACAGAAATGGGCCCGGAGAATCTCTCTCATCTTACCAGCTATTAAAAAAATAGTATCAATCCTTCGTCCACGCAGAAACTTTAGAAGACAGAACTGAACGGAACACTTTCCAACTCAGTTTTGAGGCCAGACAAGATTTGTGAGAAAATTCACACAGTGATCCCTCGAACGAGCACGAGAAAAACTCTTAGTAAAGGAACGGTGAATGAACACAGGAGGGGAAGCTCCGTGTGTCGGTTGGGTTGTTAAAGGATGCAGGATTGCACAAAGCATCTACAGGAATAGTTTTCAACCTGGACATGAGGAAAAGGACTGCAGATGTATAAATAGCTTTGATAAAATTAAACAGTCACCTACGATTTAAAGATAAAAATCTCTTCAGCAAACTATAAAAACCGGGAACTCTTCAAGTTTTTAAAGTCTTCTCTCCTCCCCTTTCTCCCTCCCTTCCATTTTGTTTTCTTTTGAGACAAGGTCTCACTGTGCTGCCCTGACTGGCCTGGAGCTCACAGAGAACCCCTTTGCCTCCTAAATTCTGCACCACCACACTTAGCAGGATAAAAAATAGTTACTTGAAACGTACTGTTGGCATCATGTTTTACAGTGAAAGGCTTTCCTCTGAGAAGTTCTAGTTAGTTTTCCAAACTCTGAAAGCTTTCAAACAAAGTCTCTGGGCTTCAGCTAACCCTCTGGGCATTCTGACTCAAACCCTGACCTCTCTCAAAAGCTCAGCCTTCCCTGTGGCCACACTCCTGGTGCAGGGGAGCAGAGGTAGGGAGGCATTCTCAGTTTAACTCACCCAGACAGGATGGCTGCCCTGGTCCCCCGGGGCTTTGATTGAGAGAGTCCTGTTTTGAGCTTCTTCATTTTCGAGTCTCATTGGGTTTTTATTTTTAAACTTATACACAAGAACCTAACATTTGTACATACTGATGGAGAACCATGTGTGATGTGTGATGCATAATATTTAAATTAGGTTTAACATAGCTATCTTTTCAAATAGTGTTCTTGCTATAAGTGAAAACAGGCTGTCTTGTAGCCTTTTGAGGTATACAGAAGCCAACTTATTCTTAGTTACCACACGTATTCCTATCTTATGTTACCCAGGCTCTCTAGACTCTGGTACTCACTATTCTATTCTCAGCATCTGAGATCAATTTTTGAATATGCCATATATGGGTATGAGATTATGCAACCCTTGTCTTTCTGTACTCAATTCCCCTCACAAATCACAAGATTGGTTTTCCTTCCTTCCCTCCCTCCCTCCCTCCCCTCTCCTCCCCTCCCCCCTCCCCTTCTTCTCTTCTTCTCAGACAGTGTGCTAGATAACACAGGTTTTCCTGGAACGATGACCTTGAACTTCTGACCTGCTGTGCCTACCTCCCAGGTGCTGAGATCACAGGCAATGCCGTCACACTTGGTTTATGTGGTCTCAAGCATCATACCCAGGGGTTCTTGCATGCTAGGCAGGCAGTTGTCCCAGTGGAGCTACGTTCCAAGCTAGGAGTTTATTCTTTAAATGACTGAATACTGCCATTTTCTTCCACTTTAAATGACAAATACTACATTTTCTTTGTCCACTCCTCAGTTATGGGCACTTTGGTTTTCTCCACTTCTTGGTTTATTGTGAATAGTTAACAATTGTGGGAGTGTGGGTGTCTCCTTGACAGCCATTGCATTTCCTTTTGACATAGATCTTGTAGAAGGACTTAGATCAAATGACCATTCAATTTTTAGTTTCTTTTTTTTTCTTGAGGAATGTTCACATTGTTGTCCATATGGTTGTACTGTATTTCCAAAGTAATATTGTCATTGTACCTTACCCCTTCTTATTTATAATATCTGTTGTCTTCGGAGTGGGGTAGTATCTCATTGTGGTCTTTCATGTGCTTCTTGGCCATTTGTGTGTGTAACTATTGCCCCCCCCCCCCCTTTTAACGAGTGAGAAGAGAAATCATCATCAAGCTCTTTGAGTTCCTCCCGTGTGCTGGGTGTGAACTTGCTGGGTTTGTCAGGGATGTAGTTGTAGACACTTCCTCCTGTTGTCTCTTTGCTGTTTTTTCTTCATGTTACTTAGGGTAAGCCACAGACAGGGAATGTAAGAACCGATTTCTAGCAACTGTGTTCATGGAATTGGCCTACCTTGTGTCAGGTAAACCTCTCTGGCTCTTAGCTTTCCGCTCTTTTCCAGTGAAAGATTTAACTGGCTCAGTGACTCTCACTCTGTCATTAGCAGCAAGACTCTGGACAAAGTAGATGTTATGTAGGTGTTGACTGTGGAAAGGGAGTTTAGAATTCTGGATAACCATGCCATGTGACCATAGTGAAAAAGGCTTTGTATAAAACACTGCATGTTATTTCACCCTGTCTGAAGACAGATACTGTGTTCACAGGGCAATGAGAGGACAAGAACTAAGGGTGTGTGTGTGTGGGTGCTACTATTTTTCCAATTTAAAAAAAATGAAGATTAAGGGAATTACAGACAAGATTAGCAGGTGGTTTGCTCTGAAGATCTTATGTGTCATGAAATTGTGTGGTTGTTTGTGTGCTGATTTTAAGACATTTTTTGTTATTTAGACTGGCTTGGCCTGGTGATCTAAGTAGTAAGAGCTCTCACTGCAGTCAAGTGCATTTTGTTGTTATCTTATTCCCGCAAAAGTCTTATGAGGTTGGCTGACTCAGGTCAGGCAGAAAACAACTGGCTTCCACTTTCTTTCCTTATGCAAACTAGAGGTGGGTGACTGAGAACTTGCTTTTGCTCTGCAAGATATGGGGGGTTTCGCAAGCCCTAAGGGAGTGCAGAATTTCCTGAAGATGTTGTAAAGTGGCTGGCTGACTTCTGAAATCAAGCAGTACTCTCTGCTTTGGTTATGACTGCAAAGGTACCAGGAGGCGAACTAAACACTAGTTACCTCCTTGAATTGGGATTCTCTCAGTGGGCCCCAGGATGAGGCTGGCTCATTGATGGGAAGTCTCCTGCCTCTGCTTTCACCCATGGTTCAATCGGTAATCAGTTTCCCAAAGCAAACATTTTTCCTGGGGGAATGACAGGCGTGGAGGGTTTTCCTAAATTCCTGTTTTGCTAGCTTCGTTTGGAAAAAGAGCTTTATTGAAAATGTTTCACCAGGACATTTCTTGGGGAGTCATTCTCTGTTCCCAGCCTGTACTGCATGAGAGTGACCAGGACCCTTGCCTATGGGCTCTGCCCCCTCCCCCCAGCCTGCATGGCAGTTTTAATACTGATCTCAGTCCCAGGCCTCTATGTACGTTTTAGAGCGAAGTCACTTCTGCCCCTCCACCCGCCCTCAGGCTAGTACAATGGTTCTCAATTTTCCTGACACTGTGACCCTTTAATACAGTTCCTCATGTTATGGGGACCCCCCCCACCATAAAATTATTTCATAGCCACCTCATAACTGTACTTTTGTTACTGTTATGAATTGTAATAAGTTTCTGATATACAGGATATCTGATAGGAGTCCCCCCAAAAGGCCGTGACCCACAAGTTAAGAACTGCTGGCCTAGTAGAGATGTGGGCTCTAGACACCCATAGTCGTCGTCTTCTTCCTTTTAAAAACAGGGTTTATAACATGAGGCAAAGTCAGGAAGGTGTCCCTTTCCTTGGGCATGGGTGATTGTTAGAGAAGTAGCCCTGCCCCTGATGAAAACAGCAGCTGTACTTGGACATGGTTCGCCCCAAGATGTTAAAACTCGTAGAGATTCCACTGAGTAGGTTGGGCCTGGAAGCACTGCTCTGTTTAAGAAAGGGTCGCGTATGTTAGTTTTGGGCTCTTCCTTGGTGCTGGAGATTGAGCCCACAGATTTTTATATCCCAGGATAGAACTCTTCTGAGCTCCAGCCCGCGTCTTGCTGTTTATATAACTACACTTAAGCTTCCCCTACCTCGTTTGCTGGAGTCCTGGGATTACAGGCGTGTAATCTTGGCTCCTAGCAGAGTTTTTAAATTTGAGAATATCACAGGAGTGGGAAATATTCAAGATTTCTTCAAAAAACCTCACTGTCTGGATATTAGCAGTGTGTACACTTAGTTCCTAAAGCGTTTAGAAAGAAAGTGAAAAATCACTGCCAAAACTACCCAGAATTCAAGACTTCTTCTCTGAAGAGCATGGGGTTTTCCTGAAACATTTTTCCCTGCTCTCTGCAATCTTGAATTCACAAGAAAACCTAGAGGTTATGCTTGTTGAAGGCCTCAATGCTTTAGTGTGTGGAGAGGAGACGACACAGGCTCCAAGTCCACATGGCCGAATGACACTGGGTTACTCAGGAGCTGGCTGCTCAATCTTCACCATGGTTGAGGTCTTAGCAATGGCAGACTTAGTGTTTCATGGGATCTCGTAATTCCTTTGGGAGTTGTAGGCTGGCTGAGCTGGAGCGCAAATCAAAGTTCTAGGAAAATAGGAAACCTTAGGGAGAGAATTTAGGAGGCAGGGTGGGTCTGGGGGAACCAAAAGAGCTCATTACCCAGGTTTTATAATTTGTAGTTTCTTATAGTGCCCTCTCCTACCATCTGCTAGAAAATGACTTGCCGCCCGGAGAATTCTACTTCTTTTAGCCAGCTCCCACTGCTAATTGGCCCTGTCTTCTTAATTGTGATTACTGCTGTTGTAGTTTTCTTCGACTCCAGACTCTTTTATCTTGAAAAGAATAAACCCTGGTGACTCCGGAGAGTACTTGTGCCTGAGCTGACCCCTCCCTGTCCAGACTCCCATCTCATGACCCTTGACCTAACCACTCTGGCCTTTGAAAAAGTCCCTTGCCATCTCTTATCACCAGAGCCGTGCCTTTTAGGTGATGTGACTACACGGACAACTGTCCAAACCGGAATGCTCTCGGGAGCGAAAGGGGAGTGATCTGGTAACAGGTGTGAATTAGGGCCGCTCTGGGTGGAGCAGGGGCATGCCCTCTTCTGGGCGTTTACCCAGGTTCTGAGGACAGGGACCACTTCCCTCATCTTCGTGTCCAATGTCTGGGTCTGGCCATTTTTTGTTTTTTGTTTTTGGTTTTTCAAGACAGGGTTTCTCTGTAGCTTTTGGAGCCTGTCCTGGAACTTACTCTGTAGACCAGGCTGGCCTCGAACTCACAGAGATCTGCCTGCCTCTGACTCCCGAGTACTGGGATTAAAGGCATGCACCACCACCACTTGGATACATTTTTTTGTTTGTTTTTTAAAACTGCTGTTTGCCGAAAGTTGCAAAACTAGACAGAGTCTTCAAGCTCCTAGCCAGTTTCCATCCTCAAATGGTCCTTACTTTTAGCTGCTCTTCCCGTATTCCCTCCCTTGCCCCCCTCTTCCCTCCCACACTTGGTCATTCTGTTTTAGCTCCTCCAATCCATCCATAGCTACCTATTTTATTTCCCTTTCCTGGGAGACCTATTCCCACACCCATCTCTAACTCTGTACTAACCTCTGTTGTTCTGGGGGTTGTAGCTTGCTATTCACTTAACAGCTAATACCCACATGTAAGTGAACACATACCATATTTGTCTTTCTGGGTGTGGGTTACATCACTCAGACCTTTTTAGTTGCAGCCATTTACCTGTGAATTTCATTGTGTTAAAATAGCTGGGTAATATTTCATTGTGTGATTTGCCACATTTTCTTTACCCATTCAGCTGTGAGGGACATGTTTTCTTTCTGGTGGTTATGAACAGAGCAGTAATGGACACAGGTGAGCAGGTGTCTTTGGGTACATCCTCAAGAGTGCTATCGCTGGAGCTGGACCAGTTTCCATCTTCCTTAGGAACTGTACAAGTCTGCATCCACGCCAGCGACGCACGAGTGTCCCCTTCACTCCACCTCCTCTGCAGCGTGAACTTCCACTTATTTGAGTGATCTTAGCCATTCTGATGGGTGTAAGATGAAATCTCAAAGTAGTTTTGATTTGCATTTCCCTAATGGATGAGGATGTTCAACTCTTTTGTTTCTCAGTCATCTGAGTTTCCTCTTTTGAGAAGTCTTTGTTCAGACTTATACCCTATTTTTAATTGGATTTATGTTTTCTTGATATCTGGTTTTTTTAGTTCTTTATGTAGTTTGGATATTAGCCCTCTATCAGATGTGTAGTTGGTAAAAATATTTTCCCATTTAGAGGCTGAGGCTTTGTCTAGATGATGATGTTCTCTGCCATATTGAAGCTTTTCGGTTTCATGAGGTCCCATTTGCTAATTGTAGATTTTAGTGTCTGTGCTGGTGGTGTTCTGTTCAGAAAAGCTTCTCCTGTGCAATGAGTTCAGCAATATTCCCCACTTCTGTCAGGTTCAGTGTGTCTTGTTTTATGTTGAGGCTTTGGTCCGTATGCCGTTGAGTTTTTTACAGGGTGATAAGTATGAAACTATTTGTTTTTCTGTATGCAGACATCCAGTTTGACTAGCACCATGTATTGAAGATGTCTTTTTGTTCATTATGTATTTCTGGCGTCTTTATCAAATATCAGATGTCCATAGGTATATGGATTTATGTCTGGGTCTTCAATTTGATTCCATTGATTAATCTGTTTTTTGGCCAGCATCATGTGGTTTTTATTACCATAACTGTAGTAAAGTTGAGGTCAGGGATGGTGATAGCTCCAGTTCTTTTATTGGTTAGGATTATTTCAGCTGTCATGGTTTGTGTGTGTGTGTGTGTGTGGTTTCCCTATGAAGCTGAAAACTGTTCTTTCAAGATCTGTGAAGAATTGTGCTGGAATTTTGATGGGGATTGCATTGACTCTGTAGATTGCTTTTGGTAGAATGGCCATTTTTTTTTTCAAGACAGGGTTTCTTTGTGTAGCCTTGTCCTGGGTCTAGCTCTGTAGATCAGGCTGGCTTCAAACTCGTAGAGATCCACCTGCCTCTGCCTCCTAAGTGCTGAGATTAAAGGTATGTGCCACCACCACCTGGCTAGAATGGTCATTTTTACTATCTTAATCCTACCAATCCATGAGCATGGGAGATCCTTCCGTCTTTTGATAGCTTAATTTCTTTCTCCAATGCTTACAGTCTTTATTATTCAAGTGTTTCCCTTGCTTGGTTAGAGTTGCCCCAAGATACATTATCTGTGGCTGCTGAGACAGGGGTTGTGTCCCTGGTTCTTGCTCAATCCATTTGTCCTTTGTAAATAGGAGGGCTGCTGATGTTCTGTGAGTTAATTTCGTATCCTGCTGGTTTGCTCAAAGTGTTAAGAGCTGTAGGAGTGCCCTGGCGGAATCTTTAGGGTCACTTATGTATACTATCATATCTACAAATAATGATACTTTGACTTTTTCCTTTCCAAATCGTATCCCCTTGATCTCCTTCAGTTAAAGTCTTATTGCGCCAAGAGTTCAAGTGCTGCATTTAAGAACTATGGAAAGAATGGACAAACTTGTCTTGTTCATGATTTTAGTGGATTTGCTTTGAGTTTCTCCTCATTTAAGTTTACTTGGTTATGAGCCTGCTGTAAATTGCCTTAATTATATTGAGGTATTTCCCTTGTATTCCGAATATATTTAGGACTTTTATCATCTTGAAATGTGCTGAATTTTGTCAAAGGCTTTTTCTGCCTCTATTCATAGGTTTCTGCTCTGATTTTTATTATTTCTTGTCTCAGTGGGTTTGGATTTGTTTTTGTTTTTCCAAATTCTTGAGTTGTATCATTAGGCCACTGATTTGTGGTCTTTGATTTCTAAAAAATTTTTTTTCTTCCTGATTTAATATAGGCAGTTAGAGCTATACATTTTCATCATAGGACAATGTGTCCCAAAGGTTTTGTTGTTGTGTTTTCATTTAGTTCCAGGAAGCTTTTAAAAAAAAATTCTTGATTTCTTCTTTGTTTCATTCATCATCCAGCAATGAGTATTTATTTATTTGTTTGTTTTTCAAGACAGTGTTTGTAGTTTTGGAGCTTGTCATCACTCTGTAGACCAGGCTGACTTTGAACTCAGAGATCCACCTGCCTCTGCCTACCGAGTGCTGGGATTAAAGGCCTGTGCCACCACTGCCCAGCCAGCAATGAGATTTTTTTGAATGATTTTTTAAAACTATTATTTTTTACATCCTAATCACAGTTTCCCCTCCTTCCTCTCCTCCCAGCCCTGTCCTGTGCCCCATTGCGCCTCCATTTCTCCTCAGAAAAGGGTAGGCCTCCCATGGATATTAAACTAACATGACATATCAAGTTGCAGTAAGACTAGGCACCTCCCCTCATATTAAGGCTGGGCAGGGCAATTCAGTATGAGGAGCGCAGCGCAGAACGCCTGTGCTCTATGCGCTACCATACACACACACACACACACAGAGAGAGAGAGAGAGAGAGAGAGAGAGAGAGAGAGAGAGAGAGAGAGAGAGAGAGAGAGAGAGAGAGAGAGAGACACGGACCTCTAGTCCCTGGTAAGAAGCCCTTTATTCAGTAACACCATGGAGGCTCATATACCCAACAGTCAGGTGGGCCAACAGGTGAAAACCTTATCCTCTGATCCTCAAGGCCAAGGCAACACGTGCTCATGAAGCAGAGCTGGTAAATAACTTTGACACAGCTTTTAGTAACTCAAATCAGAAGGAAAGTAAAGATCTCTAGCAGGGAAGAGCAGCTGGAGGCCAGGACTCCAAATGGTCCCAGAAGCCAGAAAAGAGTCAGAGACAGCCCCTGCTCCTCCTGTTAGCCCCACAAGAACCAGCCTACACAGTCGTAACACAGATGCAGATGGCCTATGCAGGCCAGTCCCATGCAGGTTCCCTGCTTGGTGGTTCAGTCTCTGTGAGCCCCTATGAGCCCAGGTTAAGGGGATTCTGTGTTTTCTTGTGATGCCCTTGACCTCTCTGGCTCCTACAATCTTTTCTCCCCCCCTTCTCCCCAAGTTTTGTGTGGTGTTTGCTGTGGGTCTGCATCCGTTCCCATCAGTTGCGGGATGAAGCCTCTGATGACAACTGTGCCAGGCACCAGTCTGAGCACAGCAGAGTAAATATTAGGCGTCATTACATTGACTTTCTTTTCCTGCCCTGTTCTATGCTCAGTCTCTGGGTTGTTTAGTGTCTGGGTTCTGTCATTCCAGGGTGTGTCAGGTGTGGGCTCCCACCCATGACATGGATCTCCCACAATTTCTGTGCCTTTGCCCCAGCACATCTTGTAGGCAGGACAGATTGTACATTGAAGGTTGTGTGACTGGGTTGGTGTCCAGTCCCTCCCCTGGAAGTCTTGCCAGGTTACAGGAGGTGGCCGGCTCAGGGTCTGTATCTACTATTCGGCAACAAGTTCTTAAATCTCCATGAACTTGTATATTTAATAAAAATGTTTCTGCTGTCAACTTTAAGTTTTATTGTATCATGGTTAGATAGGATACCTCAAGTGTTTTCAGTCTTTTTGAATTCCTAAATATTTGTTTTGTGTCTAAGGCTATGGTCCATTTAAGAAAAACCTTCCGTATGCTACTGAGTAGAATATGCACTTTTTGGTTTGTGTGGATTGTTCTGTGGCTATATTAATTTAATGTATGATGTCAATTAATTCTGATATTCCTCTGATTATCATTTTGTCCAATGACCTGTCTATTGGAGAAAGTAGGATATTGAAATCACCTGCTATTATGGATTGAAATCAATCTTTAAATCCAGCATTAGATTTTTTTTCTAAAAAAAAATCGGGAGCACCACTGTTTGGTGCATACATGTTTCGGGTAGTAATGTCTTCTTGGTTAGTCTGATGAGTTCAATTGAAGCCTTATTTCATCATGTACTAGGACAGCCATGCCTGATTGCGTCCTGGTCTCATCTGGTTGGAGTACTTTTGTCCATCTTTTTACTCCAAGGCAGTGCCTATCTTTGAAAAGAATGTGTTTCTTGTAGGCAACAGATGGATAAATCTTGCTTCTTGTTGTATTCTCAGTGGTAATTTGTCTTTTAATAATCACGGCTCTGCATTTCTTTCTATGGTCTCTCTGTTATGCTCAGTCCCCTCTTCAGAATGAAATAACGATCACTGTATTTTCCTTAGATTTGGTTGTTGAACATAATCTATTTTAGGCAGTTTACATTATGGAAGGGTTTCTTTCTCCTTCCATCATGGCAAATAGCTTTGCTGGGTATATTAGTCCAGTTTGGCCATCCTAGTCTTTTGGACTTGGAATGCATTGCTCCATGGAATGCATTGCTCCAGGCTCTTCTGGCTTTCAGAGTTTCCACTGAGAAGTAGCTGTTATTCTGATGCATTTTCCTTTATATGTGATTTGACATTTTTTTTTCTGTAGCTTTCAATACTTTTTGTTTTGTATACTTAATGTTTTAATTATAATTTACCTGTAAGGATTTTCTTTTTTTGGTCTTATTTGGTGTTCTGTGTGCTTTTTGTATCTGTATGTCTGCTTAGTTTGGGGAAATTTTCTTCTATAATGTTAAGACCTGGTCTATGCCATTGACTTGGGATTCTTCTCCCTCTTCTGTGGCTGTATTTTGCAGGCTTGTTTTGTCATAGTGTCCCACATATTGTGTGTGTAATTTTTTTCATATGCCTTGCTTATTTAGTCTAGATTTCCTACTTCTTTGAGTCCTGATATTTGATCTGCTTGGCTCATCCTGCTTGTGAGGCTTTCCATTGAGTTTCCTAGTTGAGCCCCTGGGTTTTCCAATTCCACCTTCATTGGCCCTTGAGTCCTCGCCAATATTTTTATCTCCTGATTGAATTTCATTCTCAAGTCTTAGATTGTCTGTCATTTCCATTAGCCTTATGTTTGTGTTTTCTTGGGCATCGCTCTGCATTTATTCTCCTTAATTTCATTGAGCTGTTTCTTTTTGTCTTCTTTAAACTCCTGAATCCTTTGATAAAGGTTATGGTTTTCTTTTCTTTCTTTTCTTTTTTTTTTTTTAAATGTCTGTGTCCTAGAGTTCATCTGGGTAATTCTTTTTTTCTTTATTTTATTTTATTTTTTTATTGAAAAAAAAATCCTGCCTTCTCCCAGCCTCCCATTTCCCTCCCTCTCCTCCCGCCCCTCTCCTCCTCTCCCCACTCCTCTTCCCCTCCCTCTCCAGTCTGAAGAGCAGTCAGGATTCCCTGCCCTGTGTAAAGTCCAGGGTCCTCTCCCCTCCATCCAGGTCTAGGAAGGTGAACATCCAAACTGGCTAGGCTCCCACAAAGCCAGAACATGAAGTAGGAACAAAACCCCATGCCATTGTCCTTGGCTTCTCATCAGCCCTCATTGTCTGGCATGTTCAGAGAGTTCGGTTTTATCCCATGCTTTTTCAGTCACAGTCCAGCTGGCCTTGGTGAGCTCCCAATAGATCAGCCCCACTGTCTCAGTGGATGGGTGCACCTCTCGCGGTCCTGACTTCCATGCTCATGTTCTCCCTCCTTCTGCTCCTCATTGGGACTTTGGGAGCTTAGTCCAATGCTCCAGTGTGGGTCTCTGTCTCTATCTCCATCCATCGCTAGATGAAGGTTCTTTGGTGATATGCAAGATATTCATCAGTATGGCTATAGGATAGGGTCATTTCAGGTTCCCTATCCTCAGCTGCCCAAGGAACTAACTGGGGACATCGCCCTGGGCACCTGGGAGCCACTCTAGGTTCAAGTCTCTTACCAACCCTAAGGTGGTTCCCTTAATTAAATTATGTGATTCCCTGCTCCTCTATCCAACCTTGTTTTATCCCCAATCATCCCATTTCCCCAAGTTCCCCCCATCCTCCCCTTCTCACTTTTCTCTCCCCATCTCCCCTTACCCCCCTCCCACCCCACCCCCAAGATCCCAATTTTTGCCCGGCAATCTTGTCTACTTCCCATAACCAGGAGGATAGCTATATGTTTTTCTTTGGGATCACCTTCTTATTTAGCTTCTTTAGGAGATCAAATTATAGACTCACTGACCTTTATTTATCTCTAGAAACCAATTATGAGTGAGTACATCCCATGTTCATCTTTTTGGGTCTGGGTTACCTCACTCAGGATAGTGTGTTCTATTTCCATCCATTTGCATGCAAAATTCGAGAAGTCATTGTTTTTTACCGCTGAGTAGTATTCTAATGTGTATATATTCCACACTTTCTTCATCCATTCTTCCATTGAAGGACATCTAGGTTGTTTCCAGGTTCTGGCTATTACAAATAATGCTGCTATGAACATAGTTGAACAAATGCCCCTGTCATATGATCGGGCATCTCTTGGGTATATTCCCAAGAGTGGCATTGCTGGGTCCAGGGGTAGGTTGATCCCGAATTTCCTGAGAAACCGCCACACTGCTTTCCAAAGTGGTTGCACAAGTTTGCATTCCCACCAGCAATGGATGAGGGTACCCCTTTCTCCACAACCTCTCCAGCAAAGGATATCATTGGTGTTTTTGATTTTAGCCATTCTGACAGGTGTAAGATGATATCTCAAAGTTGTTTTGATTTGCATTTCCCTGATCGCTAAGGAGGTTGAGCATATCCTTAAGTGTCTTTTAGCCATTTGAATTTCATCTGTTGAGAATTCTCTGTTCAGGTCAGTGCCCCATTTTTTAATTGGGTTAATTAGCATTTTAAAGTCTAGTTTCTTGAGTTCTTTATATATTTTGAAGATCAGACCTTTGTCTGTTGCAGGGTTGGTGAAGATCTTCTCCCAGTCAGTAGGTTGCCTTTTTGTCTTAGTGACAGTGTCCTTTGCTTTACAGAAGCTTCTCAGTTTCAGTAGGTCCCATTTATTCAATGTTGCCCTTAATGTCTGTGCTGCTGGGGTTATACATAGGAAGTGATCTCCTGTGCATCTGGGTAATTCTTATGTGCAAACATTTGTACAGGACTAGTAGCTACGAGTTGGAGAGATGATACTGGCTTAAATTTTCAGATTGTTGATATTCTTGGGATGAGATCTGGCATGTGGATTTCTTTTGTTCTGATTTCGCTATGGACAGAGCAGGTTGGGGCAGAAAGGAGGAAGTGCAGGTGGGTTGGGTCTCTAGATTGAAAATGGGTGAAGTCAGGTGGGGAGAGGATTTTGGGCTGGCATACAGGGTGTGTTCTTTTCCAAGCATGGAGGCTAGGGGGTAGATTTGGCTGTGTAGAAAGGTTGGATACGACCTGGGAAAGTCCTGTGGTTTGAGGGATAGGTAAGGAAGGTCCTAGCCCAAGCTCAGTGCTCCTTTGCAGTGTAGGCAGGGAAGGTCAGACTAGGATGGCACAATGGTTGTGGGAGCCAGGCTAGATTTGGCCAGCTGAAGAAAAAGAACAGATGGGAGTCAGGGGAAGTCACCTGGTTAGAACCTGGGAGAAGAATGTGGGAAGTCTGGGTACCAAGTCAGCTGTGCTCAGGAAGGTTCTGTGGGTGGTTATAGGTTGGGACAAGTCCTGGTGTAAGTCTAAAAGTTGGCTATGGCACAAACAGGGACATGGGATGTAGGACCTAGGCTAGTCCTTGGAGGAAATGTGAGGAGTCTGGTTACCAAGTAGGGTGGCTGGAAGCTATGCAGATGGGATCTGTGGGTGGTTGCAGGTGGGGCAGGCTGTAGCGTAAGCCCTGGCTGCATCACACGTGGAACCCTTTGGAAGCCAAGAGGTTAGCTTATGCGGGGTGGTCACACTGGACTGGGCACAGGTTGGGGAAAAGGTGTGAACTGGGAGCTGTGGGGTACTCACCAGGCTAACCATGGAGTGGAACATGGCATGTTCAGTACTAAATGGAGTGTAGAGCATTGCAGGAGGGTTCTGGCGGGAGCCTGGGTGCAGAGCAGGTGTGGTCAGCATGGTCAGTTTTTAAAAAAGTGACCAGACTTATAAAGGACTCCATTGAAGGTCATATTTAGAGCACATTTATTGACCCAACTTTTGCTGTTATCTGTATGATAGAGGTTTTTTAAAAAAAATTATTTATTTCTTTATTAATTAATTAAAGATTTCTGTCTCTTCCCCACCGCCGCCTCCCCTTTTCCCCCCCCCCCCTCACCCCAATCCCCCCCCCCCCTCCGCCCACACACCCATCCACGTCCCCCGCCCCCCTAGAAGCCCACGGC